>NW_027531996.1:3878653-3984646 GCF_008692635.1 Crocuta crocuta
CCCCCCCCCCCAGCTTGGCCCCATGCCACTCTAAATGACTGATTAGAAGGACCAAGGCAACACCCCCTGGTTCTCAGGACCAACATGGGTGGAAATCATGATGAAAGGAAAGAGTCTGGAAAAAGTTTCCAAGTTGGGTCAGGTTTTTGGCAACATATGCTTCTTCTGTGTGTTCGTATTCTCTCCCATGTTGCTGCTGGGCAAACAGTGCACATCTGTCTCCCGGGCTCTCTGTGCTCAGCCGCCCCCTAGTCAGATGCGGATTCTCCTTGAGCAGATCCCATGGTCCAAGTGCGCGGTGCGTGCTTCTGTGTGGAGTCCCAACCAGCTCTGTCAGGTGGGCTGTGAATTAAGGGCCCATCTTCTCAGCAGGAGCTGTTTCTGAGATAATTTGGGGCAGAGGCTGAAGCCGTAGTGCAGTCCCTGGTTTTTTTCAAGCTCCTTGGAAGGAAGGCAACAGGGCGCTCCTCCCTTGGTTCTGCCCCTCACCCTCAAAATCCCAGGTCATGGACATTTTCCTCCTCAGCACCCCCTCCTCTGCAAACTATTTATCTTCTCTCACGGGTCACAGTCAGATCCCTCCCAGCATCTGGCTTATGTGTCCTGTAACAGATTCTGCCAAGAAGAAATTCCTGTCTGCTTTCCTGGCACTGAAGGGTTTCTTGGATGAGCCTCCTCCAGCACAGGCAGGCCATGAGAACCCTGCAGGGGTGTGAATGCACTGGGTAGTTACCAAGCAGTGGCCCCTTTCCCCTCTAAAGGCTCCTCCAGCTTTCCCTAACATTTTTGACTGCATGGCGAGCTATTCTGCACTCAGTACCTCACCCTTCATGTCCTCGAACATCTAAACTTCAATCCTAGGAGACAGCTGGAAGGAGGAACTTGGGGCTCAGTATAGAAAGCACTAGAAGTGGGGTTCTAGACCAGACTTGGCTAGCCGTGAGGCCTTAGGTGAGCAGACTGCTTGACTCTTTACAACTCTGTCGCATGTCTTTAAACTTGAGCATATTTGACTCACTCATTCATTGACTCGCTCACTTAATTGATACTCATTTCACATGTATTTTACATCCAGATACTGTGAAGGGCTCCTTGGCAAATAAAAAGGGAAGAAAAAAACCAATGTTTTAAAGCAGCCACTCACTGGATGCCTTTCTACCCCAAATATGCCAAGTACTGGCAGCATTGACTTCATTTAGAAGCCCACTGGAAATGCAGACTCTTGAATCCTCCCCTCTGATTCCGATATGAATCAGAAACTGCATTTGAAGAAGATTCCCCAGGTGATTCGTGCACCCATGAAAGTCAGAGAAGTACTGGATAAGTACACAGATAATACTGCATTCTCTGCTTTAGCACACATCATTTCATGATGCGCGATCCTCTCTTTCAGGAGCTCCTAATCAAGGATGAGAGAAAGAGATTCTGACAAATGCCTACTCTACAACATGGTGAATGTCTTTATAGAGATGGGAATAGGATACTATGGAAATTCAAAGGAGTGAATGATTGATTATGCCATTTATTCATTTATTCTAAAAATACTTAAACATTTGCTACATGCCTCGTATTCTCCTGCAAGCTAGGAAGTGCAAATAATACAGGAACCAAGAGTGGCTTCTTTCCTTTAAGGAAAGAGCAGAATCCACTGTGTTTCCCCTTGCTTTCTCACAGCCCTCTCATTAGGCTTTCTTTTTTTTTTTTTTAAGTAAGCTTCACACCCAGCACAGAGCCCAACATAGGACTCAACTCAGAACCCTAAGATCAAGACCTGAACTGAGATCAAGAGTTAGATGCATAACCAACTGAGCCACCCCTCAGCTTTCTATATTTATGGAGCTTACCTTCTAGTGGGGAAATACATATAATGAACAACTTATATACATAAAATGTATTTATATAGAATATATGTGTGTGTTTATAACATATGAATTCCAGATAGTGATGAGTGCTGTGAAGGGTATAAACAGGATGATGTGATAGTGACTGGGGGTGGGAGAATGGGAGCTACTACTTGTGAGTTGGTCTAAACAGACCTCCTTGAGGAGGTGAATTATAAATGATGAAGAACCAATTATGGGAAGATCTGGTCTGTGGGGGTTGGGATAAGAGAGTTATCGAGAGGTAAGAGAGCAAACATAAGGCTTCATGGAATGGACAAATCTGACCCCGTCTTGGTCCAGCAGGAGCTCAGAGGAGCCTGGCAAGAGATAAAGGGATAGGAGCCAGGTCATGTAGGGCCAGGTAGGCTATGGTAAGTGTTAAGCTGAGTTTTGTTCTGCGCTCAATTAAAGTAATATGCGTGGATATATACTTCAAACACCTAATTCTGGCTGTTGTAGGGAGACTAGAATGTAGAGGGTGAGGCTGTAACATGGAGGGTGGGTAGGAGGATCTAGAAGTAGTACGGGTGGTGGTGATGATGGTAACTTGGACTAAGGTGGTGGATGTAGACCTGGACAAAGGTGGATGGATTTGGGATAGGTTTTGGGAGTAGCATGGAGAGTATCTGGGAAGCATCTTTTAGAGGAGGTTTTGAGGTGATGAGATGGGCTTTGAAGAGAATGTTGGGAGTTCCTGGGCAGACATGAAGAATTCTAGATTTAGAAGACTGAAAGTGTGGAGTCATGTATCTTGGAAGCACAAGGCTGACCCATAGTACTCTTCTGAGAGAGCCCAAGGAAAAAAGAATGCTCTAAAGCACATATTTCTCATGGATATGCAGTTCTTTCCTTTCACAATGGCAGCTGTCAAACATGTGGTGAGTTTCCTGGTTTCTAAGCAGGCCTCTTATTTTTTTTTAAATATTTTATTTTAAAGTAATCTCTACATCTACTGTGGGGCTCAGTCTCACAACCTCAAGATCAAGAGTTGCATGCTCCTCTCACCGTGCCAGCCAGGTGTCCCCAGGCAGGCCTCTCTAAATTCTTCTCCCAAGTCCCATATTACAAAGGTATAGCTAATCACTTGGGAGAGAAGCCTCCTCTCTTTTCTTCCAGTAGGCCAGGCATTGGTCCTGGATATGTGCATGTACACCTTCTTTGGAAGATGCAGTTTTGGTTTCCCGAGCAATATGTTTTCAGCCCCAAGCTCCAGAGCTGTCCCAGAAACCACTCCATCCAAGCAGGAAATAAATGTGAATATCACTAACTCAGCAGCCTGGCAGCTGCAGACGATCCCATTATGTCAATCACCATCAGCAGTTCACTGTAACTGGCGAGCTGTCATCCTCCTGGAGATTAATTGCTAGGAACCTGTTGTATGTATTAATAGATCATTTATTCAGATTGATCTTTCACCCATTGATCTTCAGTCTCTGCACATGGCCAGGTAGCTATCGTTCTTGTGATCTGACTTCTGGGTCCAATCTTTACTCTAAAAGACTCTCTTGGGATTTGTTAGAAAGCATAGTAGCTCCATGCAGGCTCCAAGACCACTAACCACAGCTATAGTTAATCTTCTTCCATTTCCAGAGAGTCAAGATATGCTGCTAATTCCTACCATCCATAATTTTATTTTTAATATCTTAAGTTCTAAATCTGCAATCAAAACACTGCTGTCAGGTTGTGGTCTGAATCACCCCTTGAATAACTTTAGCACCTTGCCCCTTAGAAATTTGAACCTCTTTCTCATTGTTCTGTCTTTCCTGTGACATCTTTCATCATTGGACCAGATAGAGAACCTGAGGTCACCCTAATCCTTCAACTGGCCAACTCTTACCCATCTGTTATGGGCTGCATAGAATACCCCCCACGTTCTAATGTTGAAGCCCTAACCCCCAGAACCTCAAAATATGACCATATTTGGAGAGAGGGTCTTTAAAGAGATAATTCTGGTAAAATGAGGTCATAAAGGTGGGCCCTAATCCAATATGACTGGTGTCCTTATAAGAAGAGGAGATTAGGACATAGACATATGTACACATGGAAGAAAGTTCAAGTGAGGACACCGAAAGAGGAAGCCATCAGCAAACCCAGGAAAGAGACCTCAGAATTAAACCAACTGTACTAACACCCTGATTGGACTTCTAGCTCCAAAACTGTAAAGAAAAAAGTTTCTGTTGTTTAAACTACCCAGTGAGTGGTACTTTGTTACAGCAGCCCTAGCTGATGAATACACCACTTTTCATATCTCATTGTAAATGGTACCTTTTCTGACAGGATTTCTCTAACTCTTGGATTAGCTTAGGTCATCCTACTCCCTGGTCTCATTTCTCTGTCTTTTCACTGCCCTAACTTCATTATCCTACATTATAATTACTTATTTAATTTTTCCTTTCTAAGAGTCTGTCAGTTCCACCAGGCCAGGGACAAGTTAATCTTGTTCATTGCTGTATTAATACGGAAAATAGTCCTAATTGTTATAACAGATAAACCTCCAAATCTCAGTGACTTAGCACAAAAGTCTATTACTTGTTCATTTCACAGTCCAACACGGGCCCACGGTTCAAGGATGCAAGTCTCCATCTGTGGCTACAACTTTCTCTGGGTATCTGAAGAGCATCCAATTTAGCTGGTGGGTGGGGAATGAGAAAGTGATCATTGGTGGGAGGTTTTTATTAGTCAGACCTGAAGGTGGAGCACCTCACCTCTATTCACAATTCATTGGCCAGAACTCATGTCACATGATCTCACCTAGCTGCAGGGGAAGCTGGGGAATGTAGTCTAATTGTGTGCCTAGGAAGCAAAGGAGACCATGGATATTGGTGAACACTAACAATTATGTCATAACCTCTCTATCTCCAGCACCCACGATAGTGCCTGACTCATAAGCACTTAATAAATATTTTTATCAATTAAATCATTAACCTCTAGAAGTCGTATACTTAGCTTTAAGTGCAACTAGGATGGGATGGGTTAGAATTATAGGCTCTACTTCTCTATCTGGGGACCTTTCACTAAACCAAAGCACTTCATTTGTGCACACTTGAAACACGGGATCTCCCAGTCTCAAAATTTTCTTTTTTGAGAAATCAAAAAAGAAAGTTATTTCCTTTCTAACATTTTAATAAAAACAGGCTGCTCAGTATGTGTTTTGCCATCTTGCTACAGTTATTTGACTCTAAGTTATTAGATTCTAACCTCCTGGAGAGCAACACATTAACCATCTGGGTAGCCAGCTTCAAGCCTAGTGTCTGACACGTCTTCAATTTCCTTTCAGTGAACATTTGTTGAGCATTTACTATATGCTGTGTTCAATGCTTTGCATCCGTTAACTGATTAAATTATTCTGTGAAGTAGTAACAATCACTGTCTATTTTTTATATATTGAAATCAAGTGCTTGGAGAACTTAAGAGAACTTGCTAAGAATCACAGAACAGTATGTAGTCAAAGTAGAATGCAGAGTCAAGTACCTAAGATGTCAAAGCTCTCATTCTTTAAATATGGGCTCCCAGCTGACAGCAGTGAGCCCAATGTGGGGGGCTTGAACTCATGGACTGTGAGGTCATGACCTGAACTAAAATCAGATGCTCAACTGACTGAGCCACCAACGGGGCCCCTCAAAGCTCACGTCCTTCACCACTATTCTAAGCTGCTTTTCCCGTGCATGCTCATTGCATTGAATGGAAACTGGCCATGGGCAACAGAGCAAAGGCCTACGACCTTGTGAGGAAACAAAGGCTATACTGCCTGCTCATGTTCTTATTTTCAAGCATGTGTAGCTCTTTACGTCCTTGAGAGCAGGAAAGGAGTTGCCGGTGGAGTCCACAGGACACCTAGCATAGGACCTCTGCATAGAAGAGTCTCAATGTCTATCTCTATTCTCTACAAGTTTAATGAACCAGGACCCAGGGAAGGAGAGGAGTGGTCAACTTGCCTCCATTGGTCAGTGTATCCTTTCCCAAGCACCCACTCACATACTGCCTTCACCTCTTGCTCAGTAGCTCTACCCAGAGCTCTTCTTGGAGGACATTTTTTCTTTATCTATATAACAACAGGGACAGGGGTGGTTCCTGGTATCCTGTGGGAGCAAAGGACTTCTGTATATCTCTGAGATTGATGGTGGAGGGAGAGGGAAAGAGCCAGAGGTTTCTGATGGCATTTCCATCTTGCGGATAAGGCAAAGAAAGGGAGAAAGCTCTGTGTAAGTTGAACCCTTTCGGGAAATAATAACTTTCCCTCCAGTCACCCTCCCTCTTCGATTCTTCTGAGTCCCCTTGCATGAGAGTCCAGTGTGTCTATTCAAGGCTGCAGAGCCCAGAGGTAGCAGTGCTGGAATTCTAGTACCACTATTACAGTTCCTAGAAAGCAGAGGCTGAGACCTGTCCTAATCCTTTCTCAAATCCTTCTCATAGTCTGCTTCAGAATAAAAATAAATCCATTTGGATGTGGGTAAACTTCTCTTGGTTTTTAGTTCATTATTTAAAAAAATTTTTCTTGTGTCTTTGAAAATGACATTTTTCCCAGGATATTTTGTCAGTGAGTTCTCCTGGCAAATAATACACTAAAAAGAAAATAAATAAAATAGTGTTCTTTTTGCATGCATTTGGCACAAGTGAGGATCTCCTCCTGTGTAAGCACTTGGTTGAATTATTTCTGTCTCCCAATTTTCCTGTCCCTACAACAGGCAAGGCTGCATAGCTCAAGCAGTGGATACGGGGACATCAGGCTCTATTGTCTCTCAGATACACATGTCTCGCTCTTCTCTTTGGTGGTGGGGGGGTGTGGGATATAACTTACACAATAAATAGTGAGGGAGTTTCAGACAATGTGAGAGAGCCATGTGTAGATGATGATGATGATGATAATGATGATGATGATGATGATGATGATGATTTTTGGGAGTGAGAAGAGGGAGGATTTTCTGCATCACTAAAGGAAACCTGAATTTGCCCTTAGCTGCATAGTGTAAAAAGAGACTGGCCACCATCATCCTCAAAAAAGTTTCCAATGCTCCATGAATCCAAGTTTTATAGCATGGCTCCTACAACCAGCAGGAGCCCCTTAAGGATGGCAAGTAAAGAGGTGGCTGAAGAAAGATATTCTCCAGTCACCCTCAAGTGCATTTCCATTTCAGGCTGAGGGCCAAAAGGAAGCTCTGTCTCTTCTGATTTGGTTTGAATTGAGGCCATCCATCCCAGGTGAGCTTCATTCCAGGCCTTTTTCTTGCTGATGTCAAAAGGCTGCATGTGGACTTCAGGATGGCTTGAGGGCTCTCTTGCATGCTAACACTGATTTTATGATACGCTAAACATAACATTCAATAGCTATTACTTCCACTGTCAGAGAAACAACCTGAACCATCTATCTTCCTCCTCAGACTATATTACATTTCTCCCTACAAATGACAATGTATTATAATATCTTTTATTATAATATTACTTATTTATCGACAAAGGCTTTCCGGCATTAATGCGGAGCGCCCTCATCCTTTATCTGCTTTTTGGTTTGTTTGTTATGAATGTCACACTTTATTTATCAAGATGGGCCCTGTTCAGAATTTGTGGAAACGGACTCCTCTGATTTACTTCTTATGCCAACCTGGGCTTTTATCTCATTAGATTTCTTAGCATGTCAGGAGGACTAGATAGACACGATGTTCTGCTTTCTTGCTCTGTCGAAGGATCCCAATGGGGGAGAGACCAGCATTTAGGATTATGGCATTTGAGCCTTGGAAGAGAGCTCCTGGGGTCATGTGTGACAGCGCCCCCTGTCTTTAGGCAGGATTGCAGCCCTGACCATCCTATTTCAGCTCCTCTCTGCAGAAGAAGCTCCCAAAATTGTTCGTGGTAATGAGTTCCAAAGCTTAGCACTCTACCTTTCTACAAGCCTCTTTCTCCTCACCCCCCAATTAAACACACTCCCTTAAATTCAGTCAAAACTGCAACATTCTCCTGAGATCGTATTTCTCTAAGAAGGATACTGGAAAGCACAATGTAGAAAATACTTTAAATGACATATACACTTGGAGGCAATTATTTGTTTTACAAAGAGTAAAAAAAACACACACTTCCTTGAAGAATGATTCCTCCAGTTCTCTTAAGTGACTGTGTATACATCATTAATGACTAGACAGAAAAGCTTTTTTCCCACCAGCTGGGGATAGGTGGATGCGCAGGCAGAGAAGATAAAATTAAAGTGCCCGCAAACTAATGTTTACCGAAATACTGACAGAACTGCTGATATGGTCCTTGTGAAAAACAGAGGTATTTCTACATTGATACATTGATATAAAAACACCACTTTACATTCTACTTTGTTAGAAAGAAATATGATTCCCTTGTACTTGAGAATGAACATTTGCCCTCCATTTCTCTCAGAATTTCTCCAGCACCTAAAATCCAGTGGAGACTGAGCCTAGGGTCAAGACTGGCCTTGAACAAATGGCTAAGTGAGGGATATAGGAGCTGTTGTTGTTTTCCTTTATTTGTCTACCTACCTTTTCTATTAATGATCCTTTTGCGCTGTAAAATAAGACCTGTACTATTCTATCTTTCCTTGCCTATGCACCTGGTACCTAAATAACCCGAACTTTTGTGTTCTATTCCATATGTCTCAGCCTTGCTAGGTAAAAACCTGAAAGGCAGATGGCTGGTGAAAGCCTGAAGCCAAAATCTTTATCAGGCTGGTTCACATTTTAACAAGAGACTACAGGAAAGCAGTACTATTATTCAAAAAAATGCTACTATTATGGCGGAAATTCGGACATCATTGGAACTTACCTGGGTGATAGTTTGGACCAGGGCTGGAAGCAAAGGGCACCCGTAGGGAACTACTTCAAATCAGTCCAGAGAAGGAGCTCAAATCCTTCTGTCCATGAGACCTAATCCAAGCGTCCAGTTGGGCAGTCCTTACCCTTGCTCCACAAGCCAAGCACAGGCCAAAGGCAACTCTGCAACATTGGGACCATGAAGAGTGGTCTGTTTAAGAGCCACACAAAACAAGCCTCCATGTACTTGTAGCTGTTTTCTCCTAAAACGGATGATGAGATGAAAGATTTGTTCTGAGTAGGAGAATGGCTTGGATGGCTTACAGTTGCCATTCTTGCTCCGTGCTTGTCCGTTTTTCTTCAAAAGGAAAGAAAATGGTATAGCAAAGAGGTCCCGCCTGACCATATAGGATTTCAAAGTGGCACACACAGTGGATGGAGCAGGGTGGGCCTGGGGTAGGTGTAGCGGGCAGCTTGGCTAAATGACAAGAACTTGGGTGTTGTTGGAAACTCATAATGATCTACTCTCAGAGGCCTGTGTTGTCCATTGAGCACTTGAGCTAAGTAGCCAGTCACTGGGAACTTGAGAAGTCTCTGAATTATTCACAAAGCAGAGGGACTCTTCCGAAAGCAGTGTAGACCTCTTTCTGAGATACAAGTATAGACTGGGAAAGTGGTAAAAAGAATGTTGAGACGTTACATTTTATTAGAACTGACCATCTGTCTTATATCACACCCTTCAGTGTTGTTTTTCCCAAATAAAAACACAAAACAAAGATAGCAGTTGGAAACAAGAGCTATATGTCCAGATGAATGTGGTCGCCTTGAGTGCCCACTTTCCTCCACTTTCCAGTGGTACAGATGTTTTCCTTTTTCCTCTTGCCCACTATAATAAGTTCAGCTGGTTTGTGTAGATTTGTTACCTCAAACCAGCTGAGTTCCCTCTCTATTCCAGGAGGAAGGAGAACAGATGTAGCCATCTTGTTTCTAGTGGGATTTGGGCAGTGACCATGGCCCCAAAGTGTGAACTCCTCTTCATGGATGCTGTTCTGGGCTCATTAATGAGCTGAGTTCAGGATGACTTAGAAAGAACGCAGGGTTGAGCACTGTCTTCATTTTAGTACAGTGTACAAGACAACAAATATCGTTATTTATGGGCTATGGTTTGTGAAATGCTGCAATAACTCTATTTGTGCATCGTTTTCTATGAACACATAGACCCATGGCCATGTTCTGTGAAATAATTTGTAAGTTCTGTGGGGACAGAGAGAAAGATCCACCTAAAAGCCCTACCTTCTCAGGATCAGATTTTATGATAAGTACAGTCCACTGATTCTTCTGGATATTTTTGACCACATAAGTTATTCATCCCTATTATTTACTTGAGTCACCTCTGGGTGATGCTGATTAACCCCTTCAACACCACACAAGGTGAATGAGGTTGATAGGGTGCAGGGTACATGATCACTCATCAACTTTACCCCGTCAGTGGCATGATCCTCAGTGAGCCTGTTTGAGTAGCATGGGCCAAGGAAGGAAATAAGTAAGGTGGTTGTCTCCACTATGGTCTGATGAATTCCAGATCCCATTTTCCTCTCTTCCCAAAGACTTGCTTTCCTGAACTAATTGGGGTTGGGATGCTTTTGATGCCCACCTCTTCCTCAAACCCCCGCAGATTCAGTTTATGCTTTCAATATTTTTTGCTTGGATTGCTAAGAGCCCTCTGGCTGTTTCCCACCCCTGCCTCCAGTCTTGCACTTCTTCAGTTCATTCTTCATACCTTAGACACATTGACTCTTCTAAAATGTGAATCTGACCATATTGGCTTCTTGCTTAAAATTCTCTTCACTCACTTCAGGATAAAATACAAAGTCTTTTGCAAGCCAAAAGAAATCCCTTTATAGACTATTCTTTCCAGTCTTACCACTTACCATCCTCCTCATCCTAATCCCATACTGACCTATTTATAGCACCTATTCCTTCCTTACCTGGGAATCTTTTCAAATGTGTCCCCTCTTCCCTGGAATATTCTCTCTGAAACTGCTTTTCCTTATTTGGCTACCTTCACTTGTCTTTTAGGACTAATTCAGAGATTCCCTTCATTCAAATGCCATTCATTGTTGATTGGCATGGATCAGATTTAAGATCAAGTACTTGTTCTTGGGGTGTGTATAACCTTTAGCTTGCTTCTGACATAGCAGTATCTTCCTGATTTTTTATGTTTCTTTTTTCTTTGCTTGCCTGCTTGCCTACAATAAGTTCAATTTTTGAGGCAAGGGCTGTGCCATCGTCATCTTTTCAGCTCAGTATTTGATCAATAGAGTAGATTCTTAGCAAATGCTGGATGATAAATGCATGATCTATGCCAATATAAGCTAATTGCTCACAAATAAGCTGTTTCCTTCCCTCACTTCCTCTTTTCCTTCTTCCTTCTTTCCTTCCTCCCTCCTTTCCCTTCTTCTTCCTTCCTTCCTTTTCTTCTCTTCTCTTTTCTTTTCTTTTCTTTTCTTTTCCTGTCTTTCTTTCTTTCTTTTCTTCTTCCTTCCTTCCTTCCTTCCTTCCTTCCTTTCTTCCTTCCTTCCTTCCTTCCTTTCTTTCTTTCTTTCTTTCTTTCTTTCTTTCTTTCTTTCTTTCTTTCTTTCTTTCTTCTCTCCTAGTTTGGTAAGTTTTTCCCTTAGTACTACATATGATACTTCAATGGGTTTCATGGGGGAGGGGGGTTGGTCATTTATTGGACAGATAGCACCTCTACAATCTCCCCCAGGTAAACCTGTCAGGGATTTAGAGTGCTTCTCCAGCTCTCTCCCTAATTATATATATATATACACATGTGTATATATATATACGTATATACATACATACATATATCACTGTTCTCTCTTGCATTCTCTAAGTTTTCCAACAGAAGTTGGAAGATTCTGCTCCTCCTATCCTTACCATCACAACATCAGAACCTTTGTTTGTTTCCCATAGATTGGGGCAATGGCGAGCATGGTGGGTAGAGGAGTAGCGGTGAACCCAAGTGCTGTGTCCACTGGGTGGAGTCTGGTAGGGAATCATTCTTTCCCTTCTCTGTTCCCCTTCCTTTGGAGGCTGGGGAATCCAGTCTTTGGTAGCCATTAGTGTTGTCCATTAATATTTTCCAGACTCATGGTAGGATTGTACTCGCTCACCTAAACAGAAGTGGAAGGATCACATCAGACAGAAGCTCCTAGAGCTGAGATGTGACTCACCACTCAGGTGGTTGCTGCTTTGTTTCAGAGTGAGGACAATGGTGAGCAGAGCCCCCCTGGCACACTGTGCTGGACATGAACTAGGATTGAGAAATAAGGCTTCATATGTAAAGCTGCTAAGATTTGCAGATTTTTGGTTACCACACCATACCCCGGTTTCCCTGGCTGATGCAGAGTCTCTGAAATAAAAATGTTCTTTTTGCTAGAATTCTCCTTCTGAGAATTCCATAGGGAGAGGTGGTTCAGCATTATGGACACTGACATTTCTGCTGCTCTCGCTCCCCGTGATCCAACCCCTGAGGGTGGAGGGCCACAATTTCTTATCCTCCCTTGCTTTTCCATGGCAATCTGATTATCAGGACCATAAACCATTGCTTCAACATAGTAGGTATCTCTCGCTTGATTTCTGTAGCATCTTTTGTAGCATCTTTCCCTTTTTCTTCTGCCAAGATACAATTCCCATTTCCTTTGGGAGGCTGTCCCTGCCTCACACCAACCTTATTATTGTGATAGGCTGTCAATCATAGCATCAGTTGCCCCTGACCATAGAAATGTGCTCATTTCTAACCATTTGCATTCCATAAGCAATTGATATAAAGGGTGAAGTATGACCTAATTTGGTTTAGTCAGAGAACTTTTCAGCTGTATTAAAGTGGGAAAGGAAGAGGCATCTCTTTCCTTTGGGTTCTAAGGTAGGATGATCTGCACTGGAAAAGAGCATTGCCAACAAACATGGAAGGAGAGACAAGAGTTGTGTAGAGAGACACCTGCTGCTTTTGTGAGCTAATAAATCCCCTCCCCACCTTGTTCGCAAACTGGTCTAAGTTGTTTAAATGACAGCAACAGAAAGAATTCTTATTAATTTACCTGGAAATATTAAATCTTCTCTTTCTGAGTGATCCTATTTGTCTATGTCCCTTCCCACCATGCACTAGTAGTAAATATACAGGTGACCCCATATCCTTGGAGATGATCTTCCTGTTGAGCAGGCTCTCAGGCCCGAGAGCCTCAGAGCTACGAAGCCATTAACTTCACTAAGTGAGAGGTTGGATACAGACCCTCCTCAACTTCCTGAACACTGCTGCTATCAGAAATAAGTAGAAAGGCTTCTGAACAGAGAAACTAGAGCCCGTATAATGCACATTCAACCTCATGAATATTACTCTAAGGATCCTCTATTCAGGAAAACTCAGAGTTGATTTTCTATCATTATTCTTATAATTATAAGACTTTCTCAGTATTCTCCCACCTCAGAATATAAATAGTATCTCAGAAAGGGTGTGAGGGGGTCACTTTGTGTCCTGTTGGTTGGAAGTGACATTTGATAGCCAATTCAGAGAGAAGTCAGAAAAATCATAAATGGCAAGCAAAACGCTTCCAGGTTGGGGCTGTCAAATGTCAGGACCAAGAGTGTTTTACAGACGTGGAGCTCCGAGTGCATCACCATTCATCAGTGAACTACACATCACTGCTTCCCCAGGCTTCATGCAAAAGCACCAGCTCCTCATGTGACCCTGAGTCAATATAATGTTCAATTACCTTTGGAATCCGTGGTTTATTAAAGCAGAGGTCTGTAGAAGTCATTAAAAAAGCATTGCTATTATTAATAGTCTCAAAGGCTGCGCATTCAAACAGTTAAATCCCACTTTTTCTAGCAAAGTTATTTATGTAGAACAGCCCTTCCTCGGATGATGCTGGGTTGATGAGGTGTACTGTATTGTTTATCAATATCCATAATTTGCATTATGGATAGATTTGTTTTGTTTGTATGCACACTCTTTGGTATGTGATCATGTTTGGGTTTTGTAAACACTAAAACACAATCCAAATGTTCTTTATCACCCTGCTCTCTAGAAGCCCTGAAGGACAATGGCACCCACTGGCTCTTCTCCAGGAATCTCTAGGGAATCCCCATTCTCAAAATTTCATGTACAGAAAGCTCTCCGGGGGGACTTGTTAAAAGTGCAGATTCCTAAGGTCCGTTCTCAGATATTCTGACTTAATGGCTCTGGAGTGGAACCCAGGACCCTGCTTTTTAAGGAAGGATCCCCTTCCCCCAATGACTCTGACATGGATAGTCCAAAGTCTACCTCTCTATAAATATTGCTCTGTGATTCTATAGAGCCTCCAACTGCACTCTCACCTTTTCCATAACGGGCCCAAGGAGAAGTTCCCCCTCCTGTACTGTGTCTAAAGTCAGAACACAGATCTGAATCCTGAATCCCAAATCTGAATCCCACAGAGCCTAGAAGTCATACAGTAAAATAGGATCTGGTTGAGGTGACTGAAATAAGTTGAAATTAAAAAAAAATAAAGACTGCCTAAGTCAAGTTTTAGATGGTGGTATAATTAGAATTATTATCCATTATTTATGTGGCAGATGATGTTCACGAGATACTTGATGACTCTACATTAATAAGCAGTGTCTTTGCTGAAGGGGAATGTGACATTGGTCTATCCTTTCTCCGGCTCCCCTCCCACTCTCTCTCTTTTTGTTGAGCCCCAGCCAGTTCCGATAGCACTTTTGGTTTGGCACTTTGTAGCAGTTTGTGATAGAGAAGCAAAGCACAAAATGAAGAGCTTTTGGATTTAGAAACCGGCGACCATCTCTCTGCAGAGAGCCCATTGTTTGAGAATAGCTGTGGATGAGGCTGGCATTCCTTTACCATCCTCTCTGTGTGGGGCATTTGTAACGTATGACCTCCTAAAATTCTCATAACAGCCTTGCACGTAGTACTTATGTCTTTAAAAATGAAGTAGCTAGGGTTTGAAGAGGTTAAATGATTAGCTCATGGCAATACAAGCCAATGTGCAGCTCCTGGGGCGTCCTCCCTTGTTAGTGTGTCAGGGCCTTTGAAGGGAAGAGAGCAGCCCCGGCTCCTTTGCCTTGGTAGCTCATCCGGGTCTGGTTAGTGCTTTGCCCTCACGATGGTCAACAATGATTCTTGCCGGCTCTTGTCAGATTCAGTTAATCTTCTCTGGGTTCTTCCAGCATCAAGACCCAGACTGCTTACTAAAAGAGCTCTTTTGGTCAAGTGGGATCAATCGTAACATGAAGATTTCCAAGAACAAAAAGCACTTGGTGCGCATTTCCCTAGGTCTGTGGCTAAACCGCATTAACTCCATGACTGCCTTTCCTGTGACAAATTACCTTTCTTCTTCCTTCACCTCGAAATGCCCTTTCAAGAAGTCCAGACCTATCGTGTGAGGTTGGCGTGTCCTGGGAGAAAGGGGAAATGTGAAGTTAAGCATAGTCTGTCAAAACAAGGGGCAATTGGGCTTGAAAATCCTTGCTCTTCAGGGGCAGTGATATCCTGGTTTAGTGTAATGAAAGTCCTCATACCCAGTGTCCTCTAACAATCTGACTTTAATGGGGTTACTATAGCTGGGGTAAAGCATTTTATATGGAACCAGGTTTACATTATCCTACTCTTTAGAGATCTTGCTTGCAATGCTGTTCAAATCCTTTAATCCATAAATAGGATTCCAGACAGCGCTGGGCTGCCTTCCAAAACTGTAATCTTCCAGTATATGAATTATTACCAAAAGATTAGGGTGTTTCTAGTAATAACATTTCAAATAAATCAGCTTTCATGGAGGAACAACAAACTAATATTGGAAATAACAATATAAAGACATTTATATAGCCACTTGCTAGAATAACTTCCCTAACCAGGGGCTTCTTTTCTCATTTACATTCATTCTGTTTGAAAAGTCTTTTTTCATTTATCATCAGCTGCTGGCTTTAGCCTTAAAGCATGCCACATGGTCCCAAGTCCTGGGTCTCCTAAGTCCCTTCTTTGACATCTATGAAATCACCAAGTGCATTTACCCATGGATGATCAGAGGTGTTCACTATTGTTTCCAGAAACTCCCGATCCTTTGACCCTTCTCTTTGGCTCCAGGCAAAGTGTGTAGGGGAAAGGTATAAGTAAATTTCAGGCTGAAAAATACTTTCTTGGGGCTTTATTTCAAAGTCGATGAATGAAATTCTGGAGGAGAAGGAAAGATTCCTTGCACGACCTTAGAGAGTGAGTGATACAAAGATCTCTGCTGAGATTTACCCTGAGTACGTGCAGCTGGATGATGCCCCCAAGGCTGTGTGATGTGAGGTAAGAACACCTGCTTTATAACTGGATGACTCCTGGCTTCATCACTCACTGATCTTGGGGACCTTGGGCAAATTCCTTTACCTCTTTGTTTCTCCACATCCGCATCTATAAAATGGAGATACTTCCTACCCAAGGGGTTATTGAGAAGATTAAATGAAGTAACGGGGCACCATCAGCACACATATGAGTTTTTTGACTCCATTTTACTGTTCCTATGAGCCATGTGACTTCATTATAAGGTGGCTGATGGGAAGGAAGACCTCTTTACCAACAGGTGGCTGTTTTGAGAAATGCCTCCAAGCTAGAAGTAGGGATGTCAGGTTCAATTCCCGTCTCTGTGGCTAACCTGCTGTGACCTTGAGTGAGCCGTCATACTTTTGGATCCTCATTCCAACTTCTATTAGAAGAAAAGTGGCTCCTCCCTTCCTTGTAGGGTGAGAAGGTAGTAAAGCCAATATACTTATATGAGATCACATTTTAGGAGACATTTCATAGTCATAGAATTTTAATGCTAGAAGAGGTTATCGAAGAAAGGAGGGAATTAACATTCATTAAAAGTACTCACCATGCTCACAGTCGTTTATATACTTCACCATATTTAATCCTAATAGCCCATCAGGGAGGTGGGCTTATGCCCACTTTATGGAAGTGGAAGCCGAGGTTCAAGGAGTCACTGTCAGGTAACATATCCAAGGTCACATGGCTAAAATATGGTAGAGGCAGAACTCAACCCCAGATCTGTAGGACTCCAAAGCCCGTTGTCTTCCCATTGCATCGTGTTTTTATCATCTATAATTCTCATTTTACAGGTTACAGAACTGGGACTCAAGAGATATTGAATCATTCATCCATGGACTTAGCTGGTTAGTGAAAACTCCAAGGCTAGAACCCGGTTTTCCTGATTCCTATTCCTGAGAGCTGCCCCCTCCAGAAAGAATTGGTATAAATTCCCTAACCTAACCCTCTGTCTTCCATTATTATTTCAAAGATGTTTTGTTTTCATTTGGGATAGATTTTCAACAGACAGAGGCACCTAACATTTTAGTTCTCTGACTCCCTTCTTATATGAAAAGGTTAGAATAGTTGATTTCTCTGGTTCCTTCTAGCTCAAAAATTCTATTATTCCTATGACCCTCCATTCCCCATAGTAGTTAATGATCTGTAAAGAAACACTTAAAGGCACAGGTTTACTACCTTCTCGCTCTGCAAGCTAGAGGGAAGCCAGCTATTATTTTTCTTCTTCAAAAGGGAGATCTGAGACCCACATTGCTTGAGCAACTAACTCAAGGACATAGCTGATCACTGGCTGAACCAGGCCCGGAATGCTTCAGGGAGATCTGTGTTTTATTCACCTTTTAACCTCAATCCATAGCAGAGGATCTGGGACATAGTACGTGCTCGTTTAGAGGAGAACAAACACGCACTCACGCATTAATGGATGAATGAATTGAACCCAAGCTTCTCTACTCCGAGTGTACATTGCCTGTAGCAGCAGCCTCTCTCTCTCTTTTTCCCCAAATCTTTTGAAATGGGGGCAATTTGCCTTTTTTCTAAGCGCTTTGCATATTGGGCTTTCTTAAAACAGGGTAAACCTGAAACATACGTTCCAGAAGGAGGATGTCTTACTTGCAGATAAGGAGGGCAGCAGGTGTATGCACGGAGCTGACAGGTTGAATGAGGGATTTGCACACACCACCCCCACTGCTGGGACTCAGCTGAAGGCAGCGGGGGTATATTATTAATGGGATGGGTAAGGGGAATGCCTGGAGAAGAGATGTTTGTGAATTGTCTCCTCCGATGAAAGGACCTTTGAAATGGAAAGCATTAGCCCTCTGATTGAGCCCTGCACTTTACATTTTGGACTTTTAAATGAAAAGAAAAAGAGAAGAGAGAGAGAAAACCACCACTGTGTTTTTGGAAGCCCGTGTCATTTTTTTGTTTTTCTTTCCAGCCCTCCACTTCGCTGCCCCAAAAGGCAATGATGAATGGAGTCTACTACAAAGGGGAGCCGGCAGGCACACAGGGCCCGGTGCTGTTTCTGTCAGGGTGGCTCAAAGGGAAGGCAGCGCCACACTGCGCGTCCCCCTTTCCTCCCTAAACAAATGTGGTTTTTCCTGAAGTAGTGACAGTCTGATTTAATTACAAAGAGAAAGAGAAAGAGAACATTCATTCTGCTTGGTGGAGAAGTGAGATTGGAAATCTCGGGGAGGATGGGAACCAGAGGTCACCAGTGGCTTGGGTTCCTTGCTCAATTATGCTTTCTGCCTTGGTTTCCCCACCTGTCAAAGCAGACACAGAACTTTCAGGGTGTGTGGAAGGACTGCTCTGTACAAATTGATCTGAGGGCAAAAATGTGGGAAAGGAGAGAAAGAGGCATGATGGGGACTGTGAAGACCGGTGGTGATAACGTGATGCATGTGTTCCTGTCATTATGAGGTGTGGATGGGGCTGAGTGAAGGAGAGGGTGGGGACACAGTTGTCCCCCAGGAGTTTTAGGGATGTGCCAGGTGACACCTCTCACCCCCCCAATCATAGGCATACATGCTTTTGTTCACATGATATTTAACTTCATGAGAGCAGATGGATGGACACCTTGACTTACGGAAGACCTTTCTCAGATCATGATTCAGGGACACATACTTTCACAAACAGGTCTTGGCTGTGGGAATCGAAGACAATGCATCTTCGCTGAAAGCACCCTACGCTTTTCTCAGCCTGCAACGTAGGGATGGTTCCACTCATTAGCACCCGGGGCCTCCTTCTCAGGGGCCGGCCTGCTCTTCTTTAACAACTATTGTCTCCTTTTCTATTCAGCTGTCAACCCATTCCCCATGATGCTGCTGACTTCCAGCCTGAAAAGAGACTTTCCCCGGGCCAGGCAGCGAGGTAAGTGTCCCAACCGAGGAAGCTGTCGCCGTTTCTCTCTGCCGCACAGAAAGAACAGGCATCGTCCTGGTTAGAGGTGATCTTAGCTGGCCCCTGTGAAAATAGGGAGATGGGAAAGCGAGTAAATTAGTAATTTCTATCTCTATTTCTAGACATTTGTAGGATTGGCCAAAGAGGTTCTGTGGAGCCAAATTATGTCAGCCTAGGAGTGGCAAAAACGAAACACTAGAAATCCAGCCAAGGTGAACTGGATCATGCCTTTATTTTTTTTAAATTAAGCAAAACCCCAAAGATAGCATGTGACATCACCTGGTGAAAGTATTAGGAGTAGAAGTCTTGATATTTAGGTTCTGGTTTCAAGTCTGGAGGTACCAAATGACCTTATGTGAATCCAACACACATGCTGCAAAGCTAGTAAATAATAGTGAATCGCTTGACCAGGGGGTTAGCTTAGATGACACTGTGTCTGAAAAGTGAGGTGCTCACAGATGTGTAGCATTTTACGGTACCGAAAATAGCAGTAGCCTTAAATTTGGGATATTGTGAGGTTTTCTACACATTTCTCACAGGCGTAAAAAGTATTTACTTTTTTTGGTTCCAATTCATATTAAAATAGACTAGAAATAGAGAGAGTAGAAAGAAAATACTGTAATTCTGTACAAATTGGAGTTTCAATGATCATTATTAAAGAAGTACTTCCAAACAATGAAAAATGACCTATGGTACCCCCAACACCAGTCACTCTTTCTCCTTTCTCCCAGGGTATCTCAGTGTGAACCTTGCTTGGAAGTTTCCAGAAAGGACTGAGTGGGTCCAGAATCACTGTGATAACTCTCTTCGGGTTGCTGGTGATGGGAAAGAAAGCAGAAATTCTGGTTTGGGGAAAGATGGAAAGGTGAAAAGTTCATGAGCTATTTGAGGCTGAAAAAATTTTAAAAATCATATATCCATTAAGAGGGAAGAGAGAAGGGAGTTTCTAAAATTGCTAATGGTACTAATTTGCCTCTTCTCCCTCGAGAGGCAGGCTGATCCCACACTTCAGGATGTTATGGGTCTCTCGCATTTTCCTGCTGTCTTATGAATTTTTTGTCATGTGACTTCTCCTTTCTCCTTTGTTTTATTCTTTGGAATCCCTTTCCCTCCACCTCAGGCTCCCAGATAATCAGCCCCATGATGCCAGGTGACTTGCTCCTGGTTCAGCATAATTGAGTCCTTCACAGTCACTTGAAACTTGGGCCCCTTTGGAGGCAGCCAAGCCTGGTAATTAAAATGTCCCCTTCATCTTTAATTGCTTCATTTAACATCTAGTGCAATGGTTTAGGAGCGCTCGAGCCCTCTGCAGCGATCTGGTGTGCCCTGGATAACTGACAAGCAGCACCTCTCACCCTCAGCTCAGACATATGTGTCTATTTGGGGGGCTGGGGGTCTTCAAATCCTAGCTTTCCTTTGGCACACTGTGCTTTTCTCACTTGTTTAGGAAAGGGGTTTTCATTTTCTCTGCATTCCTGGGTGTCAGGTAGGGCCAGCCCCTGCCCCAGCCCCACACAGAGAGAGGATATGACATCTCCCAGCTAACCTTATCATCACAGAGGCCACACGTTCTTAACCTGAGTCAAGTGCAGGGGGGTGGCTTGAAGCTCTGGGCTGGGAAGGGCAAGGTCAGATTTGGAGTCTCAGCTCTACTGGTTCCAATTCTACCAGCGTCTCATCATCATGATGTTGGGCAAGTCCTCTGACTGAGCTCCCTCCAGCCCTGCTTTCCTCCCCACACCACGAGGTCACACTGAGGACTACATGAGGCCAGGGAGGGAAGTGTGGTAATGTCTTAGAGAAAAGACAAAGAATTTAAGTTGTCATTTGGACACAGAGGCCACCTGGGATCATGAGTGTGACTCTCTCACCTGCATCTTTTAAAGGTGGCTCTGGGAGAGGGGTGATGACTAAATACCCCTAGATCTGAGCTGTATGTGGCAGGGACAGTGCGGGGATGTGTGTGATGGTGGTTGTCAGGGAAACACTGCCACAAGAGGCCTCCAGGCCATATTCCCTACCTCTTTTTTCCTATATTGCTTTTCCTAAAGAAAGCATGGCTAGGTGGCAGGAGTATATACCTTCCCATTGATGGGATTTTATAGCACCTGTGTCCCGAGGAAGGATGGATAGCAGTTGCCCTTGTTCATAATTTGAAGAATTGCTCAACATAGCAGGTTAGGGATAGATTTGCTAAAACACTTTCACGTGGTAAAGAAAGTAGCACAAAATGGCCTTGAGTATCCTTTGGGAGCAGAGAAAGTTATGTTGATGGTACTCAGCTCCTCCCTACTGAAAGTGAAGGAAAAAAGGGTCAATGCATTGCCCTGTCCTCTGGAACTTTTTTGATGAACCCAATAGTGCTTTGAATCTAATAACTTCTACCTCTTAAAAAATATTAGGACTTCCCTTTTAAGTGTGTGTGTGTGTGTGTGTGTGTGTGTACATACATATATGTGTACCTGTGCATTTGTGAGTGGATGGGTTATGGGAAGAAGGGAATCCAATATTCTATGTAGGGTGAGATGCTGTCAGAAGACAACTTCAAGAACTGGGCCTCTTGGATTGGCCTGGTTATTTGGGGGAAAACTGACCCTTGGTGATTGCCAGGTTTAGCAAATAAAAATATGAGATGTGCAGTTGCATTTGAATTTCAGACTAAAAATGAATTCATTTTTAGCCTATGTACGTACAATGCGATACTTGGGACACACGTAATAAAAGTTATTTGTTCTTTCTCTGAAATTCAAACTTAGTTGGGCATCTTTCATTTTATGTGGCAACTCCTCATAGGGTGGGGTGGTAGGCAATATCAGTCTCTTTGGATTGTGAAGGAAGCACACAACTATTATTGCTCCTCCAAGATTCATAGTGCCTTGAGGGCAGAAGGTTCAAGACCTTGTACCCAATCATACATTGTGAAAAATATTCTGCCATATAGTTGAGAGCAATAGAAAATCACCTGGTTATTCAGCACAAGGTCTCTGAATTTTGTGTTTCTCCAGGATCCATATTTCTTACCCTTTCATTTTAAAAACATTTATTGAGCACCTACTGTGATCCAAGTGTCGTGTTTGGGCCCTGGATAACTACAATAGAAAGCCGATTGTAATACAGTGTTGTTGGACTACTTAGGTTGCAAAGGAAAAGAACAGACACACTCAAGAAAGCTCAAAAGAATTGAGGAACATTTTTTTCCTCTTATATATTACATGTTTATTTCAGACTTTCTCTAAATTTCTCTTCTGAGCTACTCTCCACCAGCCAGATTTTTCTACTTACTCATTTTTCCATATGGTCCCAAATGGCTACCCTGGTACCTAAAATTCCATACCCTTCCAGTGCCAACACCAGCTCTCAGTATTGGCAAGCATCTCTGTGTATCTTAGTTTAAATCCTTGGGGAAAATTTCATTAACCAGCTTGTCTTCTAGGCACTAGTCATAAGATGCTCATCAGCTTCTGTAATCATTACTCTTGTGTCAAGTGTACTTCCATGGTTCAATCAGCTATGGTCAGATGGGGAAACGGGCAAGAAGCTCTGCAGAATCATTTAGTACATTCCATTCCTTGGTTTCTTATCTTCTCACACGTTTAGTTCCAGGCACATCCCTGCCTAAATAAATAACTATTTTTAAAGCTCAGTAGGGAAGAGTGGAAGGTCTGGAATCAGACTGACTGAGTTTGAATCTTGGCTTTGCCGTTTTAGTTTCATTATGTCCTTATGAAAGCTACTTAAACCTTTCTATTCCTGAGTGTCCCCGTTGATAAAATGGAGATAATGATAGCAACCACCTCAGAGAGTTGCTGCAATAAAATACATGTAAAACACTTAGAACGGATCAGAAGGTGAACACTTAATAAATGGTAGCTATTATTATTGGCATTGTCACATATATGGCCACCCATTTGTTCAGCCTCTTCCTATTAGAAGACAATGTGATGTCATGACCTGCTATTGCATCCAGAGTTAATGTCAAAAGGGCCAGTTTAATTTCCAATCTCTAGGTAGTGTCTATTCCTCCCCCGGTTACATTCCGGTATAGACTTAGAGATTAAAAACCAGAAAATTATGATAATAAAGAGGTATAACTAATAAAAATTATAATAATGATTTCTGTGCAAAATAGGAGAAAGAAAACATTATAGAACATGTAACCCCTCTTGCAGGCTAACCCTTCAGCCTTGCGATATGAGGTGTCCCTTCTGATCTTCTAAGTGTAGCCATTTATATTTGTAGGTGATAAACACATTGGCAGAAGTCTGAGTAGCCTGTGCCTCCTTCTAAAACCCATTCAGTTTACACATGAAAAATCCAGCATCTGTTAAAATAGAACTGAACATTTTAAAAATAGCCTGGCACCTTTAACAAAAAATATCCACCTGCCCATGGACACAGTTATAAAAAGCTGCTCTGTCCTACAAAGGGCAAATCCCATGTGACCCAGTCTTCACCAAAGCGTGGAAACCTGAAGTTTCTGCCTCCACTGCATGAAAGCATCAGCCTTTCCATGTGTTACTTTGATTTCCAAATGAAAGTCTGTGTTCACTTCAAGTTTCTCAATCAGTGCATTAATTGTCAGGGTTTTCAGGATGATCATTGCTCTTACCCCTTAAGTTCTCAAAGAGCTGTGAATCAGTTGAGAAGTAGTAAGAGGAAGAAAACATATGGGTCAAAATATAAGCCTTTATTTAACATACAGGAGTTGAGAATGTGTGGTTTGTATCTGTGGCCAGACTTAACATAAAATCATTCTCTCTTGTCTGTTAATCTCTAAAAGTAGAAACAGAGAGATGAGCCTCCAAACCCATGGCTATACATTCATCAGAGACCTTGGAAACAGGGGCCAAAATGATGGTGTGCTCTCTGCCCAGACAGTTTCAAAATCCCAAGAGTTGCTGAGTGACTAGCATGCCCAAGTTCCTTATTCCCATGCTACCCAATAGATGGTCAGTTCCATATTGTTTGGAAAAGAATCACTTAAATATATAAAAGGAAGAGCAGAAGCAGTTTTTGCCAAATTTTTGGCAATAAATAAATGTCTTATTTTTATGGAAAAGATACAAACTTGAGGATGGGGAGGGGACGGTTTGTTAACTTCCTTGGCAGTAGAACGAATGTATTGTGTATGTGGGGGTGCTGGGATCCTATGATTCCAAGACTTTTGGAGGGTCCGTGTCCTTGGTTTGGCACTGATGGGAGACGGTGCTTATGCCCTGCCGGAGGCAGGGGAGAGGAGCAGGTCCCTAGGGCCTGGGAAAGAAAATGGCAGAGTCAAGGTTAGATATCAGGAAAATGGAAAGAGTACTTCTAAAGCACTTCTTGGCCTTCCCAAATCCCCTTATCATTGACGAAGGGGAATGACAATACAATCCCTTCTAAATTCCTAGGGCTTGATGGTAGACATAGTGGGGGAATAAATATGGACATCTGGGTTTAGTCCAATATTCAGCTGGTCAACTAGCTTTTAATAAGACCTACTGTGTGTTTAAGGAGTTCTCCCGCAAAGACCTAAAGAAACTTTGGTTCCAACAGGAACTGTTTGTGTTCTCCTTGTGCACCCACAGGTGTGAGCATGTGCACCCACAAACGTGCACACATATGCACACAGCATGCGTGTGCTGGAGAGCCTAGAATAGGCTTTTCATGCAGTGGGACTTTGAAGAGGGGAAAAGTGATGATTCTTTTGTCAAAGCAAACCATCAGGGAAGGTTTAATGGAGGTGACAACTTTGTCAGATAGGTTTGAAATAATCTGGAAAAAGAGAATGAGCAATACAGGGTGGGAGTGGGGATGATTTGGAAAGAGAATGAAAAAAAATACTTTGTTATTAGGAGAGAATGAACAAGTGTGTGTGAATTGTGTGTGGGGGTGTATATGTGTACACACGCGTGTGTGCACTTAGTGAGGAGGGAGAAATGGAAGAGGTAAGTAAAGATACCAGAATGGAAAAACACAAACTTTCCCCCTAGCTATGAAATAAAGGCCTTTTGGTGCCTCTCCTATCTGGCCTGTCTCGGGTATCTGCAGTGCTGTGATCAGATTTCCATACTTAGGGGAGAACATAAATTCCACAAATGCCTTTTCTTTACACACGCAGACTCTCCATACCCATTCCCAACCACAGAAAATGCTGTATTAATTCGATTCAGGAGCACCTTTCATGATAGCATCTTTTCCCAAACCCACACGATGAGCTCCATCTCCTTTTTACTCCCTTTGATGTGTCAGCCTTGAGGGACTGACGAGGAAGCAGACTTAAGGGCCCCTTTTCTGTTCCTCTGCCACCTTCCCAGTTAACACCTTCCTTCCCTTCTCCAAGTGGCAATTTCAGCTTCCTTCCCCGCAGTGGGAAATAGGCCTTTTGTCCTCATGTGGAGAAGGGGTGACTATGCAGCAGATGTTCCCAGAGGCTACACAGCCCATCTCTCCACACCACCGTGTCCTGACACGCTTGGGAACTGGTACTGTGGACACATCTCTGTCTTGCAGTGTCTGTATAGCTCTGAGTTTTGCTCTTGAGAGTGACATTGGCTAATGAGAAACTGGACTTTGTGGCCGTGACCATGAGTCAAAATCGGGGCGCACCAGGGCAGATCACAGTGGCCAAGGAGAGCCACATGAGGGAAGCGGGGTCTGAACTGCATTTTGTAAACTGGGGGGAATTTTAGTTAGCTGGAGAAGGGAAGAAGGGGGTGCTTGATGGAAATTTTGGTAGTGCCTGGGCCACTGAGGGTACAATATTGGAAGATGTCAGCACTAGCTGGAAATGCATTTTTTTTGCTAAGTTCCTGGCTCAGATACCTTGAGTTTTGAAGTGTATCTTACTTAGATTTCTTTCTCCTGTCCCATTTCCTACTGGACTGACCAATATCAGGCTATAGAGAGACTTCTTTCAGCAGACTTTTCTCTAATTCTAGGGCTTTCTGAAAGGGCTGCTGGTGATCAGAGCCCCGCTGCCCTTTTCACCTCCCCAGGACTTTTTCCCCGCCTCTGTCCAGGTGGATGGATTCCCACGATGTAAGAGGGAAAGGGAACTGCTTAAGAGCTGTGTATCATCAGCGTCTGGGCAGGCACAAAGGAGAGGCAGAGTCAATCTGTGGGACGCCAATGGGGAGGGGCGAGCAGTGGGTGTGGTTGTAGGGGAGGGTGGTTCTAAATCAAGCACGTCATTTCCACAGTGCCACCAATCAAAATCAGCTGTCAACAAGTCTGTGGCAAGTTTTTATAAGAACATTTTAATGGTGAAATGACTGTCTCTGAAGTGATTTTGCAAGTGGTTGAATAAAATTCCCTTGTGAAAAAATGTTTGGCCTCAAGGTCTTGAAATCGCCTCCTCCTCTTTGTTCCCAAATGGACAGAAGCACAAACAGTCTCTAATCACATGAAACACAACCCTTCATCCCAGCCTGTAATTATGGTGGGGACCCAGAGCGACGCTAGTTAGGGACTCTGTCAACTTGTACATTAAAAGAGCTGGAGTTATGCGGGGGGGGGGGGGCGGTATTTTCTTTCATTCTTCTTTTCCCTGAAAGAGTTTTCAGACCACAACTGTTTCCAGAGAGTCTGAAACCTTGACATAGATTGTCAGCGGGGGAGCAAATCCTCATCAACCAACTTTACGACACTTAGGAACTAAATGAATACAGCCTTGATTTGGAGGGGACCAAACTGACACCTTGACCTAACTGTTTTCAAGGTTCCTGCTGATTTGGAGACCTGGGTTCATGCTTGCTGTAGAGTTCCCAGGGAAAACAGAGGTGCCCGGTTTCTTGCTTTGAGGGGACAGAAATACACACTCCAGGCTTTCATGCCTCTCTGTGGAGCTAATTTAGCCTCCTCCCTCTTCCCTCACTGCGTTCCAATTTCTCTTATTGACTACCAACAGTCTTCAACTTGGGGGCAATGCCAGGTTTTCAACTGAAGTATTCCTCAATTCCAGAAAAATGGCAATCTGAATGCCAAGGATTATTATTCAAAAGCATTTCTCCTTCTGTTCTTTTCAATGAGAACCGTTTCTGTTCTAGGCCCAGGCACTTTAAGAAGAAAAGGATGGAGGGGCGCCTGGGCGGCTCAGTTGGTTATGCGTCTGACTTTGGCGTAGGTCATAATCTCACGGTTCGTGGGTTCAGGCCCCACGTCGGGCTCTGCGCTGACAGCTCAGAACCTGGAGCCTGCTTCTGATTCTGTGTCTCCCTCCCTCTCTGCCCCTCCCCTGCTTGCGCTCTGTCTCTCTCTCAAAAATAAATAAACACTTTAAAAAAGAAGAAGAAGAAAAGGATGGAAAAACAAGGTGATGGTGAAACAGGCTAATCTGTGGTCACTCCTGGCCAAGTGTTACCCAATCAGAAAGCAAAATCCAATAGCGAAGCTAAAACTCTAAAATTGTTTTAATAAGTGAAAAATTACTTTAATAAGTGAAAAATCCACTACCTTATTGCCAACGGGACGGAGAGCCAGCTCGGATCTTGTGGCTCATGTGGTGCCTGAGGTTTTTTTTTTTTCCTTCTTAAAACTTTCAAGTCACCCCGTGTCATCGGAGTGAAGTATAAAACTCCTCATCCTGGTGGGATTCAGGACAACATAAGGCAAGGCCCTGTCCTACCTTTGTGGGGTCATTTCCTACTGCTTCCCTGGCTGACCCCGGGGACAAACTAACCTCATTCCCTCATTCATCCTAGCAAGAATCACAGCTCATATATGAGTACAAATGGAAAACAGACAGCAAGCGATCTCAGTTCATAGTAGTCACAAGTGACTGATACAATTTTGTTGTTGTTGTTGTTGTTGTTGTTGTTGTTGTTGTTAAAAACACATTTTGATGGGGACTGCGGCTCTGGATGACTAAAAATGAAAGGAAAAGGGTCCTAGAGAAGGCCAGGGGTCTATAGGTGACTAGTGAATAAACCAGATCACTGGCAACCTAGCCTTGGGCCAGGCTGGAATTAGAGATTCCTTAAATCAGGAGAAAATTCAAACTTATCCTGCCCATTTTCCAACACCAGGCAGGTTCTGAATTCCCCGGGTGAGGCCAGACTCACCCCGCACAACTCTAAGAGGTGCTTTGCAGAAGGCGCCTCTGATGATCTACCTCCTGCTTTATTCATTTACTAGAAGGCTTTGATCTGTATTTAAATGAACATGCCTCCATTGTTTCCAGTCTTCATGAAAATTTTAAAAAGCAGCATTTTTCCTAGAAAAAGGCGGGTGGAAGAAAAAAGGGAAACTCTAAGGCTCTTACACACCAAAGGGGGAGAAGAAATGAAAGGTCATTTTGCCTTGAGCCCCTCCCCACCCCACCCCCACGAAAGTCTCATATCCCCATTTACAGCAATCACAGTTTGTCTGTCTCGTGGCCCTCATTGGCGATGCTTTCACCCTTCTGTCAAGTTCCCGCTCCCAATTCAATTTCCAATTGAACTCCCTCCCACTTTCTCTTATTCTAGCCCAGAGGAGAGGCGAACAGCTGGTCACCATCTTCCGTACGATAACCCTTCATATGGTGTAATTTTATTTCCTTAAATTAATGACAGTGTGTTGGGTGTCTTCCATCCCAGACACATTTTAATAGATGTTTTTAACATACGGAGGGCCGAGGGAGAGAAAACAATGCCTCTGTCGTGTTTGGGCCCATCCTAGATTTGAACATGGCTTAGTCTCAACAAAGCTGCTGTCTGCTGATTGGAAACAGGATTGAGAGGAATTGACACCTTCCCCAGAGCCCCTGTGAGCAGTCAGGATGGTGTAACCCTGTGCACTGTGCCTTTGGGTGAGGTGGGATGGATTATACAACTCCGAAACCTATGTATCCATTTGAGATCAATTATTTACTAACGTGATAATATTACTGCCATGATCAAGGAGCCCTGCAGTGAGAAAAATCAGTCTCCACCTCCCACTCGACAGCGTTTTCTTCTCACGAGGCAGGAGGAATCCCGCCGTTTGGGTGGGTTTGAGTTCCTCAGGGAGCCCTCGGTGGCAGGATTGGGGGGTGGGATGGTACACTTAGGGAAACGCAGATTTCTCAAGGAATCCTCCAATTGTTTCCCAAGCTTGAGCTCTTGGAATTCTACTCCTCCTCCATGTCTCTGCATTCAGTTATAAAAAGTCTTCTAATCCATCTGCCGGGGACTGACTGAATGTTTGTGCCCCCCTGCCCCCCACCGCTCCCCAAACATGACAGGTGTTCAGGTCATGAGGGTACAACCTACATGAGTAGGGTTAGTGCCCTTCAAAATAAACCCCGGAGGCTGTTTGAGGCCACAGCTGGAAGATGGCTGTCTCTGAACCAGGAAGCAGTCTCTCACCAGAACCCAACCATGCTGGCATCCTGGTCTTGGACTTCCAGCTTCCAGAATTGTGAGAAATACATTTCTGGTTTTTTATAAGCCATGTAGTCTCTAGTTCTTTGTGATAGATTAACACAGCCCCTTTCCAGAATTATCTATTTATTCCCGTTTCTGCTGCTACCACTCTTCACCAGGGTTTCATTAGTTTGCTTCTAGACTTCTAGTAGCTTCCTGAATGGTCTCCCCTTTTCTGGGACACCTAAAAGTTTTTTCTTTGGTTTTAATTGTCTCTATTTTCCTCCCTCCCTCTTTCTTCCTCAGTCATTTTTCTTGCCCTCTCTCCTGCTTGCTCCTTTGTCTTTTGCTTAAAGCACACTCTGGGTTGCCATTTTCTGGCCACAGTGTGGGCCGCAGGGTTTGTATCCCGGCCCTGCCAGTGACTAACTTCGTGATCTTGGGCAAGTTACTGAATCTCTCATTGCCTCTATTTTCTCATCTGTATGATGAAAAAGCTGAAGACTGACCCTCTAAGGAAACGTATAACTCTAATTTTCTGAAAATAGCTTTCCTTGCATAATATCTACCTCCTGAAGCCTTTCAATTCTTCATGACCAGATTCAAATATCACCTCTTTCCTTAAGACTTTTCTAATGGGTCATTTAATGAATCCTCTCCCTTCTCTGAATTGCGACATCATTTTTTAGTCTCTGTCTTCCAACTTTTTCCACTTTCGGTTTATAATACGTTTGAAATTCTTGTGGGGGCACTTGATACCTTAGCATTGTGTATTTTATTCCTCCTTTCCATGCCTGGTCCTATGTCCTACTTGTAGACAGTGCTCAAAATATGATTCTTGATCTTTTAATGGGTGGTAGGTAGTAAGCTTAGGATTTGGTGGAGACATCGGCAAGAGGAGGCAGAATCCATCAAGAGTAGGTTCACTGGTTTGGGCCAGAGGCTAAGTGCAGGGCTGGAGGGCATGAGGTCACTTGCTGGGAGAGGGGCTTCAGCGAGGGGCTCCATTTGTCCCAGCCTCGGTCTAGCACATAAGATGTGCCCTAAACATGTTGTGTGAGTGAATGAGGAAAACAGAGATGCACACAATGTCTAACATTTGTAATTCATTTATCATTGTGCATTTCCAAACGCTCCCCAGTGTCGCTGTCCTGTCTGACCCCCAAATATCAAACAGGAACATGTAATAGGGCACATATTATCATCCCTACTTAATTTAGAAGTTGCATATGACAGAAACTTGAACTAGGTACTGCAGGGGACCCATGCGGTGGATGCTGAGGATGACAAGAGGCCATCTGGGAGCCCAGAGTGTTGAGAAGAGGAAAGACCGAAGGGCAGACAAGAAGCAGTCGTTACCACGGAGCATTATATGCCCAGACCTGTTGTAATGGGCGTGTACCAGCAAGAGAGCCCTCACGGACCAGGGAACAGTCCTAGAATAGAAATGCTTAAGATAAGCCTTCAAAGATGAGTTAGAAGCAAGAGCGAGAACTCAGGAATCCTCCACTTCCAGCCTCATGCTCTTTCCTTTTGGGTAGAGAGGTGCCCAAGCTCAAATTTATTTTCCATTTCCCGTCGCAGCTGCCCAAACCAGTAGATCTCTTTTGTGCCAAATGGGAAAAGGCCAGCGCCATATGCTGAGCTATATAAACACACAGGTAACTTTTTCATGAAAAGCTCATGTCCAAACTGCAGAGACAGCAAGGTCCCTCGCAGGCCGTCCCCCCTCTGCGGCCCCTCCTGCCTTGGGCGCTGCTGGTTTGGGAGACAGCCGTTACAGGCTGGGCTCCAGCTGGTGCATTTCTGCTTGCTGGGTCTGGGCGGCAGCATCCGGGCTTGTGAGACAAAGGGATGAATGGTCCGAGGTCTGGAAAGGTGGGAAAAGAGAGGCGGGCAGGGGAGGGGCGGGGTGGCTGGGTGACTGACTAATTGCTTTGTTCGGTGGTGAGGCTTTTCAGCAGCAACAACAGCTCCTTGAAGGCCCCTTGCTTAAGTGTTTTCACGTCATTAGCTCCTGTCATTAATGCCATCAGCTGCTTCCATCCGCTCATTGCTAGTCAGGGACCACGGCGTGTCACAGACTGGCTCTTGTTTGCGGCTATCTCTCTCTGCCTTCGTCCCCAGCAGGCCCTGCTCCTCTAAGCTCTCTTTTTCTGGCCATCGGTGCCCAACCTGTTCCTGTATTTCGTGGGTCCATCTGTCAGGGAGCTTGCTGACGGCTGTCCCCTGCCATTCCTGCTTGGCCTTCTCCGCGGAGGGAGGAGCCAGATCTGTTTTTCCAGCACGGCCCCACGGCCCTCTCCTCGCTGGTGACTCCCACCCTGCCCTATGCCCAACCCGGCCCTGCATCTCTGTCCACGTAGGCCCCTGCTCCTCCCCGACCTCATGAGGACACAGGAGGGGGTGGCTTTATCTAGGTACCTCGGAAAGAATGGCTCCTTCCCTTTCAGCCTCAGCCTGGGCCGTATCAGGACAGCCTCTGATTATGCTGAGAGTCATTCATTGAGAGCTGATATGTGCCAGACAGCGTGCTGGTAACTATGTGTATATTCACTCCTCCAACAGCACTGGGCATGATATTACCTCCATTTTACAGAGGAGAAAACCATCTCAGGGAGGCTAAGAAACTTAATTCAGATCACGTTAGCATGACCCCAGTTTTTCTGACTTCAAATTGTGACCAGAGGTCACTTTGTGTGGGACTACTTTATTCCTTCATCAGCCCTCTGGAAGGGTCGTAGGAAGGCAAGATCTGAAATCAAACAGAAGAACTCCCGCTTTTGGCACATAATAGGTGAATGATATTTGGTAAATCACCTAACCTCTTTGGCTCTGTTTCCTTACCTATCAAATGGAGATTGGAATCTACCGTTTTCACGTTCGAGTGGACTGAATGAGATAATGTATGAAAGTGTCTAGAACAGAGCCTTTAAAAAATGGTAGAGTGATGGAGACTATGATTGCTAATAAGAATCACAATTGGGAAAAAACCACTGGGCTTCTAGGTAGCTGTTTTAGTTGAATTATTTTATTTGAATTGCTATCTGCTCAATTCATATTTATTTTTTGTATTTGTGTATCAGTCAGAATACAGTGAGGTTACATTGTCATAACAAATGGCTCCTAAATCTTAGGCTTACAACAGCAAAGGCTTATTGCTCCCTCTCGGCTGTGTGTCTGTGTCTTGAGTTGACTGGGGCTCTGATCCACGGTCGTCTTTACGCCAGAACTCTGACTGAAAAAGCATTCCCTGGCGAGGGTACCTTCGGTGCTGCCGTCAGAGGGAAAAAGACACGGTGGATCCCTGGAAGCCTTTGCTTAAAAGTGATGCCTGTCATGTCTGCCTACTTTTCACTGGCCAAAGCAAGTCTCGTGGTCACTCTAGAGCTCGACACTGCAGGTGTGCGTATAATCCTCTTTCTGGAAAGGATACAAAAGGGAGCTGAAACCAGAATTAAGCCAAGTAAGACAACCTGCCCCAAATGGAGCTATAATTGGCTTTGATAATCTCAAAACTTACTGATTTTGGTCTTGTCATGTGCTTCTCGGATTTGGCCAGGAGGTTTTAGGGTTGTTATTGTCACTTAAAAAAATTTTTTTTAATGTTTATTTATTTTTGAGAGAGAGAGAGAGAGAGACAGAGAGAGAGACAGGAGGAAGAGGAAGGGCAGAGAGAGAGGGAGACACAGAATCCTAAGCAGGCGTCAGGCTCTGAGCTGTCGGCATAGAGCCCGACGCCGGGCTTGAACCCACAAACTGTGAGATCATGACCTGAGCCGAAGTCGGATGCTTAACCGACTGAGCCACCCAGGCAGCCCTAGATGAACCAATATAATTGCGTCAAATAACAAGACAGACTTACACCTGATAAAAACATTTGCATTGGTGAAATTCCTGGAGGAAAACTAACTGCTATTACACATCAGAAGGTCTCTAGCTCCAACCCTTTTCTTGCCCTATCTAATTGTTTTTGTGATGCAATTTTAGATAGTGTGCTACTTTTTAGGAACGCAACCATCGTTTTATAGTGGAAAATAATGCAGTTTTTTATTTTCAGAAATTTGAACTGGAATAGACTTTGGTTGCCCCTATTCCAGAAAAGGGAAGTTGAGAAGCATGAGAAGTGGCCCCAATAAATGTCATTTTCCTCATCACACATCTCTTTGCTTCCATCTCAAAGGTAACATTTGCCCTGGTTCTGCTTCACACAGAGTATTTATATGTTTATTTGTTTGTTTACTTTTCAAGCAGAGTCTCCTACTAGATTATCAGTTTCTGGAAGGTAGCAACTCTTTCTTATCTGTGTCTCTTCCGGTTGCTGATTCTGCTTTACGTAAGGTTTCTTGCCCTGAACTGGGTGGAGGCAAGAATTACTCTCAACTATAATATAAAAAAATAGGCTGTTTCCCTCTGCTCCTCAGGTCAAAAGCTGTAAGACTGTTTTCTCCTCCATAGAAAATAAAGTAGGGTCTTGCTAACTATTCCTAAGGGTTATACCTTTAATTGGCCTCAATTTACTCTTCCTAAACCCAGGGCCAACGATGCAGACCAGACACTACTATGTTTTTGTTGTTGTTGTTCTCACCCCATCAAATATTTGCTCGTGCAGCCCACGTTAGAGACGGTTTGTGCTTCATGGGGTGGGCACCCATTGGCATGGGGGAGAGTAAGAAGGAGGGGGGTTTGGGAGAAGGAAAGAATTGCATACCTTGGTATTTGGAAAAAAAGATAAACATGAAGCCTTGCTATATTAAACTGAGAGGAAACATTTCTTTCTCTGATTTTTCTGGCTGAGCCCTAGGGTCAGCAGCACAGAGCACGATGCTGTCTGGTAGCTGATTTAATATTCGACTTTTGCCTAAACAGGAGAGCCAGAGACAAAGGCTAGGCTAGTACTACACAGAATGATTTTTACCTATGTCTGAACACCAGGATCTGAATAAGGAGAATTCTACTTACTTTAGATGATAATAAGTTTGTTACAGCTCACTTACGACTTACATCGGCTGCCTTGTTTACCAAAGCAATGCTTGGAAATCAGCACAGAATTCTAAGGATGAGGTGAGCACACACAGATCTTCTGGGGGCCCACCTGGGAGCCCGCTCACTTCCACTTGGGATTCCTGGGTGTTCAAGGGATCCTGGGTCCTCCCCGAATGCGTCCAGACGGCGCTGCCCTGTTTGCTAGAAACTCCGGTTCTCCTGGCACCAGTCTTCACAATACTTCCCACTGTCATGAACACAGACACACTTTGCTTTATATTTTTGGGTTTCTGGGCTAGATGAATAGACCAGCACTGCCATTAAGCTTTCGCATAATCCAACATTATTTTGGCAGCAAGAGACAGACAGACAGGAGTTGAGAGAGGGGCACAGGGAGGAGGGGTGGGTTTGGCATCTTCTGCCTTCCATTCACATCGCATTTTGTAATTTCACAAAGCCCTTGTACATTCCTTTTATCATGATGGCATCGCAGCAAATCACTCCGCACTGCGATCCGCAGACCTGAGCTCCAGCCCCACTTCTGACTCTTTTAACTCATTCATTAAATATATTTTGAGTGCCTTCTATACTCCGCAAAGCTCTGGGGGATACAAAGATGAAAAAGCCATCATCCTTGCCTTTGAAAGGTTTACCATTTAGTAAAGAAGCATGTAAACACATTTTTGAAAAAGTGATAAAAGTACAATGTGATAATGCATGTAGAAAGGCTTAGTACATGGCTGTGGGTATGACTCAACAAATGTGAAGTGAACTCTTATTAACATTATTGCTTTAGTGCTATTAAGTACTAACAGTGTGCTACGTGTTATAGGATCACTAAGGAAAGTTTGTGCCTGGGGTGTGGGAGCCTCATGGGAGAAATTGCTTTTGACCCTCATCTGAGAAGAAGGGTGGAAGATACATAACTGAGCAAACATGGGATGGGAAGCTGGGCAGGGGTGGGTAAAGGTAGGGGACAGTCCCTATGGAGGGAACTATCTGCCTAGTGCAGGAATGCATGGGAGAGGGGATGTGTGCCTGTGTGTGGGGGTGGGGTGGGGNATACGCTGGTTGAGGAATTTCAATCTTATCTTCTAGGTTATAGGAATGAAAAGTATTTCATACACGTCAGCCAGATTTTCATTTCACAAAGCTAACTGTGTCCCTGGTTAATCATAGGTCAATGCCCAGCGACAAACATCTAGAGACCTCAGTTTTCTCATGTGTAATGGGCATAATGACTCATGACCTGCAGGCTAGGCAAACATGTTGCATGCATCAAAATGATAAACAGGGTAAAGGTCTCCTTTTCCATGGTGCTGCCTTCCACAGGGCCTTTGCTTCTATCACCCACCCCTCCTTTTCTTCACAGCATGAATATTTCCTGCCTCCTTTGAACTTCTACAAGCTGTCAGCCTCTCCTTCTAGACTCTGCTCGAGTCACTTCTGCTCTCAGAAGAAGCCGTGTGCATTTTCTATTGCTGTGTTAGCAACGATCAGAAATTTAGGGGCTTAAGACACCCAGTCCCTAAAGGTCAGGAGTCTCGGCACAGCTTAGATGGGTTCTCTGTTCAGGGCCTCATGGGACCGAAATTAAGGTGTCACTCAGACCTTGTTACTTTCTGGAACCCAAAGTCCTCAAGCTCACAAAGTTGTTGGCATAATTCTGTTCCTTGAAGTTGTAGGATGGAGCTCCTGACCATCAGCCAGGAGCCTCTCTCAGCAAGGAAAGGCTGTTCTCCATTTTCTGCCACATGATTCTCTCTACAACACAGGATTTTGCTTCTTCAAGACAAACAAGAGAGCATCTGCTGCAGCTGGGGATGTCTCCGACTTCTGTCTCCAATCATTTAATCCTTTTGGAAACGGGCTCACCTGATTATGTCAGGCCCACCCACACTCATGGAGAAGGGATTATACAGAGCATGCACACCAGTGGGTGGGACTCTTGGGGGCCATTTTAGGAGTCTGCCTACACACCTTCCCTGGCTACCCTACGCAAAGTTCTTGACCTTCTTGAAATGCTTCGAGTTCCCCTGTGGTCTGTTACCATCCACTACGTGTAAACACTCCATTGTGCTCTGGTTTATATTATGCTTGAGCTGTTGCAGGGCCAGTCTCTTCAACTTCCAGAACCAGGAAGATGCCTGTGTGTATGTATTTTTTTTTTTGTATCTATTTGTAGCCCCACTCATTGCTGTGGAGAAGCTTAAAGGGTGCTGGTATTTTTTATTTACTTTTTCATCTTGTCTTGAAAGTCACTGTACATACGTTCTTTATTGCCACGCTATTAATACACAAAGCAATGACCTTGCAATGCAAAAATGCTCAAAGGCCTCAGGAGAACCCGCTGGAATTGCATGCCACACGGTGTCTTTGCGGAGGCAGTGAAGTCTGTTAGATTAAAAATACTGAATTTTGGAGCTTTGAGATGACTGGAAAAACAACCTTATTTGTGAACAGAAGTAAAGTCTCTGCTTTAAAAAAAATCACTTGCAGCTAGGGTCTAGCAGAAACTTAACTCAAGCTTAGGTTTGCTCAGGTGATTCAGCAATAAACTCCATTCCTATTTTTCCTTTGGAGACTGAGTTTTAAAGGGGAGCAACTTGGGAAACCTCCAATCAACCTCCAAATGTTTTATCTCTTGGGATTATGCTTCCTCAGGAGGGCATAGTGTGTTCAGAAAACAAATGTGTAGCAAATGCCGTTTGAGGCAATCCGTGTCTGCCCAACTAACAGAGCTTGACGGGTCCTAAGCGATGATAAAGCATATGAACTACTTTGCACACAGTGAGTAGAGCTCGGAGCTTCTCCTTTGTTAACGCTACCTCTGGCTATTGGCACGGCAAGAAGACTCAATAACTTTTGATGTTGAGTTTGGGGGAAAAAAACCAAAGGTCCTGTCCCTGTTTATTTTTTTCACATTTGCTATAATGGTAGATTGTCAAGATAGGGCCATTAAATATATGTGGCTGCATGGCCTTGCCCTGGTCAGATGCAAAGTCAACCCACCCACATTGCATATACAAACTGGTGTTTGAAGTGGAAATTGGCTGTGTCTGTGCAGGGTAGACAGGCAGTTGGTGCATACAGAGAAAATGTATACAGTAGCCTGCATTTCCATGTATACACCGATCAATGCATATTAGACACGGTTGTTGGAGGAATTGGGTGGCAGAGGGAGGCTGATGGTCTCCAGGCTTTTAGAGCCCTGATTTCTGAGCTCTTCTGAGTGGCAGAAAATGCGTGGTGGACAGAAATCCATCAACAATTCTTCCTCAACTTAATAGTATTTTTTTTTTTATCTCCCCAGAATCACTTAGAAGCATCCAGACAATATGGGACATTTTGTGACCTGCTCTGAGCTGGTCCTAGAAGCGTCATTTCCATAGTTCAGTGCCAGCCAGGTGGGGGCCTGCATGTGCTGAGCAAGCACGCTGGTGGGCTGGTTGGTTATGGAGACAGGATGGAACACGGTGAAGTCTTCATTAGAATTCCCAGGAGATTAGAACCGCAAGCAATCCTGGAGATCGTCTCACCAAATCTCTCGTGTTTGCAAATGAGATTACAATTGAGATTCAGATAAGCTAAAAATAGCTTCTTATGCAGGCTCCAACCGTCAAATAGTAGCTCGGAGCCATATTCTGCGAGCCCTGATTCCTACTACCATTCTTCCATGATCACGCACACAGAAAAGACCATAGGATCTTTGCGATCACTCAGGCCTTCGCGATCACTCAGGCCTTCGCGGCTGTCGGAAGTGGGGCCATGTGCTCAGCATGTGGAAGGTAACCCAACAAAGCAGCAAACAGAAGGCTCTGATGGCTCCACTGGGAGAAGCAATTCTTATGGGACAAAGGAACTTCCTCCTACACCCTGTTGTCACTGTACGTTCTGCCACCGGTGCTCCATGCCTTAGCTTAAGGCTTAGGTATTTACTAAAATACAGCTGTCTGCAGAAGGGGTATCACCTTCACACTCATTTACCCTCAAGATGAAGGTATTCCCCAGATTCTCTTCCGCTAGAGAAGCAAAGGCAGGGGACGCCTGAGAGCTGGGGAGAGGCGGGAGGCACCGCAAAGGAGTTGGTATGAGGATGGACTTGTAGAGCCCATTTCAGTCAGTCACAGTTTTCCCAGGATGTCAGCCTGTATGAGGTGGGTTTCCCTGGCGTGCGGGAGAGGGAAGGAAGGAGAATGGCTGCAACAGATGGCGAGAGTGGCCCCGGTTATTCATCCCTTCCATCCTGGCTGGTTTTGTGACTTGCTTTGCCAGTAGAATGTGGCAGGAGAAATGTCGCGCTAGTTCTGAGCTCAAGCCAGGAGAACCCTGAGTTCTTCCTCTCTTGGGGGTGCCTGTAACCGCTGTCATGTGGGGAAACCCAGGCTAGCTTTCTGGAAGTTCAGAGATCCTGTGCATCAGAGAAGATCTGTGCCAGCTGAACCTTCTTAGACCATTTGACTAATTGCTGACTGTTATGGGCTGAATTGTGTTTCCTCTGAAATGCATATGTTGAAGTCCTGACCCCCAGAAACTCAGAATGTAACTAAATCTGCAGACAGGGCTTTAAAGAGATAATTAAATTAAACTGAAGTCATTAGATGGGGCCTGAATCCAATAGGACTGGTGTCTTTATTCAAAGAGGAAATTTGGACACAGGACATGTGTGCATAGAAGAAAGACCGTGTGAAGACACAGGGAGAAGATGGCCATCTACAAACCGAGGAGAAGGACCTCAGTAAAAAAAATCAACCTTACGACATCTTAGTATCAGGCCACAAGCCTCAAGAATTGCAAGAAAATACATTTCTCTGCTTTAAGGCACCCAGTCTGCTGCCCTTTGCTTACAGGAGCCCTGGCAAACTAACATACCAGCCCGCAGCTAATCATAGGTATATATGCAAGTTTCTCTAACATAAGCCAAGCCTGGCTCAGGGTCGCAGAACCACTGAACTGATCCCAGCACAAATTACCCTCCCACAGAACTGTGACAAAGGCAGGTGATTGTTCTTTGAAGTCTCTGAGTTTCAGAGTGGTTTTTTCACAGCAATAGATAATTGATATAATGGTTACGACGCACCAGACATCCCGCTGCAAATGCATGCATGTTGAGTTGGCACACAGATTTTATGGCATTTCTGCGTTGGTCTCTGTGTGTGGGAAGTGTGGGTACGAAAATCTTCATCAGAACAGAGTTTACTCTGTATTGATTTGGCCCCACCTCTCAGCTGATCCCAAACACCAGCGCCATTGGCAGAAAGGCCTGAGTTATTACTGCTGATCTACGTTTTCTCTACCCTCTCTTGGGCGTGCCCACTGTCACCTGGAAAATGAGCTTCTCAATAGGGAGTCAGACAACTTCTTTGAGTTGTGCCACAGTGACCGCCAGAGGCCAAGCTTTTGCCCAGGACCGCGATGGGAAGAGTGGTGTGACGTGGCAGTGGAATCAAGAAAGGTTGTGCATGTCGATACTACCTGCTTCTGGATTATGCCTCCAGGTCTGAAACTTATGTGTCTTTTGAGAATGTCTTCAAACCAATGCATCCTCATGTATATGGTACAGGTAATAATATGTACTTATAGAGCTGGTGTGACATATGGTACCTTAATATGGTGTACTTAATTGTAAATATCCTAGAGTTCCATACATAGTAGGCTGTCAATAAACGTCAGTTTTCTTTTTTTGTCTATTATTGAGAGGCCTAGATTCATTTATTCACTAATGCTTGTTTGGTTGCTAACAAGTGCCAGATACCATCTTAGGCTCTGTTAAGACAGTGGTGAGCCAAAGAGGCAATGCCCCTGCTTTCATGGAGACTACACTGGGGATCTGAAGGGATTAAAAGTTCTCTCCCTCTTTCTTCCTTTCTTCTATCTATTATCTATCTATCTATCTATCTATCTATCTATCTATCTATCTATCATATATCTTATCTCTATTGATCAGTCACGGAGGGCTCAGTGGGGGCTCTGTTCCCATTCTATTATCTTTTTTATCTTTTAATGTTTATTTATTTAGGGGAGAGAGACAGAGCATGAGGGAGAGAAGGGCACCGAAAGAGAGGGAGACAGAATCCGAAGCAGGCTCCAGGCTCCGAGCTGGCTATCAGCACAGAGACTGATGCGGGGCTCAAACCCAGGAACCATGAGATCATGACCTGAACCCAAGTCGGACGCTTAACTTACTGAGCCACCCAGGCATCTCTCATTATCTTTAATAAGAGTTGCTTCTTACGTGTCTTATAAATTGGACTTCTGAGTAAGGTTTGGTTTCAAGAAAAGTTTATCTAGTTGAAAAAGAGGGAGAGAGAGCGAGAGTTTTGAAAAACACTCCACTGTCTTATCTGCCATCAGGGAATTCTGTGTTTTTCCTTACATAAATGATTTTTCAAGTTAACGCAAGCTTACTGCTTCAAGTTGAAAATGTTACAAAAATATATAGTATATAAAAGGAAAATTAAAAAAATATGTGCACACTTCTCCTTTTAGAGCATGTTGAGCATGGAATATGTTGAACATAATGCACATTTTCTTGATGGTTCCAAATTCTCCACCTCTGAAGCATTTGACAACACCGACATCCTACCCGTTGAAACTTTCCTAGGCATTCACAACACTGAAGTCTTCAGTTTTCTTCTTAGTTTTTTGGACCATTTTTTTTCTCAGTTTCCCTAACCTACTCCTGTTCCTCCTCTTACTCCTTAAATGTCACTGAATTTCTTCTTTTGTTTTCTTCATTCTTTAACAAAATAGTTCTATTTCTATGGTCTCAACACTCTTCTCCTTGCAGATGGCAGACGACCTATCATTTCACACCTCTGAGTCCATTCTCTATAGAGAATAAGACATTTTAGCTTCTACCCAGAGGTCCCTGAGACCTGACAAATATAAGTCCAAATCCTAATTCCTATGGTTATTTTTTAAAAAATTTTAATGTTTATGTATTTTTTGAGAGAGGGACAGAGACAGTGCATGAGTGGGGGAGGAGCAGAGAGAGGGAGACACCTAATCCAAAACAGGCTCCAGGCTCTGAGCTGTCAGCACATAGCCCAATGCAGGGCTTGAACTCACGAACTGTGAGATCGTGACCTGAGCCAAAGTCGGAAGCTTAACCGACTGAGCCACCCAGGTGCCCCCTGATTCCTATGATTCTTAAAAGCAGCTTCTACTCTCACCTTCAGAGCCGTGGTGCGATGTTATCACCCTGTCCGTCACTTAGTTTCAAGCCTGAGTCCTCATAACCGAAATCTGCTCTTTCATCCCTAACCTCCATTAACTCTAAGATCTGTTAATTGAGTTCCACCAAAAATAAAGTTATTTTATCTAGTTTTCCCCTAAAGCAGAGCTTTAATTGCATTGGTTGCCTAATGGAGAAGCTCTATGGCTTCCCAGTGCATAGAATATAAATTTCTAATTTCTGTGTATATCACCTTCCCTGACCCGGTTCCAACTTGCCTTTCTACCTTACTCTCTATACACTTCTGACTCTGAACCCATGTTGCACTTAAGATTGTTTGTCTTTATCTTTATTCTCAACTCTGTCCATTTGTCTATCTTTTACCTCTCTTTCAAGGTATAATTTAAGTACGTTTTTTAGGGAAAAGTAAGTGTCAAACCGTTGTTGCCCTATAAGCCACAGACTGGGAAAAAGTAGCCATCCTACATATATTTGATGAGGGGTTTATTTGTATTCAGAAGAAATCTTACAGTTCAATAATAAGAAAGAAAACATCTCAATTAAAAAATGGCTGAAAAATCTCATTCACAAAAGAATATGTACAAATGGCCGGCAAGTGTATAAAAACATGTTTGACATCATTAAAACTACAGTACAACGACTACTATCTCCTGACTAGAACAGCTCAAATGAAAAAACAACAACCCCAAGTGTTGACTAGCCTACGGAACAACTTGAACTCTAAGACATTTGTTAGCGGAAATGTAAAATTATGCCGCAACTTTGGAAAATAGTTTGGCCGTTTCTCATTAAGCTAAATATATAATTAACATATGACTCAATAATTCCACTCTGAGGTATTTTTCTCAAAATAAATGAAAACCTATGTCCTTACAGAAGGACCTGAATATCGCAGCTTTATATATGATAGCCCCAAACCAGAAGTAACCTAAATGATGATGATCACTACACCAAGTGTAATATAGTCAAAAATGGAATTCTACGAAGCACGAAAAAGGAACAAACTACGGATCTATATCATAACATGGATGAATCTTAAAATATTATGTTAAGTGAAAGAAACCAGATATAAAAGACACATATGGTATGATTCCATTTATATAAAATTCTAAAGCAGTCACAACTAACGTATAATGAAAGAAAGAAACAGATCTGTGGTTACACGGGTGTGGGAGAAGCTGGGACTAACTTCAAAGGGGCACAGGGGAGCTTTCTGAGCTGAGGAATTATTCGGTATCATTTCGGGGACGATAGTTACATAAGGATATACATTTGTTAAGGCTCATTGAACTGTACAGGTAAAATGGGTACATTTTATTGTATATAAGTTACACCTCAATAAAACTTTATTACTTACTAATAAGGAAAAAAATATTATTCTTGACCCCTAAGGCCTAAGCCTTAACTCAGATACCACTTACTTTATTTTAAATGAATTATGAGATACGCATTACATATTTTCCCAGCTCACATGAGACAAATGACTAACAGCATGAACTCAAGCAGACCGACCAGATTTGAAGACCCTGACACTTAAAGACTCTGGGCAGGCTATTTAATTTTTCTGTGCCTTAGTTTTCTCATCTGTTAAATACGGGGACGGCAATTTTATCTTTCTCATTAGGTTGTTACAAGGGTTAAATACATTAATATATATAAGATACTATAATATTTGGTGTAGAGTAAGCACTCGATGTGTATTTTTTCCTTTCCGTGGAATATGCTTCTCCTTGAATTTGAACTGTTCCCAATTTGATTGTAAGCCACTTGATGGCAAAGGGGGTGACTTCTTCTTGATGCCTTGCGAAGATTCTACCACAGTATTTGGGGTAGTTGGTTGACATTATTCCATTACTCAAATATGGAAATAATCATAGGAACTAATTATCTGTCCCTGCCTACCACATGAGAACATTTATCATTTAATCTTCAAAAAACAACCTGGCAGGATGGACACTATCATTGATTCTATTTCATAAGTGAGGATGCTAGGACGAGAGAAGTTAGGTGACTTGCTCAAGGCCACACAGCCAGGAAGGGAGGCTGGATTTTAATGCTCTCTCATGGGTTTATAGTTTTATGGAAACATTTGTTTCCATAAGGAGCCAGATATGACTATTTGTCTCTCCTGGGTATCATTTTTATGTTCTTGTTTTTTCCAATTTTCTCCACCTCTTTTTATATGCCACACTTTCTGCATTGTCCATGTACCTGAGATTAGAAGAATCTACTGCTGTCCCCACTCTCCAATCACTTCCATTTTATGAAGGCCAAGAAATGACATCATTCACTCTGTTTGAATTTTACCTGAAACAAGGGTAAACAGGTTTGAGGGAAGGCATAGGGTATTTTCCTATAAATAAAAAAATTGCATTTCTAGGGCAGGGCAGGAACCTTTCCACAATTTTTCTTAAATTGAGATATAACAGAGTCACTGCACAAATCATAGGTGTGTAGTCCCATGAATTTTTACAAAGTATATATCCATGCAACCACCGCTCAGATCAAGCTATAGATAATTGCCAGCAGCCCAGAATTCTCTTTTGTTTTGGGCAGAGATTTTTTTGACACATATTATAATTCCGAGTTCTCCTTTGCTTGTGCCTGTGTTCTGGTTGGTTGCATTTCTGAATAAAGTACGTTAATATTATTCACTGATTTTTAAGAGTCTTATCTTTTCAACTATACTGACTACCCCTGCCTCGCACAGATGATGGACAATGCTTCGGACCTCTCTTCCTTCTAGGAGGCCTGTCACACAGCAGTAGAGGTAAGAAAGATGGGTGGGCAGGAGGGTTATGGGGCTGATGAACTCAGTGCTCCCAGAAAGGGTATGTTCCTGCAGAACCCACTCTCTCAGGGCAACCCTGCCCCACGCTGCAGACCTAACCGAGTCTGCGTGCAGATTTCTACCTTTCCCAAAGATGGCTCCAGGCCATGCTCTTTCCCAGCCCCCAAAGCGTCCCTGAAAGCAGCTAGTCTTTCAGTGTGGGTATCACATCACCTGCTCCTGCTCCGTGACTGTGTTTCTTTTATGCTCACTATGTCTCTTTGATCTGCTGAAAATGTCCCTCTCTATACTTTTGATGAACATGAAATTAAACCTGGGGAGCAGAGCAGGGGTGGCTGGGGCCAGAGCAGGAATGTGTTGCCCGAGGCCCTGGCTGGGCTGTCTTCCAGCGATTGAGAGACAGCTCTGGCCAATGGCCTTGGGAGAGGCAGCCTCGAGAAAGGACTGGCTGATGAGCACTGAGAGAGCCCCAACTTCCAGGGCTGCGGGGGCTGGTCATCCTGCTGAGTTTTGAAGATGAGCTGCTGGACCCAGGAGCCAAGAGAGAGGGGAGGAGCTGAGGGGGCTTCAAGGAAAATCTATCGCCTGTTCTGCCCTTCCGTAGATAATGCCCATCATGCTTCTCTCCTCTTTTTTTTTTTTTTTTTCCGTCTGATGATTAGGTGATGAGACAAAAAGCCCTTGGCAGCTGTCAGGTGTCTATTAAGTAAACCATATCTAGGAGGCAGATTTACTCAGAACCTAAGTGGAGAGATCCAACTCCCTTAGGAGTTCAAATCTCAACCCCCGGCTACTAGCTCTGGAGGGGGAATCTTCATGTGGGAGGGGCCATAAGCCACGCACTTGGGGACCCTCAAGACGTTGTCTGACTTGGCTAGCTTGTGCTGCCTTTCTTCCTTGCCTAAGCTAGGCCCAGATGCCTTCCTTCGGGCCCCTGCCTCCACACAGACAAGATGTGCCTTTGGAAAGCCTTACTAAATGCTACAAGAGATCAAGAGTGGACAGAAGACTGGAAAATATTTTTAATATCAATATTTTAAATATTGCCTGGGATTCTTATACCTTACATCTTAGTCTGTATTGGCATGAGGGTGTGGGGGTTGACTGAGGAATGAGAATGAAGCATCAGCCCTTTATTAACTGATAATATGTGCCTGCAAAGTGGTTTACATGCATCCTTGTATTTCTTCTTTCCAAAAACCTTATGGGTCTCATTAAACCCATTTTACAGGTGAAGAAACTAAATCTCAAAACAAATCAGTGACCTAGCTCAAGGCCAGGTGAACTAGTAAGTGGTGAAGTTAAGATTTAAATCCGTGTCTTACAATGCAATACTCAAGACTTTTCTCTTAAAGGCTCTATGTAACACTTTCATGGTCTAACCTGAGAAAAGACCGTTCTGTTGTCTTACAGGAATCACTCCTCAGTTCCAGCTTCTAGACTGAGCAATAGGACTCTTTTGACCACTGCCCCAAGGGGGGCCTGGACCTGTGTGACAGGTGTATAAATTTGCCCACAGGTACCCACATTGTCATCCCATTATTATGCATTATCCTACCCTAACATTCATAAAAGAATTATAGGAATTAAATAATGGGGGGAGGGGGTTACCACTTCACAGACTGATTTTATGTTTTATGAAAGGCTGCAACATAAGATTCTTTAATGGAAAGCAAATGCAGGAGCGCATTTCAAGTACCTGCTGATTTGCATACAATCACCCAAGATTACACTACCCGCATAAGTAATCATTGTTATTGTGAGAGCAGCCAGCACTCACTGAGGGCCTACTAAGTGCCTGGTGCTCTATATACATTTTCCTGTATTCATCACAAGTTGGTCTTCCCATTTTAGAATTCAATTGAGGCTCTTTCCCCCATTTACAGATGTGGTGGTTGCATGGAAGTCCAGACCCTTCTGGTAGACTTGAGAGACCATTTTCATCTCTGCATTGCAGATGGACATGTTAATAAGAGCACATCTTATTTAACAACCTACCTCACCATCATATCAGTAGCACAGGTAATATTTTTCTTTCTCTTCTGAATGGGGCACTAAACATCAAATACTTGTCAGTTGCTGATAGAACCTATTTGAACTTGACCTTCCTTTTGCTCTCTTTGAGCTGTTCTCCAGGGTCCCCAAGACCCCTTCTAACCTCAGGTCTTCAACAGTCCGTCTGTCCAGGATGCATCTTATCTACATGGGCCTTTCCTATCCCCCTCAGTATGCTTGGTCAAATACATTCAATTGACTCCACAAGTACTCTTCGATGGCTTAGCTCTTGCTGCTCCCCCAGAATATAATGAGGAAGGAGAAAGATTGTTCTAGGCCCTCAGGGATCTTACATTCAATTGGAAGTGTCAGGAGTTAAATAAATAATTATATGAATTATTTATTGAATTAAATTGTGATAAATGCTACCATGGAGAAATACAGTAAAAAAAAAAAAAAAAAAAATGGATATAATCTCAACTCATTTAGTGCCTATGGAGTGCTTGGGGCTGCTCAGTGCGCTTTATGAACGTTAGCTTATTTCATCTTCTCAATAGTCCTTTGAGATCGGTCCTATTGTTATCCCCGTTTAGGAGGTTAGTAAGCCGAAGCACAGAGGACAGGTGATGAGTTCAAAGCTCCACTGTGAGTGAGTGGTGGAGCCAGCATTTGGCGCCAAGCAATGTGATTCCAGAGTCCGGATTTTTAATCAAAGTGCTGTCAGAAATAAAGATGGGGAGTGTTGAGCCCTGAAAGTGGTGTTTCAGTGGAAGGGGGAATGGATGGATACGGGGGTAACAGGAGAGGGCAGGGGAGTAGGCCCCCTGTCTGGGCTCTTGCCCTGCCCCCTCCCCATTTTGCAAGCCCTGCTCCACTGTTTTGCTCCTTCCACTTTTGCTTTTCCAGAATTTTCCTTTCTGCTATAGTTTCCAAAGCCTATGAAAATTCTGTGTCTCCGCTGTTAAAAGCAAATAGACAAAAAATGGCAGAATGGACAAAAGGCAGAAGTTACAGGGGCTTAGCCCTGCCTCCTGCCCCCACGCCCTCCTCCCTGTGCTTCCCAGGGCCTGTCCCGGCGGCTCAGAGAGGTGGCCTCACACATCTTATCCGGGACCTTCTCTTTTCCAAACCCAAGACCCTCCCCTTCCCAACTGCTTGTGCCACAGGCAATGTTGCCCTTACACCCATCCCTGCCCCCACCCCCCCCAGGCTTTGGAGCTGTTGGTATTCTTGTTAGACGTTTATCATCGCCTTACCATTTTCCTCTCAATTGCGTCTTCGTCGTTCGTGTTCTCTTCCTTCATCTACACCTTAAATGCTCATGTTTCTTAGGTTTTTACAGGGCATGAAGATTGCATCTATTTCTAGGCCCCCATCTGCTTCCTGTGTTTTGGTTCGTCACACATGGGTGTCCTCAGCCTGGATCTTCTGCTGGAGGCTCAGTTCTCCTGGACCAGTTACTGCCACCAGGATGCCTCCCGGGCTCCTCAAATCCCTCCTGTTCCAAACCGACCGATGAACTTTCCTCCCAAACCGCATTGTTCCTTTTGTTCTCCCGTTTTGAATCAATCACTCCACTCTGCTCATTGGGGTTGAAATATGGACTCATCCTCTGCTCTTCCTTCTCCTTCCCACATCACCACCTAAACAAACAGGACATTCTGCAGACCCCGCCGTCAGTCTCACTTAGCTCACCCTCCTCTTTGCTGACGTCCTAGGAGCCGATGCCCTGCATCTGGTGGTTCTTGTCTCTTATCAGGCCTTTGGCAACAGACCCCTAACTGATCTCCCTGCCTCCCGTTGACCCCAATGCCACCTGTCACACACCTGCAGCTCCCAGGGTGATTCTGAAGTGCAAACCAGGTCATTGTCTTTCTTGAAACTCTCATAAGAGCTGCTGTGGGATGAGAGCCAAGCTCCTCAGCGGATCATACACAGCCTTTTAGGCCCTGACCCTTATTTACCCTCCTCATGGTCCCCTTGCTTTGTGCCACACTCCCTGATGTTTTCAGAACATGCTGGATTCTTTTCTATCCCTGGGCCTTTGCACATGCTGTTCACTTTACCTGGCGAGTACCACCTCAACCTAGAGGCCCATCTTCTCCCTTATTTTAGCATCTGTAGCACTTCCTAGTTTGCATTTGTTTGTCAACCTCCTTAGTACCTCTCACGAGGGGCAGCATATCTTTCCCTCTCTTTCTCCAGTGCTAGTGCCTCATGCAGCGCTTGGCATGGGGCAGCTTCTTATTAAATGTTTGTTGAGCAAATGAATGAACACATCCTGAATGTACAGAGATGACATATTTCTCTACATTATGATAGGAAATTGTGACTTTTGTTCAGTTAATGAATCTTTCTGAGTTCTGTTTTCTTATCAGTGGAAATTTGGATTTATATCAGCTTCAAGGCTGAGAGATGGGCTGAATAGCATTTTGAGGTTGCTCTAAGATTTGGGAGACTTTTAGTATGCTGTTCACTAAAAGCGTTTAGACCCTGGGCAGTGTTTACTATTTAGGATGTATCAGTTCTTATTCCTCTCCCTACCTAAAAGTGTTTTTATGAAATGCATTTTAAATAATACTGAAATTTATTGAGTACTAGCTCTATTCTGTGCTGGTCTATTAAGTGCCATAAGAGGGTAATTGTTGTGTTATCCTGACAACAATGTACTGATGAGATGTTCTCATTATCCACAATTTGCAGATAACAAGTCTGAGTCCCAGGGTCACTAGCTAGTAGAGGATGGAGCCAGGAATCAGGCTTAGTCATTTCCACTGTGATTACCTTGTGACTTACCCCTCCTCTATTCTATCCCAAGTTTTGAAACTGGTTGGGGAGCCAAGGTTCCATGTTATTATAATATAGACCAAGGGAATGGCAAATATGTTCTCTAAAGGGCTAGATGATAAATTCTATTCTTTACTGTTGCATATTCTTCTTTTCGTTGGAGGGGAGGGGTATTTTTTAACTTTCAGAATCCTTTCAAGACTTAAAACCCATTTTTAGCCCTTGGCCCATACACACACAGATCAAATGACTGTGCCCTCAGTAGGGTTCTCTTTCTCTACCTGAGCTTATTGAGTCAGGACGGTTCTTCTGTCCGACCACTGAGACAATGCATGGAATTACCTAATGTTTTAGTGATTCTTCTTAGCTAGAGATCAAGCAGTGTAATTCCCAGCACACAGACTGACAGTCCCAGCCTCCTTTGCAGCTGCCTCCAAGGGCTTCATTAAATGCTGACCAGCCAGACCACTAATGTCAATTGTCTCTTCCGTGAACCATTCCATAGAATGTCAGGTGCTGAAATGTCAGGTGCTGTTGGATGCAAACATCTTAACTTTTCCATTCTGACCTCAATAATTTACATCAAGGCTCTCTTCAAAAAGATCTGTGATAAGCAGGGGAGAGGACTTAAGATCTTTGGCCTCAAATCTAAATCAATCAACAAATGAAGAGTTTATTGCACGCCTCCTCCCTAACCTCCAGTGCTCTATCTGGGCCCTAAGAACAAAAGCTCCCTCCAGGAATTTTCCATTCACAAAGAGGAGAAGGGAAACCCAGTGGTTCTTAATCTTTTTGGGGTGAAAGGCACCTCTGAGTTTTGAAAATCACTGTTGACCCCATCTACCCTAAGCTGAGTGCGTAGACACAACAGTTGATACTCATTTTCGAGATTCTTCCTCTCCCAAAAGTTCAGGCATAGGCTCAGTTTAAAACATCTTGTTTTAAACAACTGGAGAAAACCTGAAGGCTTCAGCGTGTGGTATTGATTGAAGAATCAGAATTCTTCGGAGCTTGGCATCTCTCTGGAGGAGAGGTCTCTCAGGCTTGCCACCCACCTGCTTCTGGGTCAATGCCATCGCTCAGTCCCCAGGAAAAAAGATCCATTTTTCCTGGCATTTCTGTGTCATTCAGGGTGACGAGAGAGACTGAATATGGAGCCCCAGAGGTTTGCTCCCCTCGGTCCTCTGCTCCTTATCCCTGCGTGTCATGTTTTCTAGCCAGTGCATTTAACGGGAGGTCACAGATCCCTCGACAGCAGTTTCTTGAGAGTGTTGTATCACAAGTTCAGGATAGCCCTCTGGGAAGAGGGAAGCGTGAGCCATCTCCTCAGGCTCCTGTTCAATGAAGCATGTGTTCAAAATAAATTTTATTCTCCTTTCAAAATTGTGACCTTTGGAGTACACCCACCTGATAGGTACAGAGAGACAAGGCTGGCAATACGGAGTTGTGGGAGACCAGACTGTATGGGCCCCCAGAGTGAGCACCTGAGAGCTGTCATTGTTGATTCCAGGCGCCATGGAAGAGGTAGCCCAGGTGGCTGCTGAGCTGGCTCCCCTGAACCTGGCATCCAGTTCTTGCATGTTGGTTCTCATGGCTCCTATAGTGGGTTGAATAATGTCCCCCAAACATTCACGTCCACTTGAAATCTAAGAATGTAAATTTGTTTGAAAATAGGATTTCACAGATGTGTTAGTTAAAGGATCTCGGGATAAACTCACCTTGGATTTTGGATGGACTCTCAATTCAGTGACTGGTGAACTTCCAAGAAGAAGAGCTATCAAGACACAGAGAGAAGACGGCCACTTGAAGATGGAGGCAGAGATTGGAGCAGTGCTTCCACAAGCCAAAGAGCACCTGGAGCCACTGGAAGATGGAGGAGACACGGGAAGACTCCTTGTTAGAGCCTTGAGAGAAAGAGTGGCTCTGATGACACCTTGATCTCTGACTTCTGACCTTCAGAACCATGAGGGAACGACTTCATGTTATCTTAAGCCACCCAATCCACAATGGTTTGTTACAGCAGCCCCAGAGAACTAATATGGCTGCTTTCTAATTCTGTGGATAACCGGTGGGCCAACCTCTTCATGAAAGGAAACCCTGACTCCTGGTGTGCCCTGGGCAGTGCTCGTGGAGAACTGAGTGAGGTCCCAGAGTCTCTGATGTGAGGGACCTGTAGTTCTTGGATGTGCTAATATTCAGCAACTCACTTGACCTTTCTGTGTGATGGTGTGTGTAGTCTGAAATGGAGTCAGATCTTCCCTACTTCTGCTTTCCCACCAGCGTTCTAGCAAAATTTCAGAAATTCTCACTGATAACTTTATTGTCACTACCTTCCAACCTTCCCCGGCTTCTCTTTCTTCCTTCAGTGTCTTCGCTCAAAATTTCTTCTCGTTCTAGGGGCGCCTGGGTGGCTTAGTCGGTTAAGCGTCTGACTTTCGCTTGGGTCATGATCTCGCGGTCCGTGGGTTCGAGCCCTGCGTCGGGCTCTGTGCTGACTGCCAGCTCAGAGCCTGGAGCCTGTTTCAGAGTCTGTGTCTCCCTCTATCTCTCTGACCCTCCCCTGCTCACGCTGTCTCTCTCTCTCCTAGAAATAAATAAAACGTTAAAAAAAATTAAAAAAAAAATTTCTTCTCGTTCTGGGATCATCCTTTCCATATCTATCACCCCAAACATTAAACCCACAGTGAGTTGAACAGTTGCCTCCTTTACTAGACTGTGGGTTAGCTGAGGTAGGGATCATCCATGCCCACTTCACAGCCAACTCGAAGTACAGCATTTTGTAAGTCCTCATTTGTAATTCATGCTACACATTATCCAATGTAAAGGAAGAGTTTAAATTCAATGTAAATGCTAAGGGTAACGTACTCATTTTGGTATTTTTAAATGGCAAAGAGTCATGTTTTTCTTCATGTGATTTTTCTCTCTAGTCTCTGCCCAAATGTCACTGAGTTTGGTTAAAATTACAGATCTGTAGCATGTTATCGCAGCAGGAGGGAGGTTTTAGAACTAGATTAGCTGGGTTTGCATCATCTCCCACCATTGAGCCATGGGCACAGCTAATACTTGACATGCACCTGGGTTCATGGCTTGAGCAAAACTCATCTCGCTGAGTGTTTAGAGGTTGTGCAGTCCCCATCAAGTAGATGGTAGCTGTTGGATGTTAGCTCTCTTTAACCCTCTATCTATGTTTATTGGCTCTCTCTCTCTCTCTCTCTCTTTTTTTTTTTAAGACGGAAAACCAACATATATTCAGTGCAAAGTATTTCTTGGTACCTAGAAAGAATAGCTAAGACCTATATAGCTCCTATCATGTGTCAGGCAATGTCCTAAGCACTTACATAGATTAACTTGTAAGGGAGGTACTACTCTTCTCATTAGGATGAAGAAACTGAGTCATGAAAAGGTCCAGTAACTTGCTCAGGTCTCGTCAGTTTCTCAGAGGTAACGTCAAGACTTTAATCCAGGCAGTCTGGCTCTAGAATCCGACTTGAATCACTACACACATTGCATTGAAGTTACTGAAGTGAACAGGCAGAGAAACATGTGGACTTCCTGAGTGACCCAGTGGGGAACCCAGATCTGTGTGTTACCAATTTTACTCAGTGGCAGAATCTTAATAGCTGACCTCACTGAGTCCTCTCTATCAAGAATGGGTTCAAATGACAAAAACTCAACAAAATTTAGTGGTGGTCAAAATCCCCTTCCCTTTAGGACTATCCTAAGAAATACAAGTAAAGAATAACAGTTAACCACAAGGGTTTTGGTAACAGAACTGAGTTTGAAACCATTTAATCACCCTAGGATTTGGAGCCGATAGTTAACCTCTTTCAGTCTGATCCCCTCTCTGGTGAACTCCCCACAGGGTTATGGGAAGGATCAAGTGAGACAATGTAATGTAATCACCTGCCAGGCGAAAGTGACATCCAATAAATGGTGCTGTGCCGTTACAAAAACCACACAGGCAGTGGCTTCAGGTCTGTTGTCATGATACTCTGTGTGTCACAACCACTTGTGAGGCATAGAATTCCTTTAAAAAATAATGAAAATACCAACATTTGTAAATGGTAAGTTATTTTCTAGAGATTAACGTACAATAAAGGTTATCTCTGAATTAATGCCACTCTTGCTTTCATTTTTACATGGTTTCTACAGGAGGGAGAAAAGGTAGAGTTAATTAGTGAGGAAGGAATTGGGCACAACCTGGATTTGTGCAGGAAAATGTCAGAGGTCAAGGGCAAGGTGGTGGGGAAACCAGGTGAGGCCCTCACCACTCATCTGACTCCCCACCTTAGTGGCAAAGAATCTACCCATGAGCTATGGTCCTCTGAGAGAGCAAAGATAATTCTAGATGCAGTATGCTAAGCATTGTTTTCAGAAAGAGTAAAAAAAAAAATGTTTTCCTTGCACAACTTATTTTCAAATATGCGTGTGTGTGTGTGTGTGTGTGCTGTTGAGATTAATAAAAAGGCATTTATTTATTTATTTAAAAGTTAAATCTTTATTTATTTTTGAGAGAGAGACAAAGTACAAGTGGGGGAGAAACAGAGAGAGATAGAGGGAGACACAGAATCTGAAGCAGGCTCCAGGCTCTGAGCTGTCGGCACACAGCCCGACGTGGGACTCGAACACACGAACAGTGAGTTGAGTTTGTGACCTGTGCTGAAGTTAGACACTCAATGGACAGAGCCACTCAGGTGCCCCTAAAATAAAAAAGTCATTTAAAGACATAATTGAATTCCTAGTAACCCCTGGTCATTATGTATTTTTCAACCAGCAAATACTCAAAATACTATCATATTGAAGTAAATTTTTTTTTTTTTATATTAGAGAGGGTGTCATATACTAAAAGAGCCTGAGAAATATAGTCATTGAGGAAAGCGGGTAGCACAAGGTTTTGTGTGTTCATCTGCTCAAAGGCCACTTCTATCCTTGTACTTGCAGTGGTGGGCACACTGCTGGTTTTGTCAAGGAAGGGACATGAGCCAAGACCACAGGCCAGGAGGTGGAAGAATCAGAATTTCAGGCGGATCCAGGCCTGGGTAAACTCCAAGGCCATGGGGACATGGAGTTGTAGAGTGGCTTCTGGGCAATACTTCCTTTATAACTGCATTGTTCTCAAGGAGATCTGTTCAAATTCAAGTTGAGGCTGTGGAGCCGGACCTGTCTCTAGGAAAGAGCTGGACCACGGGGCAGAATCTCTGGTCAGTTGGACTCAGGTTTGAGTTTCCAAGGGGTGTTGGAAATGGTGTAAAGAGCCAAGTACCAGACAGAAGAGAACTTAGTGGGAGCAGAAAGAAGGCTACATTCCAGCACCCAGGTGCTTCCTAGCAGCAAATCCCACCCTAGATGTGGCTGACACCATTTATTTGGGGAATGGGCTCCCCTAGATTTTGAGAGCAGGCTCTCTATTTAGCAACAAATGGTTCTGGGTCGGCAGAGAGCAAAATGTTGTTCCTCACAGACCAGGCAGATTAAAGGCAGTCAGAAAAAAAACGTATGATTATCTCTCTCTCCCAACGCCTCATATGGGCAGTCATCCATTCCCTGAATGTGCATCTTTAGTGATATCAGTCCCTTTAGGGGTCCCATGGGATCGCATTCCACCTAAGGGAAAATAGACCTGTTTATTATTGAAGCTGGGGTGTTGCCACTTGTCCCAAATGACTATTTGGAAGGATGTGAGGTTATGATGTCACGTAAGGCTCCACGTTAGGACCTGATGATTTTTGCACAGGCTTCAGCAGCACATTTGAAAACCAATAAAATTGTTATAGGGGACTGAGTGTGTATGTGTGTGTGTGTGAGAGAGAGAGAAAGAGAGAGAGAGAGAGAGAGACAGAGAGANTCATCTGACTCCCCACCTTAGTGGCAAAGAATCTACCCATGAGCTATGGTCCTCTGAGAGAGCAAAGATAATTCTAGATGCAGTATGCTAAGCATTGTTTTCAGAAAGAGTAAAAAAAAAAATGTTTTCCTTGCACAACTTATTTTCAAATATGCGTGTGTGTGTGTGTGTGCTGTTGAGATTAATAAAAAGGCATTTATTTATTTATTTAAAAGTTAAATCTTTATTTATTTTTGAGAGAGAGACAAAGTACAAGTGGGGGAGAAACAGAGAGAGATAGAGGGAGACACAGAATCTGAAGCAGGCTCCAGGCTCTGAGCTGTCGGCACACAGCCCGACGTGGGACTCGAACACACGAACAGTGAGTTGAGTTTGTGACCTGTGCTGAAGTTAGACACTCAATGGACAGAGCCACTCAGGTGCCCCTAAAATAAAAAAGTCATTTAAAGACATAATTGAATTCCTAGTAACCCCTGGTCATTATGTATTTTTCAACCAGCAAATACTCAAAATACTATCATATTGAAGTAAATTTTTTTTTTTTTATATTAGAGAGGGTGTCATATACTAAAAGAGCCTGAGAAATATAGTCATTGAGGAAAGCGGGTAGCACAAGGTTTTGTGTGTTCATCTGCTCAAAGGCCACTTCTATCCTTGTACTTGCAGTGGTGGGCACACTGCTGGTTTTGTCAAGGAAGGGACATGAGCCAAGACCACAGGCCAGGAGGTGGAAGAATCAGAATTTCAGGCGGATCCAGGCCTGGGTAAACTCCAAGGCCATGGGGACATGGAGTTGTAGAGTGGCTTCTGGGCAATACTTCCTTTATAACTGCATTGTTCTCAAGGAGATCTGTTCAAATTCAAGTTGAGGCTGTGGAGCCGGACCTGTCTCTAGGAAAGAGCTGGACCACGGGGCAGAATCTCTGGTCAGTTGGACTCAGGTTTGAGTTTCCAAGGGGTGTTGGAAATGGTGTAAAGAGCCAAGTACCAGACAGAAGAGAACTTAGTGGGAGCAGAAAGAAGGCTACATTCCAGCACCCAGGTGCTTCCTAGCAGCAAATCCCACCCTAGATGTGGCTGACACCATTTATTTGGGGAATGGGCTCCCCTAGATTTTGAGAGCAGGCTCTCTATTTAGCAACAAATGGTTCTGGGTCGGCAGAGAGCAAAATGTTGTTCCTCACAGACCAGGCAGATTAAAGGCAGTCAGAAAAAAAACGTATGATTATCTCTCTCTCCCAACGCCTCATATGGGCAGTCATCCATTCCCTGAATGTGCATCTTTAGTGATATCAGTCCCTTTAGGGGTCCCATGGGATCGCATTCCACCTAAGGGAAAATAGACCTGTTTATTATTGAAGCTGGGGTGTTGCCACTTGTCCCAAATGACTATTTGGAAGGATGTGAGGTTATGATGTCACGTAAGGCTCCACGTTAGGACCTGATGATTTTTGCACAGGCTTCAGCAGCACATTTGAAAACCAATAAAATTGTTATAGGGGACTGAGTGTGTATGTGTGTGTGTGTGAGAGAGAGAGAAAGAGAGAGAGAGAGAGAGAGACAGAGAGAAGCAGAGAGAGACAGAGACAGAGAGAAGAAATGGACAGATAGATAGACACAGATTAGAGAGGAGAGAAATTTATTCTTAAGCATTGAAAAATATGACCTCCCTTCAAGAGGCAGGACCTAAAACACAAGAGTTTCCTTTCAACTCTAGGATTCTCGCAGACTTCCCTTTCTGTTGATTTTTATGATTGTTTTAGCTGGTAATCATTGTCCAGGTCTGCTCTGCTAGGCTCTGGGCTAAGTGATTTATACACCGTACAATGCCTACCCCTTGCAACAGAGGTAGCATCATCTCCATTTAAGGGAGGAAAACGAGGTTCAAATTCATTAAATGACTTTCTCAAGATCACACATTCATATGTGGCCAAAGCCGCGCCTCGTGAATCACCCCTGTGCACATTCCTCATGTCTATGCTCTCCTGTATCCGAGTCGTCCTCTCACTATTAGGATCTCAGAAGCTCAAATTAGAATCTTAGAATTGCTATTCAAACCTTTCTCCCAAATTGAGCATAATGGGATCACAAATTTAACTCCCAACTTAACACAGACGTGCAAAAGAATAAGATATGAAATTTTACTTTTGTCTGTAATTAACTTGTTCCTTCTCCTGAGCTTCCACTTAGCGAGTGTGAAAATAAATTAGCTAAATGTCCAGTCTTATATAACCTTAGTCCAATTTTTAAAGTTAAAAAGTTAAATAAAGGCTTCAGGTAATATGTTAATTTCACTCTAAGAAAAAAACAAAGTCTGGGAGCCCCAGAGCTTTTCTCTTTCTTGGGAATTTGGGTGCATGGAGGAGGTGTGTCAGGCAGATATATTAGGACAAATAATGCTAGCTTCTATAACAAACAGTCTGCCTCAAAAAAAAAAAACACTCATTGGCTTAATACAAAGTTTATCTCCCCTTCAAGTCACATTTGATGTAAGAATGGCAGCTTTTCACAAAATGGTAACTTTAATTCAGACTCCTTATATTTCTTTGCTTTGTTTTTCCTCTAAAACATCCTTTTCTCTCCAATACATGATCTTAGCCTTTTTCTGGGAAGGAGAATGAATGAAGGGATTGTGCAGGGGTGAACATGAATACTGCTCATTTACCAGAGCTAATACTAATACTGGTCCATTTTCCAGAACCTGGTCACAAGGTCTCGGCTGAGCTGAATGGAGAGCTAAGAAATGTAGTTTGCCTCTGGGCTCAAAACAGGCCACAAGCGTGGTAGGATCTAGACAGAGTTTGCTACAGTGAAGCATTTCTCTCCAGCCCTGAAGCTAGTTTCTCCTGTGAGGGCTGGCTGCCAGCTCCCGGTCTGCCTAGTCACTGGGTTAATGACCCTCATCTACTTCTGATGCAACTCAGTATCTTTTGTCTTGGCTCAGTCTATGTTTCCAGTGGACTCCCTGCTGACTTGACCTCGCCTTGACTCCCACTGGCACTTGCTACTGAGCCTCACACTCTGTCTGTGGTCAGCGGGCTGGCTTAGAAGTTTTGCTCCCAGCCCCTACCGTGGGGTCATCTTGCATTGCTGTAGGGGATACAGGAAATCGACTCAACAGCCATAAGTACCCAGGGACTATGGGTGGTTGAGTCAACCTAAACTCAGAGCCACCCTCTGTTTGACCATACCTCAGGAGTTATCTCTGGCAAGTGGGAAGCTGCCTATTAGCAACACTCTGTTCTTTTTAAGTATATTTATTTATTTATTTATTTTGAGAGAGAGAGAGAGAGGGAGAGAGAGAGAGGGAGAGGGAGAGGGAGTGTGCATGCGTGTGGGAGGGGCAGAGGAAGAAGGAGAAAGAGAGAGGGAATCCCAGTCTCCGTGCTGTCAGTGCAGAGCCTGATGCAGGGCTCATGCTCACAAGCCACGAGACCTTGACCTGAGCTGAAATCAATAGTCTGACCAATGATTTACCGACTGAGCCACCTGGGCACCCCAGTAAGATTCTTTCCAGAGTTTCAAAAGAGGAACAGGATGGATGCCTCCTCCCATTAATGCTTCTGTCATCCTACCTAATGTACCTCCTCCATCTCTGTAACTAAGTCCAGAGAGGGGAAGTGGGGAGCCCATGCTAGGCTGTGTGCCCCATCTCCTTCCTTCCTACCTTCCCCAGAATCCAACAAGGGGTGGACTTTTCCTCTTCCTCCCTCTGTCTTAGCGCCTCCCCCACAGAACAGGCCTTCACTTCACGCCTAGGAAAACACCTAAAATGGAGCCCCAGCGTTGACTGAGACTAGGTGTCCCAGTGCTGGAGAAAGAGAAAGAGATTTCAGTAATCCTGTCACGAGACAATAGCCTGGCCTCCTCCTAGTTATTACAGAGCTTCACTCATCTAGATTTTGACTTTCAGAATTGACTATTACCTCAGTATTTTTTTTCTTTATATTCACTCTATAACAGTTTCTAATCTTTCCCATGCAGGCAGATGCTGAGAGTGGGGAATAGAGGAATGTGTATTCAGACAAAAGAGAAACCTCATTTAATTTAAAATGCCTCAGTTTAATGAGGATCCTCTTAGGATTATGGTCCAGGATGCATTCACTTAACAAATATTTATTATGTTCTGAACGCTGTTCTAGGTAATGGGGATATTGCAGTAAACAAAGCAAACCGCCCTTGAGAAGCCTAAACACAGGTGAAATGGAGGGACACAAAGTAAATGAATATAGGGGTGCCTGGGTGGCTCAGTCGGTCAAACGTCTGATTTCAGCTCAGGTCCTGATCTCACAGTTTGTGGGTTCGAGCCCTGCATCGGGCTCTGTGCTGACAGCTAGCTCAGAGCCTGGAGCCTGCCTCAGATTCTGTGTCTCCCTCTCCCGCTAACCCTCCCCTGCTCACCCTCTCTCTCTCTCTCTCTCTCTCTCTCAGAAATAAATAAAAAACATTTAAAAAAATTTAAAAAAACAAAGTCAGTGAATATATATATATACATATATATATATATATAATGCTAAGTGTGCAAAGATATATGTATGTAATGCTAAATAGCGGTAAGTTGGGAGGGGAGAAGACATGAAGCAGAGAGGGATATGTGATGCCAGGTTAAGATGAAGGAAATGATGAACAGGGAAGACCTCACCGGGAAGGTAGCTTCTGAGTAAAGATCTGAGGGACATGAGAGAGTGGGACATGTAGATTTTTGGAGAAAGAACCTTGCAGGCAGAATCAACTACAAGGACACAGCTCCCAAGCAGATGTTTCCTTGGCTTTCCTCGCAGAATGGGGGGAGGCCAGTGAGGAGAGTGGAAAGAACTGAGATCAGAAGGAAGTGGGTGGGGATATGCAGGTGATGTGGAGCCCTTATTCTCTTTAAAATTTGTTTTTAATGTTTATTCATTTTTAAGAGGGGGGGGGCAGAGAGAGAGAGGGAGACACAACATCTCTAGCAGGCCTCAGGCTCTGAGCTGTTGGCATGCAGCCTGACATGGGGATCAAACTCAGGAACCATGAGATCATGACCTGAGCCAAAGTTAGCAACTTAACCAACTGAGCCACTCAGGCACCCTGCCTTTATTGTTTAAGTGAGATGGGGTCACTGCTTGGAATTCTGAGCAGAAGAGTGATTTGATCTGACTTCTGCTTCAACAAAATGGCTCTGAGCCAGCGTTATCATTAGGGTCGGGGCCAGTGTGGGTCATCTACTCTGCATGAGATCTCTGGTGGCAGGGAATGTGTGTTTGAACATGGAAGTCCCTAAGGATGGACAGGTTTCTCTCTTATTCAGTTCCTATAGGACAGAGGTCGCAAACTCTTGCCTACGCGCCAAATCTACACCCCCCTGATTTTGTACAAAAAGGTTAATTGGCACACGACCATGCTTATTTTCTTGATTTATTGTCTGTGTCTGCTTTTGTGCTAAAAGGGGAGGGCTGAAGAGCTGTGACAGAAGTCATATCATCTGTAATGCCTAAAATTTTAGCCAAATGACCATTTTAGGAAATAAATAGCCATTTTACCAAATGACCCTTTTTAGGAAAAAGTTTGCTGAACCCTGCTATAGGAAACAAGTACTGGAAAACAGGCAGCTGAGAGAAAAAGCAAAGACTTATGAAATGTGGGGATGAAATATACTGGAATCTAAAAGATGTCAAAGCACGATACCTATTCATCGGTACCAAAAATACACCATAAAATGAAAAGGAAATAGGAATTCAGTGGAAATATAACTTCTTGGAAGTTTGGAAATTTGGAGATGTCAGTGTAGTTTCGATTGCTGCACAGGTAACAGCATTGGTAGAAGAGTTATCAGCCGAATACTTGCTTTCCCCGCTAGGAAACTTAGGGGATCACAAGCAAGGTTGAAAAATTCCATCATGGGTTAGATGGGATGCATCTGCATTGACCTGATTTGCTAATTGCCTTGCCTTTTTTTTAGAAGTGTCTTGCTTAAGTATATGCCGATTTAGTCTAAGAGTTCACCAACCCCTTTCCATTATCAGCTCCTGTATATTAATGTCAGATAATAGCTAGTAATAGCCTTAGTACTTTCAGAAGTGTGTTTCATTTTGCAAAAATAATGCGGGCTTTCTTCTCCTCTTGGACCCTATTCCATGCTTCATTCCCTTCTGCTTAACATCACCAACTCAGCCTCAGTCAGCCTCGGTGAGAGGACATTTCCTGCTAATGCAGGGCAGTCAGGCGCTGGGTAGACAGTGCTCGGCTCCCTTCCCACCTGAGCCCTCTGCGAAGGCAGCTGCCTGGCCTCCTAAGTGCCTGGCTTCACCAGTTTAATTGGTTCCACTCAATGCATGCATAGTTACCAAGACAGTTTCCAAATTACTTATAATTAATGCTCCAGTCATTACAAATGGGTTGTCTCGGGCCAATGCCAATTCCCTATTCAATGGCCCAAGCCGGCTGCATCGTCAGAGCTGGGGTCACAGGCACCGCAGCCACCCTAGAGGAGGATGCCATTGCCCAGAGTCATGCCTGTGGCTGTAAATAAAGTCATGTTGTTAAGTGATTTTGGTAGAAAGCAGTTATTGAGGGCATCCTTTGCAATTTTGCATAGATGAGGACTTGGTAAGATGTGACCCACCTTAGGGCCTTTAGTGCTACCCCAAGAATATGTGCTTTCATGAGAATACTCACATGCCCATCCCTGGAGTCCCTTGGCCTCTGGAAAGTTAATACCATCACCCATTCACTCAAGTACATAAGGAGTTGCCAAGGCAGGAGTAGGTCCATGTAGTGGCTTGATAGTTTTGCCTTAGCTCTGCACAAATTGAAGTGCAAGGCCATCTCTGGTCTTGATTTAGCCAAATTTGTAGAAGCCTACAGCGATGTTACTCAAGAGTTCCCTGTATAGAGCTGACCTGGGTTTTAATAGACTGTTTTCTTTCTTATAGAAGCTTAGTGTGAGTGCCAGGGCAGTGGGTTCCTGCTTCCTGCTCAACCCGCTGGCCTGACCTGGTCTATACCTTCACAGGTTGGTAGAAACTGGAGTTTAGGGGTTGCCTCTTGGCCCTGGAGTACTTGTATGTTTAGAACCCAGGGAAAATAGAAGGACACTTGTATACTTAGGACCAAGGAAAAATAATCAAGCAGAGAGGAACACACAATTGTCAGGGCTGCAGCCTAATTCACACAACCCAGTGTAGGAGACTATATCTGGCCCAGGGCATGCTAAGTACTCAACACGGAGCTGCGAGCTAGGATGAGACCCTATTGTACCACTGTGTGTGTTAGAGTTCTCCAGAGAAACAGAACCATTAGAATATGGAGAAATGTGTAGAAAGACATTTTTTTATGTGGGATTGGCTTATGTGATTATGGGGGCTGAGAAGTTCTACTGTCTGGCTTCTTTAAGCTAGAGGCCTAGGAAACCTGATGGTATAGATAGAGTCCAAGCCCATAGGCCTAAGAACCAGGAATGCCACTGTTCATGGGAAGGAAAAGATTGCTGTCCCAGCCTGAAGAGTATTCACCCTTTTCTTGCTTTTCTTTTTCTTCTATTTGAGTCCTGAACAGACTGAATGATGACCACTCATTGGGGAGGGTGATCTTCCTTATTTGGTGTACTTCATCAAATACTAGTATCATCTGAAAAAAAAAAAACCCTCATAGACACCCAAAGATAGTATTTTACCAGCTCTTTAGGCATCCCTTAGCTTAGTCAAGTTGACATAAAATTAACCATCACAGTCACCATGCTGGTAACTCACTGGATAAGCTTACAAATAGTAAATGTCATTATAGTTACCAGGTGGCATTTAAGCTGGGCTGTGGAAGATGTAGAGCTGAGGGGGACATTGCAGGCCCAGGGAATAACTTAGATAAAAGCCAGGCAGTAGCATCTAGAGGAGATACCATGTGCACTAGAGCCAGGACACCCCAATACCTCCACGCCCTAGAATGTCCACCCACGGTGGTTGGTACCGCCATAGTGCAGTAGGAGGGAGTTCTAAGCTGTGATGGTTAATTTTATGCATCCACTTGACTGGGCTATGGGTCCCCAGACTTTTGGCCGAACATTATTCTGGGTGTGTCTGTGAGGGTGTTTCTGGAAAAGATTAACATTTGAATTGGTAGACTGAGTGAAGCTGATTGCCTTCCCTAAAGTGGGTGAGTTTCAGACCACCAGTTGAAGACCCCAAAAAGACCGGAAGCCTGAGTGAGATGGAGTGGATGCCTGTCTAGCTTTTGAGCTGGCACACTGATCTTTTCTAGACTTGAGACTCAAACTGAAACATTGGCTCTTTCTGGGTCTTGAGCCTTCTGGCTTTTAGACTGAAGCTGACATCATTGGCTCTCGTGGGTCTCAGTCCTTCAGACTCAGACTGGAGCTCCCCTGGGTCTCCAGCTAGCAAACTGCAGATACTGGGACTTTTCAGCCTCTGTAGCTGTGTGAGCCAGTTCCTTATAAAAAAAAGTCTCTCCTCTCTTTCTCCCTACCTCCCAACCCCAGCCCCAACACACACATCCTATTGGCCTCGGACTACTACATAAGCCCAGTTGGTGTTCAAGAAAACATTAGCCTCTGCTTTTCAAATGCCATGGTGTGGTGTGCTCTCAGCTCTAAAGAGTTCAGGACATGTCTCTTTTCATCCTTTCCCAGGACTGGCCATCAGAAAGCTCCTGTTATAGGTTGATGGTTAGAGGTTAAGATGATAGGAAGTCTTCCATTCTCCAACTCCTCAGCCCCTTCAGGCTACCTAGGAGACCCTGGAGCCTCCTCGTTTCAGGATCTTCTTCAGGGGAACTCTATGGCTTCAATTCCCAGGGCTCAGTGGATCAGCTGGAAAATGAGGTCTTACTCTGTGGCCCTGTAGGGAACTGCCGTCAGATACACACCACCATAAGCAAACACGAATAAAGAGGAAGAATTATTACCCTTCTTTTTCCCTTTTCTTCTCTGTCTTACCAAAAGGTTTTGCCATTAACTAGACATTTTTCTTTAAAGATTTTCACTTTGTACCAACCGCAGTGAATGAGGCTAAAGGGAGAGAAAACTCTCCAGGAACAGGAATATCACTGGCTACTCCTACAGCTCTGGCTCTTTCTGCTGAGTTGAGCTGGGTTTGTGTGTTCTCAGACCCATCAATGAATATACATAGGTATGCACAGGGAGGCGTGGAATCACACTGAAGGATATTTTTATACAATGTCAAAAAGATCTGGTCTCTATCCGGTACGACGTGGAGATAAAAATCCTTTGTGTTTATAAATTCTTTCATCTGAGCCCAGAGTGCTATTCGATATCTACTTTATCTCATTTATCTACCCCTCGGCCCATAAGGTCAGAGCAGTAAGGGTGATGCCCCTCCTGTGGAATATGAAGAGATTTAGGACTAAGTGATTTGTTGTCAGTCAGACCTGGCAGAGTCTGAACGAGAAAATTAGTTCCTTCCTCTCTTCCTTCTTCTTTTATTTTCCCTCCCTTCTTCCTTTCTTCCTTCCTCTCCTGCTTTCCTTCCATGCTTCTGTCTTTCCATCTCCCTTTACTGTTTCATTAGCTGTTTGTGGGGAGCACAGGGGTACTTTCCTAGGTGCGGACAGTACAGGGATGGTGAGCACATAGCTTCTGCCTCTGAGGCGCTCTTGGTGAAAGAGGAAGCACAGACAAGGTTAACACATCAGTAGAATGCAATGTTGGAAAGGAACAATAGATGTTTAAGTAAGGCACTGTGGGACATCGGAGGTGGGGGAGCCTCAATCCTCTTGGAGCATTAATAGAAAATGTTCTCTGGAAGTAGTATTTGTATTAAGGATAGAATGAAGCACAGGAATTGTAAAGTTGGAAGAAAAGATGTGGGCAGAGGGAAGAGCTTTTGCAAAAACACATCCTTGTGTGAGGTCATTCTGTGGCCAAAGAATTGTAAGACCCTCAGCATTATGAGATCATAGGGAGCTCTCTTCTGACCAGCTGGTCCTGACTTCTAACAGGAAATTGGAACCCTAACCGTAACTCGGCCCACTTCTGGACTTCTGAGGCCACAAGAACAGAGTCCAGGAGATGTGTCATAAACATTGCTTGACATAGATTAAGCCTGCCTGCCTGTTGCCAGCCTTTGATGGCTGTTCCTCTTTCTTCAACAATGAAAAGAGCCATGTCAGTCTAATGACTGTCATATTACCTCCCATTAACTTCATTATTGGACACTAACTGTTTCTAGTAATAATTCATTCACTGGTAATGACTTGGTGTCTGATTCCTGGATAATTACTGTCACGAATGCGATCAGACGGGTGCTCTGGGTTGCTTTCCCCATCTGGGATTGAGGCACAAATCAGCAGAGGGTTCAGAGCTCACAGGATTTTCCTGGATTTGACAGAAGGAAGTCACTTCCTGAATGAAAAGAACAGAGATTTCTCCTGGGGATTCCAGAAATCTAAGACAGATTTTTCCTTGCCTTTGGGCTCTGGGACTGCCTTGGTAGTTGTGGGGATGTCTGTGTGTGTGCCTGCGCATGTGCCTTCCCATTGCTCAGTGGAATCGTCAGGTCCTTCTCTCACTTAAGAAATAGTAACTGATATCTAGCCAGAAGCTTTGGTGGGTTACATTTCATTTCATTTTATTTTTATTTTTTATGTTTATTTATTTTTGAGACAGAGGGAAACAGAGCATGAGTGGGGGAGGAGAAGAGAGAGAGGTAGACACAGAATCTGAAGCAGGCTCCAGGCTCTGAGCTGTCAGCATAGAGCCCGACATGGGACTCGAACCCATGAACTAGGAGATCATGATCTGAGCCGAAATCGGACACTTAACCAACTGAGCCACCCAGACGCCCTGGTAGGTTACATTTTATAAGCCACAACATACAGAGGACTTGACTTCGAATTACTCAAACCTCACTCTAATTGTCCACATTTACTTGTGAGCAGAGATATGTACCTGTTTGGAAGACCAAGAAGGGGACCTCTGAAATTGTGTGTGGTTGAGGGTTATGTTAGAAAGAGGAATGAAACCTACTAGTCATTGGCTAGGCTGTTGTGATAAAGTGCAGAGAGAAGGATGAAACTGGGGAAGGAGACAAGAGAGACAGAATTCAAAGAAGGATACTCTCAATGGGCCTGAGACCTCAGGTCAGCCTGCTGGACTTTCCCGCATACACAACCAGGAAAGTAAGACCTCAGAATCCAAGAGCCTGAGAATGTGAAGCCTGGCCAGACATGAGTCTAACTCATTCTTATGAGTCTAACTCAGTTCTTCCATGCAGAATGGCACCTTCAGTAGACCAGAGAGTGCTTTTGAAATTTTTTGGATGAATAGTTACCAAGTATTTTTTCTTGTGTAATGTTCTTTGACATCAGATTCACAGAACTGAGATGATCAGCATCCTCAATGACACAATGTTAATATCATCCTCTATATCTTATTCCATTATTTTTTGCTTCTCTGTTCCCTCTCTTTACATCACCACCTCTCCCTCTATAGGTATGGTCCCTTGTGTGTATCCCATAGAATCTTGCTGACTGTCCTGGTTTTCTATTGCTGCCTTAACAAATTACTACAAACAAAGAAGTTTTAAACAACACAGACTTTGTATCTCATGGTTTCTGTAGGTCAAGAGTTCCCCAGACTCTGTTGGCTTCTCTGCTAAGGGTCTCACTAGATTGAAATCCATGTGTACGCTGGCCTCAGTTCTCACCAGGGGGCTCAGGATGGGAGGGAATCTCCTTCTTAGCTCCTTCAGGGCATTGCTTGCTGGTTGTTGGTGGAAGTCATTCTTTCCATCTAGAAGCCACTGCATTCCTTGGCTCATAACCCTCTCCATCTTAAAGCTAACAATGAAAATTGTGCCCATGGGAGAGAATCACTGACAAATAACACACACTTTTGTCACACACTGGGGTGATTACCCTTCATTTTTCCCTCTTCTTCTCTGTATCACCAAAAGATGTTATAAGCCTCCCTACCATGCAATGGTGCCCTGCCTTGGTTTAGTCTTGATCACTCTGGCCAATAGTTGGCCCCACTGCTTAGAGAATATCACTGTCATTAGGGTTGTGGCTTTGGTCCTGGTCTGGTTACATCCCAGTGTCCCTCCATGTGTGCCTCCAGGGCAATAAGTCTATGTCCTCACCATCGATTGGTCCCAGAGGGGAAAGTATCAGAGAGGTGAGGGGTCTGACTCCCTGTCACACCATCTCCACTACCAGAAAAACATGGTAGTGAGTCACACAAGTCACTTTTGTGCAGGGAAAAGACCATTATAAATGGGCCAGTCGGCCTGCACATTGACAAATGGAATTTTCTTATATGTGCAGAATGCATGATTCATAACTTAAAAACAAAAGGCATTTAATTTACTAAAGTATTTCATGGAGTTAGAAATTGGTGAATTCAAACACCATCGAAATAATGAAACAGTTTCACTCTGTAACTCAGTTGGATTACTTTTCATTTCTTCATTCTTAACCTTGTTAATTATAAAGGTTATTGATATACTATATTTGAAAGGCTGTAAATAGGCTATGGTCTCCTTGTGGTTTCCGGCATACCCAAAGGGCAGTGTATTCAAACAGTAATGCTGTTCCGCATTCTGATTTGTAAAATTTTTCAAGTTAATATTTATTGCTTTGGAAATCATTAATTCAAAATGGCCACGCGGCTCAAGAGGCAAACTCCTTAGAGGCTGGGTCTCGCAGGGGAGAGTGAATGATGCTGGAGTGAATGACCGACGGTAGTCTGCTGGGATGGGGAGTCAGGTTCTATGGCTTGAGGTGGCGAGAATGAAGGAGATCTGTTGTTTTCAAGAGTAAAGAGATCCCTGCTAGACCAACTGGTGTTTGGAGCCAGAGTTTTGCTGATTTGAGGTAATTGATAAGGAGCTTCTCTCTCCTCAATGAGTATAGACAGCACAATACCTTGTTTGGGGGTTGAATGGTCTTCATGGAACTGCCTCTGACTTGAAGTGAAACAGCAGAATTGATTTTGACTATTATTGTTTTCCAAACCCATGGTGTAGAAAATGATCTCCCTCCCCAGCTATAGTATTTGGGGGGGAAAATGGGCATTGATGGATACATGCCCACTTTTATAAAATAGTTATAGGTAATAACCAATCACCATGGAATATGGATTTTCCCCCATCTTACCCCACAGTGAACTGTGAGGCCTATCCATTTTCACCCAGACAGAGAAGAAATACATCTGCTCAGGGCCGGCCACAGGATTCTCCTGAAGACGTCTGCCTGTGAGCAGCTTGTTGGGCTGGTGAGTTGTCGCAGCTCTTAGCACATGTGCAGAAGTTATGGAAGTGAGTTTTATAACCTAGGTGATGGCTTTTTCCGATTCAATTAGGCAACAGCTTGAATTCAGGAGCCCTGTCTGAATTAGGAACACTCAGTAATTTTCGTTTCGGCCAGGAATTTGTCTGACTACTCTGTCTTGGGTGATTTCCTTATGTTACCATTTTACTCATATTTCCCAGAGACATTCTTCTAACCAAATGTACCAGAATGTGGTAACAAGAAACTTTTGCCTTTATTTTCCATAAATCCAACCTTAGAAATAATAAATTCTGGACTGGAGTCACTGCTATGATTCAGAAGGGCTCCAGTTAAAAAAGCTGCTGGTGGCAGGTCATAACCACAGCAAAGGGAGGGTCCATAAATTATAATTAGGGATGATAATAGCTACTAACACTTACTAGGGATTACAAATATTTTTGAACATTGTGCTAAGCCCTTTAAATGCATTATCTCACTTAATCCTTTCAATGACCCTATGATGTAGATATTATGATCATTATTTCCACTTTACAATGAGGGAGTTGAAATATGAAGAGGATCACTAACTTGCCCGAACAAGTAATTAAAGGACCTGGGATTCAGCCTGATTTTGTGTGGTTCCCGAGCCCCCACTATCAACAACCAGTGTATTAATTGCTACCCCGGCTGAGAAACTTTAGGTTTTATTACCTACTCCATATGCTGTGTGGGATACAAGGGGTGATTACATGTGTTTATAACAGGGTCAAGACAGTGGTTCAGAGTTCAGAAGGACTCAGTCTTTCATGGAAGAAAAATCTCTGTGAGCTGGAGTTGACAGGGAAGTAATTATGGAGTTGGTGGGTCTAGAAAAATGGGAGAGGATTTGGCCAAAGCTTTAAAAATGAGGATGCTTTCTAGATAGCAAGGAAAACTAAAAAACAAAAACAAAAACACAAAACAAAAAACAAACAAAAAACAAACACCTTTCCACCAGACTTATCTGTAACATAAAACAAACAAACAAAAAAAAAAAGAAAGAAAGCCAGTAGTGTCATATAATAGAATATCTTCTGACCAGTAGCTTTCTCAGGAAAAGCTGTTATTGTTATCACTTATCCAGGAGACAGGGAAAGATCTATATCTGAAAGACTTGCCCTGAAGACCTCATTTTAAAGCCCAGTGTAATGAAGCTAGTCAGATACCAAGGTTCTTATTACTTTTCAACACTTGGGAAGACTCCAAAATGGTGGCTGCTTTGACAGACCCATGAAGTATTAATGGAATTTTGTCTAGAAGGAAATAATTTACTTAGGCATGCCAACTCAGAAGCAAGGATCAAGGAAACCTTGGGCAGCTGATAGAAGCATAGCTCTCCTATTCTGAACAAATAGGTGATATGATGGAAAGAAGAGCTTGCCTTTTGTTGGTTGTGTCCTCTGGTCCGTGGCATGGTCTTCTCCATCCTGAGTTATTGGGTGACATAACATGCACTCTAGCAGAACACATTATTATTATTCAGGAGTGAGTGACTTGAAATTGAAATGCTCACACGGTTGTGAACTCCAACAGCGTTAAAAATAAATCCCTTTATCTGTTCTACATTCCTGGGTTGGTATTCTTTTCCATTGGAGCCCCCTTTAAAAGATGTGTGGCCTGCACGTTGAACAAGATCGAATGTGACTTTGCAAAAATAGAATGCCTGGTCTCTCCTCTTTCCCTCTCCACTCAACAATGCAAGATAAATTCACTCCACAGGAACCTTTTGTGGGCTGTACTGCTCAGGCAATTTGCAGTTTGCTGGGGGAAAGGCAGCTCACGCTACATTTATCACCCCCTGCCGCCGGCTACAATTCAACCCACTTCGAACCACTGAGCAGAGGTGCTGATGGGGGCTCTGGCATTAGAATTCCACATCATAATGGAAGTGCAGGGAAGCAAAAGACAAATGTATCAGGGCCACTCCAGGTCTTCACTAGGGAAAGGGTCAAAAGTATGACACTGGGTGATGGGAACCAAAGATGAGTGTTTTGCAACAATAAAAAATATGATTACATTCTTCCTTCTCTTTTATATTTTTTCCTTCTAGTAATCTTAGCTCAAACAGTGAGTTTTCTATTGTTATCAGAATCATCAACTCATATTGTGAGTGGTAGCCTCAATTTCACTCTACAATCACTGCACAACTCAACATAGCAAACAAAAATACAGGGACATGACCCGTTTTCCTTTTCTTCTTCTGCTTCCCCCCGGGTGCTTGTTCTCTAAAGAAAAGAAACAAACAAGCAAAAAGAACAGTGGAAAGTGGGTGCAGTTGGGTGATTGGGTGGGGTTCATATATTAGTCAACATGTATTAAGTTAGGCTATGCTGTAGAAATGAACAATTCCCAGATCTCCAAAAAACAAAGCATATTTCTCATGAAAGCCAAGGGAGAAGTCTACATTACATGGCTACTCAGGGACCCAGGCTGATGAAGCTCAAGTTTGTTGCAGCACCATCCAGAACACACGACTCATCAACAGTTCTGGCAGAAGAAGAGTCCACTGGAGGGTCTCCCACTGGCAATGACATTCTTTGACTCAAAAGGGAAGCACATCCAATCATAGTCTATTGGCCAAAACCAGTCACATGGTCTGCCTAACTATAAGTAGTTGAGGGAGTATAACCTTCTAACCCTTTTGTATGCCTAGAAGGAGGGGAGAATGGTCATGGGTGAGCCCTGGAAGTCTTTACTACTGTTGTATTATGTTGTTACTGTAGGTTGGATTCGTGACATAGATCTATATGGAATGATAGAGTTGGTTTTTTTTTTTAATAAACCCAATATGCATAGCACTGATTTTTATTTCTAGGTATAGTGATATTTACAAATGGTCCAACAGTCATAGGATTTCAGTACTAAAAGGACTAAATCAAACCCCTACTGGAAAGGATAGGAAGACTGAGACTGGAAAGGTTGTGACTTGTCCACAGCCTCACCATCATCATCAAAGACAGGCTAGTTTCAGGATAGTGCTCTTTCTTTACATCAAGTTGCCTTCCTATTGTATCCCTTGGGAGGCATCGGGGGAATGTGATGTCAGGAGACAGTGTGGTGCAAGTCTGACCAATAATGAAAGTGAGACATGATGAGATTCAGTGACAAATGGACAGCATATGACTTATTTTCAGTGTTACCACCCAAGGTATTCATTACTCTGTGTAGAACTGATAAACTTTATCCTGGGTTTCAGCACGAAAGAAAGAAAAAGAAAGAAAGAAAGAAAGAAAGAAAGAAAGAAAGAAAGAAAGAAAGAAAGAAAGAAAGAAAGAAAGAAAGAAAGAACTGATATGTTTTACAGTATTCATCCTTTTTTTATATGTTGTTATTTTTACTTATTTATTTTCACACAAATGACAACACATTTTTCCTTTTAATTCACCTCTAAGTCCATATTTGATTCCAGGACCATGTGTTGATTGATGGGCAATGCTTCCTAATCTTTTTATGCCATGGCACACACAGTAAATGTTGCTATTGGAGAGTATGATGGGGTAAAGCCAATGAGGCTGCTTAATCCCTGAGATAATTAGTCATAAGTTCTGGCTGCTTCGGGTCCCAGCCTGGCTACCTGAGGAGCTGAGGATCTATTGATACTTTGGCACACCAGCAACTCATGCATGCATAAGTTGAGAAGTTCTGACATTCAGACAAAAGCACGGAGCTGGACATAAGATTGTCTTTCACTTTGGTTGGATTTTAGGTCAGAATTATGCCTCTATTTATCAGTGCTATGTGACTCCTCAAAGGGGGTGTTGGTTAGAAGTGGTTGCTAGAAGAAAAAATGTCATTTCACTTTGAACCCACTTGGTCAGGGAAGGCTTCTTGGAAGAATTAGATTTTCAGTGATGTTTAGGGAATGGCTCCCCACCCCAAGTTGGAATTCACAGACAAGCCTGTAGCCCTGAAGTGCTATTTGGGGCCATTCTGGAGGGATAATGAAGCCATTTTAAATAAGGGATATTTTCAGCAAAAAATGCTTAACAGATCAAATGCCTCTAGGCTTCTGCAGGTTTCAGAGGAGGCAGAATGGGAAGCCACACTGATGAAACACCACTAACAGGCAAATGTTCCCTTTTGGCTTGAGGTGAGCAGTTCACGGGGTGTAACTTAGGTGGGAACTCTTTGGTGCCCAGCTTAGGTAATGAGCATCTGCTGGGAAGACCTTGTGAGCATTATTTGTATCACTGTCTGTGCAAAAATATCTATTCCCCTTATAGTATGGGATTTGAAAGGAAAATGACATCCCATTGGATAAAAAGGGTTTGATCACTGGCTAGCCCTGTCTTTTTGGTCCTTTATAATTCTTTTCTATGTCACTGTTTGACATCTATCATTATAATACCGCCAGACAATTTTCTCCCTCCCTTCCTACTACATGGAGATCTCTTTGTTAAAAACAGAATGCTAATGTTGTTTCAACAGGGAATGTGGTGTGTGTGTGTGTGTGCATGTGTGCGTGTGCGTGTGTGTGTGTGTGTGTGTGTGTATTAAGTATGGACATACTTGTTTGTGGAGCATGGACAGAAGGCTAGCATTTCTTTCTAGCATATTCACTGACTCTCTGCACGGCAGCCCAAATGTTATGGAACAGACAGAAGTAGGTCAGGACAGGAATTGTCCCATCTCAGCATATTACAAGGTGGGTGTGACAAGGGAGTGAGCTGTCAGTTCAGAGACACAAGAAGGAAAAACCAGAGATGGGTAGGGTGACCATACAATTTATCATCCACATTGTGACATTTATGGGAATGAAAGGGGGTGCTATTAATAATTACACTGGGACAACGTGTATAAATTGGGACTGCCCTTGGCAATCTGAGATGAATAGTGAGTCTGGGGATGGGCTAAGTGTCAAAATGCCAGAAGAGAAGCAGCCACATAACAAAACCTAGTCTTTCCATCTGAATGGAGTCAGCGTCATGGCCAATGCTATTTAATGGAAAAACATAATGAAATTGCAGAAACTGAATGTGGCTGGTGAGAGAACCAAGGCCTTCCATGGTTAATACAGACTTACAAGTAAGTAAGAACTCACAAGAATTATGTTTGGAGGGTGGGGGCCACGTGGACCTGGAGTCATTCAGGGCAATGAGTTGTTTGTTCCTTTGGCAGGTTAGCAACTGCCTCCTTTCTAGTATGAGAATCTTTTCATCCAACTAAAAGGCAAAGTTCCTCACACTGGACAACTATTGAGAGCAGGAGATCCACTTTTGAAAGAAGCAGTCTAGCACTTCCATGTGTAAGGATGAAGGGCTAAGGGGACAGATGATCTCTGGTAGAGAACTGTCAGTAATGATGGGGACGGTCCATTTGAGGGTCAGCCCGTATATTCCCTTCCATTTTGTTTTCTACACATTAGAAGACTAATACTGGGTGCAATAAAGTGAAAAATAAAAGCTCAAGAATGTCTATAAGTGAGGTTTTCTTCTTCAGGATGGTACATTAGGAGAGGCAAGAGTTTGGGGAGAATCTTAGCACTGTGCATTTCAGGGAAAGTATTTGATATTCAGCAGATCTGAGATTCATTCATTCATTCATTCATTCATTCAATGAACTGAGTATCTACTATTTTATTATTTGGCTACCTACTAGTAGCTACATTCCATTACTTGAAACAAGGGTCATGGAGAGAAATGAAACACAGTCCTTTCTTTGGAGGAGCAGTCATTCCAGTAGGAAAATTGTAAGAAATTACACTATAATAGTAAAGTGCTTCCAGGGGAAGGGATAAAGTGTTTTTGGAGAGCCGGGCTCGAGTGTACAAGGTGCTTTGAGCTTTGACAAAAGTATATCAGGTAAACAATTTCCAGCAGAGGAAATGGGATGATGAAGGAACTGGGAGATATAACAAGGATGTGGAGTATTTGAGAAGGGGATACACACTTAGCTGGCCTGAAGAGATGGTGCAGGGAGGCAGAGAGTGAGGGGCAAAAAATTAAATTGGGGCTATGTGGGGATGCTGTGTCCAGATGTCAAAGTACAGTGATGCCAGAGGAGGAGACTCTGGAGGAGATAAAAAGGTACGGGAAGCTATCAATGCAACAGAAAAAAGAGAAAATATGTAGGAGAAACATAGAGACACAGATATCTGTGGAGAGAGGAACAAAATACCCGAAAGACCCGTTACAAGGTCTAATAGACACACAGTCTGACTTCCCTTAACTGCCTTTCTGGGCCTGGGAGCTGTGGCTGAGGCCGCTGGTTCTGGGACCACTGGGAGTCTGCACAGATGTTAGGGTAATGATACCACAAAGCCTTCCCATAAAGGGACAAACCCAGCCCGCGTCCTGCCTCCAAGAAGCATCGATGGAGAGGCAAATCAGAGTGAGTTTTTTCATTGTTTTTTTAAATGCTCCTCTTCAAAGCGAAGAAGAGGATCCAGTGCATAGAGAGGGCACACTGGGCTCTGCAGTCAGAAGCTCTCCCAGGAGCCCAGGGCCCGCTCTTTGGCAAGTTTTATGGCCAAGTTTTAAGGACACCGTCAAGGAAAATGCTGGTGCTTTACTACAATGCCAAGCTACCTGCTGGCACAGATTAGCCGGCACAAAAGCCACATTTCTGTAAAAAAAAAAAAAAAAAGTGGATCGCTAGATCCTGGGCCATGTATTTAATAAGGGGCTCTGAGACCCACTGTGGTCCTGTTCACTCATTGTCCCACCAGGCTGGCTCCCAGGCAATCCAGATAAAGATGGGAACTTGAACTTGGCTCCAAAGCCTGGCTCACCCACATCATTATGGCAGAGGAATATACAAATCCAGACCATCAAACAAACACACAGAAAGGAGAGTATATTTCTCATTTATTTATTTATTTTGCAATTCTGCATCTTTGGGGAAAATGAGGATTGTTTCTCTCACCCAGTAGCATGTGACTATACCGCAGGCCACAGGGAACAACAGCCAGCTCTTTCAAGCCCTATGAAAGCTAGTGGGGGCTGAGAGCACAAGCAAGAAGGGAGGTATGTGTGGGATCAGAACCCTGCAGCCCTTATTTTTGTCCTTAACTTCTCCAGAGAGACACATCAGTTAAGAATGTGGGTCCTGGGGCGCCTGGGTGGCTTAGTCGGTTAAGCGTCCGACTTTCGCTTGGGTCATGATCTGGCGGTTCGTGGGTTCGAGCCCCGCATCGGGCTCTGTGCTGACCGCCAGCTCAGAGCCTGGAGCCTGTTTCAGAGTCTGTGACTCCCTCTCTCTCTGACCCTGCTCACGCTGTCTCTCTCTCTCTCCTAGAAATAAATAAAAAACATTAAAAAAAAAAAAAAAGAATGTGGGTCCTGTTAGTCGCAGGTATATGATTTCCACCCAGAATCCCGTGGCCATTCATTACAAGGGTAGGGATACAGGCATTACGCATTTTTTCAACAAAAATGTATTTATTTGGTAGGTACTTCTATGACCCATTTAATCTACAGGAAGTGGAGACTGGCAAGAATAAGTACTTTGCTCAAAGTTGTAGAGCAAGTTTGTGACAGAATCCGATTCAAATATAGGCAATTTGGCTTCAGGACCTATGCTCTTAGCTATATATTATGTGCACACAGCTAGAGGAGTCAGGAAGCCAGTAGAGAAGGTCTTGTAGAATAGATGGTGAGGGAAGGCCTCTCTGAGGAAGACATTTGAGCAGAGAACTGAAGGATGAGAATCATCCAGCCATGAGATGACCTTGAGGAATTCCAATGTCATTTGTCAAGCACTCCCAAAATTACAAGGGCACTTCCTAATATTCTTCTGCTGGGTGTACAGACCTAGACCATATCCCCCAAGGTGTATAGTGACCACCTTTGGGCTCATGGCCCTTCACTCTTCCCTCCTTCCTCCTTGCCATTGCCTCGGAGGAGAATTGGCCTGAGAACTGGTCTGACTCATGAACTCCACTGCTAGTCTCTATGAATTGAGGCAGCTTTAAGGGTTCCTTCTCCCCTGAGCCTTTAAATCCCCATCCCAAGTCAGAAAACTCTGGCAATAGCATAGGCCTTGCAGGCCTCCTCAGTTGTGCACATCTTCTGTACAAAAAGTGCCCCCTCACATGCTCACAACCCTGTGGGGTTATCACCACAGCCTCGCATACTGAGCTGCTCTCGATGCCTGCACTCTTTATCTGTGTATCCTTGACTCCATTATCTCTCTCAACCTCTGTCACCAAGGCAAATGTTTCCACGGAGCTTACCCAGGTGACCATGGCAGGGTCATTTCTACTTCTCCACAGCTGGTCTCTGCTATTTCTTCTTTTCTTCCTCTTAGCCGACTTCTCAGATCCTGACCTAGATCAAGGACTCAACCCATCTCACAACATCTTATGGTGGTTTAGCACTGAGTCATTTTCCTTTTTATTCTGGCTGAGGATATGGTGCCTAGTACTAATTTTGGCACTTCATTTTCTCTTTCCACACACCCCCTCATCCATGGCACACCTGTTCTGAGAACAGCTCTTGCCTTTATCCTGTGCCCAATTACAGTTCTCTGAACCATATTAGAAAACAATAATTTTATTTTGATCCTGCTCCAAGTTTTTCTCTAGCCTTGCTTTTCACTTTACCGAGCTTTTTAAAAATTATTATTATTGTGGATGAGATGCCTTTGAATGGCTGTCCTGTGGCTGGGAGGCTGTTTTCTATTGCAGATGGCGGAGATGGGAACCACTAGGTATCACTTACGTAGGGGCTTCCTTTCCAACCTTCACTTACTTGCTGGGATCTGAGACTATTCAGATCCCTTTGTCCCTCTCTGCTCATTGCTTGAATGAACCAAAATTAAAGAAGTAACAGAATGTCTGAGTGTGGTTAGAATTGGACTTCAAATGAAACTAACTTGGGGTTGGTCATAGGTAACAAACCCATGCGTATCAGGATATAACAAGCCTGGAGAGATATGTGTTATGATGGCTCTGGGTACAGACCCTGGTGTCACAGAGGTTATGTGTGAATCCTGAATCATTCACTCAAGAGCTATGCAAGCTTAAACAAGTTTAACCTCTCTGTCCTTCAAATTATCTTTCTATTAAATAAACACAATTGCAATACTAATTTAGTACTTACCAAGAGGTTGTAAGATCTAAATGACAATGTAGTTAGAGACTTCTGTTCTGGATAAGATGGAGAAACATGGATTGATTTTGACATCCTGTCTGAAACAACCAAAGGAAAAACAGACAAAATATATGAAAATCTGGTTTTGAGACATTGGGCATCTGGCAATAAAGGACTGTGATCCCCAAGAGGAGGCAATAAGTGAGGTGAGAGCTACAATGACACAGCTTAATACCTTGAGGAGTTTCTAGTCTGTGACATAGGCAGGGAAATCCAGGCAGAACTTAGTGAACTTCCTAAGTTGAAAAAACTAATAAAAAATCCAAGAAGTTCAAGGTAGCCACAGTTTATAAGACAGAGAAGTGGTAAGGAAAAGAGACACAGAGAGTGAATCCCAGAGATCTGCAGAGGGTCCTTCTTAAGTATTTAGCAAAGTATTATTAAACACATGTATGGTAGGAAAATACTTGAGGCCAATAAATAGTCATCTAAAAATATTATAGAGAATAGTGTTGGTGTACACACAGTGCTGCAAATAGTGCCCATTGCTACTACCCATGCTGGAAAATCCCAAAATAAATAAGGCGTAAGGTGCATACCCAGGAAGGTCTTAACTCAGTAGTGGAAAATAACTAGTTCTAGACTGAGCCCTGACCTAACACATCTTAAGAGTAAGACAGAAAAAGATCAAACTGTTTTTCAAGTAACTCAACTCTTCCTGGAAACAAAGCTCAAGGATAATTATAGGAATTTTGAAAATACAACATCCAGCAAAATAAAGTTCACAATGCTTGGAATCTAGTCAAGGGTTACCAGGCACACAAAAAAACAAAAACAAAACAAAAACCAGGGAAATATGAGACATATAGTGAGGAAAATAAATCAATTAGAAATGATCAAGAGCTGATCTAGATGATAGATGTAGACAAAGACAATAAAACAATCATTTAACTGTATTTATATGTTCAAAAGTTAAGTAGAAACCTGGAAGGTATACAAAGCATCCAAAACAAATTTTGAACTTCTAGATATAAAGTTCATAGTATCTGATATGAAAAATACACTGGATAGGGTTAATGGCAGATTACACATTGTAGAAGAATGGATTTTTTTTTAAACATGAAGACATAGCAAGTGAAACTACATGAAATGAAACATACTGAGAAAAAAGGAATTTAAAAATAGAAATAGCTGTGGGACAACTTCAAGCATCCTGATATATGTGTGACTGGAGTCCCTGATGAAAAAGAAAGGGGAGTCAAAAACATATTTGGAGACAGAATTGACAATTATTTTCCTAAAGTTGATGAAAACTACAAAGTTAAAGATCTTAGAAAATCAGTACGGATGAGGTAGACTTGAACAATGCTATTGACCAATTGACTGATTTACCTTTACAGAGCAACCCCACCCAATAACATCAGAATATATATTCTTTTTTGTTTACATGGAGCATGGTCAAGTTTTTCTTAGGGACAGAAGCCTACCTTTAAATGCTTGTTCTGTGACGGGGGCTTGCTTGCTATTGCAGATTGTTAAGATGGACTATATTCTGGGCCAGAAAACAAGTCTCAATAAATTTAAAATAATTCAACCCTGACAATATATGTTCTCTGACCACAGTGGACTAAATAAAGAATCAATAACAGAAAGATGCCTGAAAAATCCTTCAAGATTTAGACACTGTATAATGCACCTCTAAACAACCCATTGGTCAGTGACAAAACCAGAACTTTTTTGAATTGAATAAAACTAAGTACATAATATATTAGAATTTGTGGGATGCTTTATAGCAGTCTTTTTAAAAATTTTTTAAAATTTATCTCTGAGAGAGAAAGAGAGATAGTGTGAGCAGGGGAGGGTCAGAGGGAGACACACACACAGAATCTGAAACAGGCTCCAGTCTCTGAGCTGGCAGTCAACACAGAGCCCGACGCGGGGCTTGAACCCATGAACCATGAGATCATGATCTGAGCCAAAGTCGGACGATTAACTGACTGAGCCACCCAGGCGCCCCTAGAGCAGTCTTTAGAGAAGAAATTATAACACTAAACATGTATATTAGGGAAAAACAGTCTAAACCATATGATCTCACTTTCTCTGTTAAAAAGAAACTTGGAAAAGAAGGGCACCTAAATCTAAAGTGAAAGAAAAGAAAGTAATAAATATCAAAGCAGAAATCATCAAAATAGAAAACAGTCTGACTAGAGGTTTTTCGTTTTTATCAATCTCCAAGAACCAGTCACATGCTCAGAAGGCAGAGAGAACACCATTTACCAATATTAGAAATCAGAGGTGACCTCACTACACATCTACAGATATTAAATGGGTAATGAGGGAGCATTGTGAACAACTTTACTCTTATAATTTTGACACCTTAGATGAAACTGAAAAATTTCTTGAAAAGAACAAACTACTGATGCCCATCAAAAAGAAATAGATAATCTGAGTAGCCATATATCAAAAAAGACAAAGAATATATAAACATCTTTCTACAAAGAAAACTGTAGGCTCAGGTGGCTTCCCCGGTGAATTCTCCCCAACACTATGGAAGTAATAACACCAATTCTACATAAATTGCCTGGAAAATTGAAGAGAAAAAATACTTCTCAACTCATTTTTTTGAAGCTAGTATTACCTTGATACCAAAACTAGCAAAAGACATGAAAGGTAAAACAACAAACCAACCAACTATAGACAAATATCTTTCATGAACACAGATGAAAAAATTTTAAACAAATTTTCATCCAATCCAATCCAACAATATAAAAAGGGAGAAGAATATATTGGATAAGTGGAATTTATCATAGGGAAGTAAAGATGGCTTAAGATTTGAAAATCAATTAGTGTAATTCACCATATTATCAAAGTAATAACAAAAAACTATATGATCATCTCAATAAATGCAGAAAATCATGTGACAAAATGTAACAACCATTCCTTAAAAAACTCTCAGCAACCTGGGAATTGAGGGAATGTGTTCAACCTGATAAGCCATCTACAAAAAAGCCTATAGCTAACATCATAGTTACTAGTGAAAGACTCACTACTTTCCCCCTAGAATCAATAACGACAAATATGTCCACCTTCTCCTCTTCTTATTTAACACTGAAGATTAGTCTAGCACAAACATGCAAAAAAAAAAAAGTGAAAATCATGAGGATTGGAAAAGAGGAAGTAAAAGTCTATTGCAGATGATATGTTTGTTTATATAGAACTTTTTTTTTCAATCTCTGCTAGTTATTTTGAGTCTAATAATTTTTTTTTTTATTGTGGAGGACTGTCCTGTGGCTTGTAGGATGTTTAGCAGTAACCTTGGTCTCTGTCTACTAGATGCCAGTGTTTCTGCCCATGTCCTGAACCCAAAGCATGAAAACCCAAAATATCTCCAGATATTACTGCACGGCCCTCAGTGGGTAAAATCCAGCCCTAGTTTAGAACCACTGATACAGAAAAATCTGATGGAATTTATAAAAATACTACTAGGACTAATTAGTGAGTTTGGCATGATTTTAAGAAATAAGATTAATATATAAAAATCAGTTACATTTTCATACACTAGCAATGCATAAATGGAATTGAAATTAAGCTACTGTAACATTTACAATTGTATCAAAAATATGAAATACTTAGTGACAAATCTGATAAGAGATATGAAAATCCTGTACAATAAAGCTACAAAAGATTGTTTAGAGAAGTTAAAGACCTGAATAAAGAGATATACTTTATCATGTGCCAAAAGACTCGATAGTATTAATATGTCAATGTTCTTAATTTGATTTATAGATTTAGTGCAATCCCAGCAGGGTTTTTTTGTACAAGTTGATAAACTGATTTTAAAATTCACTAGAAATGCAAAGATTCTAGAACAGTCAAAAATCTAAAAAAGAACAAAGTTGAAAGGCTCATACTACCTTATTTCAAGGGTAATAAAGCTACAGTAATCAAGACAGTGTGATATCAGTTTAAAGATAGACAAATATATCAATGGAAAATAGGAGAGAATCTATAGATAGACCTACACACATCTGGGCAACTTATTATTTTTTTTATGTTTATTTATTTGTGAGAGACAGAGAGACAGAGCATGAGCAGTGGAGAGGCAGAGAGAGGGAGACACAGATCCAAAGTAGGTTTCAGGCTCTGAGCTGTGAACACAGAGCCCGACGCGAGGCTCAGACTCACGACCCAGGAGATCATGACCTGAGCCAAAGTCGGCCACTTAACCAACTGAAACACCTAGGCACCTCATGAGCAACTTATTTGACAATGTTTAAAAAGCAACTCAGTAGAGAAAGGATAGTCTTTAATAGGTTATGCTAAGCAATGGAATATCTATAGGAAAGAGAAGGAAGGAAGGTAGGAAGGAAGGAAGGAAGGAGGGAGAGAGGGAGGGAGGGAGGGAGGAAGAGAGAAGGAGAGAAGAAAGAAAGAAAGAAAGAAAGAAAGAAAGAAAGAAAGAAAGAAAGAAAGAAAGAAGGAAGGAAGGAAGGAAGGAAGGAAGGAAGGAAGGAAGGAAGGAAGGAAGGAAGGAAGGAAGGAAAGAAAGAAAGAAAGAAAGAAAGAAAGGGAGAGAGAGAGAAAGAAAGAAGGAGAGAAAGAGAGAAAGGGAGAGATAGAGAAGGGAGGAGGCAGAGAGGGTAGGAGGAAGGAAGAAGAAAGAAAAAAATGTTTCAATCTATACCTTGCATGATATAGAAAAGTTAACTCAAATGGATCATAGACTTAAATTTAAAATCTAAATTATGTAACTTCTAAAAGTAAATATAGTATGAAATATTTGTGTTCTTGGATTAGGCAAATTTTCAGAGATAATATACCAAAAGGATAACCTATAAAAGAATATATTGATCAATTTATGAAAATTAAAACTTCTTCTTTTCAAGCAATACTGTTAGGAGAATAAAAAGACAAATCAGGTTGGGAAAAATATTTATAAAGTATATATAAAGATAAATAATATATATGTAGAATATATGCATATGTCTGCGTAGAACTCTTCAATCTCTGTAATAAGACATCAACAAAAGGAAAATTTTCATTCTTCAAAGTACAGCACCATGAAAACAAAAAGACAACCCATGAGAAACTTTTTGCAAATGATGTTTGATGAAGGACTTGTATCTAGAATACATAAAGAACACTTAAAACTCAGTAATAATAATAAAAACAAAGTACTCAGTGTAAAAATAGGCCAAGGATTTGTTAGACATTTCTCCAAAGAAGATATGCAAATGGCCAATAGGCACTTGAAAAGATCCTCAATCTTATTAACCATCAGAGAAATGCAAATAAAACCCACAATGAGTTGCCACTTAATACCCACTAAGATGGCTGTAATAAAAAAAGACAGATAATCAGCGTCTTTGAGGGTGCGGAGTCACCAGAAACCTCACACACTGCTGGCTGGAATGCAAAATGGTATAGATCTTTAAAAAACAGTCTGTCAACATCTAAAAAAATTGTTAAATATAGAATTACCATATGGCCTAGATATCCCTCTCCTAGGTATGTGCACACACACAAACCAGAATTGTATTGGAAAAACCCAGTCCTCCCTCCTATGTCTCTTTTACTTTAACACGGAACACTGGATTTCTAACAGTTCTGGTCATCAAATATGTGTGGAGGTTCCCCACAGCGACAAGCAATTCTCCATGACACCAGCTGGGTGTCCTACTAAATTGTGTCCTACTCAATTCTGACACTATCTACCTGAAGGTACTGCCAGATCTCACGGGTTGAGGGCTCAGTCCCACAAGACTGCCCCTGACTTCAGAGGCCAATCACAGATATAGTAGACCCTGGAACAAAATGTGTTTAAACCATGTGGGTCCACTTACAAGCAGATTTTTTCTTGATAAGTACAGTACAGCACTGTAAATGTGTTTTCTCTTCCTTATGATTTTCTTAATAACATTTTCTTTTCTCTAGCTTACTTTATAGTAAGAATACAGTATATTAAAAAACTGTGTTGGGGTGCCTGGGTGGCTCAGTTATTTAATCGTCTGACTTTGGTTCAGGTCAGGATCTAGCGGTTCATGGGTTCCAGCCCTGCGTCAGGCTCTATGCTGACAGCTCTGAGCCTGGACCCTGCTTCAGATTCTGTGTCTCCCCCTCTTTCTGCCCCTCCTCCACTTGCTCTCTCTCTCTCTCTCTCCCTCTCTCTCTCTCTTTCTCACACACACACACATACACACTCTCTCTCTCTCAAAAATAAACATAAGACAATTTTAAAAAATTGTGTTAGTCAAATGTTAGTCAACTGTTTAATGTTATCATTAAGGCCAACAGTAGGCTATTGTTAGTTAAGTTTATGGAGAGTCAAAAGTTATACGCAGACTTCCAACTGTATGGGGGTCAGTCGAACTTTCAACTTTCAACTGTACGGGGGTCAACCCTCATGTTATTCAAGAGTCAACTGTGGTAGGTCCCCAGGTTACTCACATCTGTCCGACTTGGATATAAACCGGTTTTCATGATCTCCTCCCCTTTTGGATTATATTACTTTTCTTTTCTTTTTTTTTTTTTTAATATTTTTATTTATTTCTAGGAGAGAGAGAAAGAGACAGCGTGAGCAGGGGAGGGTCAGAGAAAGAGGGAGACACAGAATCCGAAGCAGGCTCCGGGCTCTGAGCTGGCTGTCAGTACAGAGCCCGACGGGGGGCTCTAACCCACGAACTGCGAGATCATGACCTAAGCGAAAGTCGGACACTTAACCGACTAAGTCACCCAGGCACCCCTCAATTACTTTTCAATTCAATTACTCTTCTAGAGCAGCTCACAGAACTCAGGGAAACACTTACTTCTGTTTACCTGTTTATTAAAAAATATGACAAAAGATACAGATGAATAGTCAGACAGAGAAATACAAAGGATGAGGTCTGCGAAGGTCCCTTGGGCAGGAGTTTTTGACCCCATGGAGATGGGGTATGTCACCCTCCTGGTCTGTGACTGTGTTCACCAATCTTGAAGCTCACCAAACCCCATAAGACTTCATGGAGGCTTCCTTATGGAGGCATGATCAATTATTAGCTTACTTGTCCCTACTCTGGAAAACTGAGTGGTGGGGGAGCTTTCACAATTCCAAGTTTCTAATTATGGCATGGGACCTCTATGGGACCAGCCCCCATCCAGGAGCCAAATCAGAATCTTCTTATTTCTTTTTAATTCTTTAATGTTTGTTTTTGAAAGATAGAGACAGAGCATGAGTGGGGGAGGGGCAGAGAGAGAGAGACAGAGACAGAGAGACAGAATCTGAAGGAAGCTCCAGGTTCTGAGCTGTTAGTACAGATCCTGACACAGGGCTCAAACTCATGGACCTTGAGATCATGACCTGAACAGAAGTCCTATTCTTAACCAACTGAGCCACCCAGGCGCCCCTGAAACTCCTTATTAGAACAGAAGATGCTTTCAGTGTTCTTTTCTTTCTTTTTTTTTTTAATGTTTTATTTATTTCTAGGAGAGAGAGAGAGACAGCGTGAGCAGGGGAGGGTCAGAGAGAGAGGGAGTCACAGACTCTGAAACAGGCTCCAGGCTCCGAGCTGGCAGCCAGCACAGAGCCCGACGTGGGGCTCGAACCCACGAACCGCGAGATCATGACCTAAGCGAAAGTCAGACGCCCAACCGACTAAGCCACCCAGGCGCCCCAGTGTTCTTAATGCCTAGAAATCGGCAAGGGATTTAGGAGCCCTGTGTCAGTGATAAGGCCGAAGACCAAATATGAGAACAAGAGGATAGGGCTTTTACCACTTAGAAAATTACAAAGCTTTCAGGAGGAGCTCTGCCCTGGGAACTGGGGGAAGAGGCCAATACTTACATTTTCTAAGATTTCACAAAAGTCCACAAAAAAGCTTGTACACAAATATTCATAACAGCATTATACATAATAGTCAAAAAATGAAAAGCCAAATGTCTACCAACTGATAAATGGGTAAATAAACTGTGACATATCTATAATTGAATATTATGTGGCAATAAAAATAAATGAAGTACTGATATATGCTATAACATGGATGAACCTTGAAAACATGCTATGAGAAATAAGCCAGTCACAAAAGGCTACTTAATATATGGTTTCATGTATATGAAGTGTCCATAAATAGGCAAATCTATAGAGACAGAGAATAAAGTAGTGGTTGGCGGTAGGGAGTAGAGGAAGGGGGAGGGGAGGTGGGGAGTGACTGCTAATGGGTATGGAGTTTCTTCCTGAGGTGTTGCAAATGCAGAAAGTTGATTATGGTGATATTTCAAAATCCGGGAATAAACTAAAAACCACTGATTTGTACACTTTAAGTGAGCACCTTGCTTGGTGTATGAATTATATCTCAATAAACCTGTCATTTCACAAAGGGTGAACACTGAGGGAGAGGGATGGACCCTCCAAAAGAAAGTAGGACTTTTCAGGTGATGGTCATGCTCTGCATCTTGATTGCGGTGGAAGCTACTAAAATGTGTAAGTTTTTCAAACCTCATGGAAATATATGTAAATGACTCTTTAGCAACGTTGATCTCGTAAAAATCTCAATAATAAAGAAAAAAAAAAACCTCATTTTAAAAATGGGCAAAATATTTGAATACACGTTCACCAAAGAAGATACACAGATGGCAAATAAGCATATGAAAATATATTCAACATCCTTAGTCATTAGGAAAATGGAAAGTAAAACCACCATGATGTACCACTCACTACCTGTTAGAATGGCTAAAATTAAAATGATTGACTAAGTGTTGGCAAGGCTGTGTTGGAACTGGATTCCTTGTACTACTGCTGAAAATGTAACATGGTACAAACACTTTGTGAAGATGGTTGGCAGTTTCCTGAGCATTCAACATACATCTACTGCATGACTGAGTTATTCCACTTCTAGGTATTTACCCAACAGAAATAAAAGCACATGTCCATACAAAAACTTGTATATTACATAAATATTTATACGGAGTTTTATTTGTAATGGTGCAAAACTGGAAACAATCCAAATTCTCATTAACAGGTGAATGGATAAGCCAGTTACACTCTATACTACCCAACTATATCATGGAATGAGCATCGAGAACGTGTTGCATGAGTCCATTGATTTGAAAATAGTAGAAAATGCAAACATATCTCTAGCAACAAAAGAAAACAAAAAAACAGGTCAGTGGTTGCCTGGGGAGGGGCTGGAGAGGGGCAGGAGGGAGGGCATAAGGAAATTTTGGACAGCAAATGGTTATGTTCTTGTGGTGATAGTTTTATTGATATATTCATGTGTCAAACCTTATCAAATTGTGTACTTGAAATATATGCAGTGTACAATATGACATCGGTACCTCAATAAAGCCGTAAAAGCAAAGATAATCCATTTAAAGTTTCTGGCTTGCAGTATGAGTCTATTTTTGCTAATTGCCCTTTGGCTCCGCACACTGATATTATAGGTAGGAACCTCCCCACCCCCCACCCCCGACGTGGATAGGATAGGATTTCCTGTTGGAATACAGTGCTGGCTCTCAGGGTGGCCCATGCCCCTCCCAAAAGCCATTAGTTTGAGAAAGAGGTCAGCAAAGACTTCTCTTTATGGTCTCCAAGGAAGGCTGGTTTCTTTAGTCCATAGCATTTCATCGCTCGCACTTGGCGTCTTGCCTTTAATAATTATTTATTTATTTTCCAAATTTTCTTATGGGCACCAGTGCAAGTCCAACCATCTAACTCAAATTAATTCTACCCATATGTTTTTCATTACTAAGTATGTGTAAGGCACATGACAAAGGTGAGTAAGAAAGAGATTATATTCAAAAGGACCTCATAGCAGGGGAGGGCTTAAGGTGTCATAGAACACTAGTGATTCATGGGTCCCCTGCAGATCCACTGACATGAGGTCTACTGAGACAGAAACATCATCTGATCCTCCCTTTTTGACTTTTGTGGCCTCGTCCTGACACTCCAGATTCCCTTTTTCTTCCACTGCCAGGAAGGCTGCTGATCCATCCAATGGAAAGATGGGGACATGTTTCCTTGCTATCTGTCTTGCTTGCTGCCGGCACCGAGAGCCATGGGGAAGCTTCTGAGCTATCGAGTGACTTGGGGAGGTCTGGCATTTTTGCCTATGCTACTGTCTGCCACTTCCAGGGATGAGCTAGCTGAGCTTGTGGATCTGATTTATGGAGGACTTCTAAAGACAACTTTCAGCTGTGTATTTGTATGCAGCTCTCTGTATGGGCTACTCGACAGGCATCCCGATTTAGGGGGAGAAGCATATGCATCTCAGAAGGAAGCAGATGTTGCATAATCAGGAGTAATTTAGAAGGAAAAGAGAAGGTGAAAAAAGGACAGACCCCAGATCCAACGACATCAGAAAGTTTTGTGCTACAACCGTCCCCTTTCTGAGGCTCCTGGGTGCTTTTGGTATCTGGAGCAGGTGCACCAGGAGCCACGGGCACCATTCTCATAGCTTGATGTGCAAGGATGAAAGAAGCAGCCGGGGGGCAGGGGTGCGAGCTATGAGAGCACAGGCGCCACCAAGCCAGCTGCTGCCATGGAAGGAATCACATTGTTAGCGGATCAGGCAGAATAGGCCCTCAAAGAAATGACCAACTTTACAGCCAAGAAATGAGCTCAGTGTGGCCAGGTGTGAAGACCAAGGTCTTTGGAGTCTGAGAATGGGAAAGTTCATGCACGGTGAGAATCTTCTTTACTGCCTCCTGATCATGGGAATGTTATTTGTTCACCCACCGTCTCATTTTATCAGTTGTAAAGAGGGGGTTCTAATAACAGTGCCTGTCTTCCCAGGTTGCTTTAAGGATTAAACTGAATTGTGTGATGTGAGGAATTATAAACAATGGAAAGATACACTTTTGGGTGGCTTTAAGTGTGGGAGGCATAGTATCTGGTTGACAAGGGCATCTGTAGCTGCCAAAGATGTTTCCTTTGACCCTAGCCTGCTGGTCAAGTCAGGGCAGTAAACAGTCAGAGCATTGGCCACTCCCACAATGAATGGAGCCATCCTTTCAGATTTAAACCACAGCCTACTGACAGCACATGGGGAAGGATGCCTCTCCTTCCTACTTTGTCTTAGTAAAAATGAAATGTTTGTTGCCTCAGAAAGAAGGGTTGACCTCAGTCAAAATTAAAAAAAAAAAAAAAGAAAGAAAAGACAACTTGCAGGTCCTGGAATGACTTGTGTTTACTAGTGGGCTCCGAAGAAAACTAAGATCTTTGAGTACCATGGTCTCCTTAGTCAGGAGAGGGGGCAGTGCACAAAGTAAATGTCATGGGAGTGCCATGCTGCTCTTGAGGGGGAGGCAGAACATTTTCCTTGAGTGCTGAAGAAAATGTCTCCTTATAGGACTCTGATGGTCCCGTTAGTAGGTCACGCACCTTCGCACACAAGCAAACAAGAATTATTAAATTATTTTCTCCCTGCTCAAAGAATCATGACAAGATCCATCCCCTAAAATTTCTGCCTGAGTGGAAAAGGGGAAATCTCTGTGGTATCTTGTAAACTGACATCTTCTCCAGCTGCCCTCAGAGTTCCTAACCTCAGATTTGCTGACAAGCTGCCCTTGTCTCTCTTCCCGTTGGTTGCTGCTCACTGGTTCTGTCCCCACCAGCCAGAGATGCTGCAAGGTGCACCTTCTAGCCCCACCCACCATCTCTTCTCCTCCCGCTTATCTATGGAATGCCATATAGTCATTTGCACTGTGGCTGGTGGTGCACGGTAGTAAGAATGCTGGATGCTGCCTGGACAGTTGCCCATGTTGGGCATACTTTTGTTTCTCCCTTTCATTGAAAATCTGGAGGCGTAGAACCATGGAAATGGTTTGGTAGTGAGAGGGAGGGTTGTAAGTATCTCCATGTGATGATGCTCACGTTTATCTTCACTTTTAGTTTGTGTTACTTAATGAATGATCTTTAAAGTGTCTAGGTTAGTACTTGTTACATACTAAGCATTACGCACATGCTTATGATGACGATCATCATCGTTATAAAATACAGAACCATGACTCATGCTTCATGACTTACAGGAGTGATTTCATGTTCTAGTGTTTCCAAAACCTACCAATTTTGTCTTTATGGAATATAGAAATGTTCCATTGGACTACTGGGGTGGCCTAGATAGGACCTCCAGCATAGACATGCCCTCTTGGGCTGTGAGAATGGCATAGACTCCCACCATCCTCTCTAGATGCAATGCTTAAAAAGAACATTCTGAGGAACAATCCTTGCATAATGCCTGGCACATAAGAAGTGCCTAATATATGTTAACAGATCAACTTCCTGATTTACCCTTCCCATAGAAGCATTGCACTTGGAAGCCTGAGCCCTAGGCTCCATCAAGCAACTCTGCCCTAGGGACCCAACAAAGCCTCTTCTCACAGCCACCCCGGGCTTCTTATCTATAGGCTCACACTCCTGGAAGAAGTGAATTGAGTTGCCCCCAAATAAGCAGAGGGATTGTGCCTTTCTCCTCTAATTCTTTCTCCTGACTCCGTGTAGGTGGTTATTGTTTCAGCCCTCAGCTGGATTTCTCTCCATTTAATTAGCAGTTTGTGCTAATACTCTCTTTCCAGATCTTTTGTCTTATAGATAATGATCAATGATAACAACAATTTCTTTCTCTTGTACAGTGCTTCATAGTTTTCAGATCACTTCCTCTGCCCTGTTCTTTTCCCTTAACTGGCTGGGCAGGTGGGAATATGCCCCCACCAGTCCCATTTCACAGACCAGGGTGTGGCACTCAGAGATGTTTACCCTTTTTCTGAGATCAGACCTCTAGGAAGTGGCAGAAGCAGATCTAGAATTCAGGGCCTTACACTCAGGCCCTTGGTGTTTTCACTGTTCCAGGTGTAGAAGCACAGAGTTGGAAATCAGTGAGGCCTAGAATGACAAACAACGAAAGTGGCCATTGTGGCCATGGTATACGTAACAACTGAGGATACATGGTGAAAGCAGCATTGTCAGTCCTGAAGTAGATAGAGGTAGGCATCTAGAAGTGAGAATTTAAATAATAAAAAAGTGTAGCAAATATCTAGTAAGAATTCCATTCCATCAGTTGAATGAACAAAGGAATGAATGGTATCAAAGAGAATACATTCCTCAGCTTCTTTCTGAGGATGTGCACCTATGCTTATTATCAATTCTCTCACTTTAGGAAGAGGGCCACCTCCTAGAGCAGTGGTTCCCAAACAAAGCATTTGTGAACTCGAGGGCATGTTAGATGGTGTCTAGAGACACCTTGGGTTGTCCCTACTGGAGGGGAAGTGCTACTGGCATTCAGTGGGTAATAGCAGGTGATGCTGTTACACATCCTACAACTCATAGAACAGCCTCACGCAACAAAGAATCATCCAGCCCAGAATGTCTGGAGTTCCCAAGTTGAGAAACTCTGCCCCTGGGGAATAAACTTTTCCATATGCGCCTAACTTTTGGCAGAGAGACAATCTCAGGATGAGCCTTTTTTATTTGTAGGTTTGTTTGTTTTGGTGTCTATGATGTGTGGGTGCAGGAATTCTTAAGGGAAAGAGAGGAGCTTTAAGAAGTGTATTTGGTTCAAAACCACACATTGGCTCAGCTCAATATTTGTTCACTCGCTACAAAATTGACCACACCCTCCTATGTGGATAATAAAGAAGTGATCAAATAAGTGCTTTACAGCAATGTGCTCCCAAGAGTTGGCCGAGTTAGATGTGACATATCGATAATTAATCTATCCAGATCTTGAGAGTGGAGAGCCCTGTTGAGGGTTGGAAAGGTCAAAAAAGAACTGATTTTAAAAAACAGTGTGAAATGATGAGATCTCCGTGGAATATCAGGGCTGGAGGAAGTCTTAGAGATTAAAGAACTCTGTTCCTTCTCCACATGGGGAAACCAGAATTTCGGAGTTTCTACTGAAGATGATGGCCGACTGGGACCCAAACTCAAGATCCAGAGTTGCTGAGGTACAATAATGCCCAAAATACACTTCTGTGTCATTGGAGTGTAAACAGGGCCATCTCTGATGGAAGTATTTCCTTGATTTGATCAGGCATTGGTGACTCTCTGACACGGAGGAATCTGAGAAGTGCTATCCACTGAGATATAGTCCTTCAGTGCAATGTAGACAAAAAATAAACTCGTACTGAAAATGTGCACATCATGTAGCCCTTTCTAAAACTTTTTACAAGGGCTCTTTATCACATTCAGACCTCAGGATATGTTCTTTTTGTCTGGATTGCTTCTTTCCCTTTTCCAAATCATCCTCTGGTTAGCAGCCCATCCCTCCTTCTGTAAATCTTTCCCCCACTCACCCGCCCTCCATATGTTCACAAGCACACGCATGCGTGCATGCATGCACACCGTGTAGAACAGATCCCTCCATGTGGCATTTCATTTCCATGCTTTGGACGTGCTTCTGCAGTACAATAACCTGCATCATGTTGGATTTTGTGAAAACCAATAAACAACACCCTCTTTACTCTCCTATTGAATTCAGAATCAATTGAGAAATAAGGCACAGTTGTCAAACAGATGGAAATACACACATAAACTCTATTGGTAAAGTTTTCGGGAGAACATGGCCTAAGTCTACAGCCAAATGTGCTTCCCTAACCATTTCCCCCAGTTTTAAACTCCCCCATCCATTCCTAGGCACAATCAGAAAGGTAGGGGGCAGTAAGTGAGATGATGGAAAGAATGGGACCCTCACACTTTCCCTTCCTGTGGATTGGTAATGTTTTCCTTCTTGGGAACAAAATATTTCAGAGTTGACACCAAAATACACAGTCTGTCTCCTGTTAGACTTTGGGCAGCTTGGGTGCAGGAACACCGTATGGTCTGTCTTTGTTTTCCCAGTTCCAAATTTGGTGCCTGGTACATAGCAGGTCTGTTAAATGAATGATGTTAGACATTCTTCATGTCTCTTTCTTCTGCCTCATTTCACTCATTTCAAACATAAGTTTGATGCTGCTGATTCCTCCCCCATCCCCAGCCAGGCTACACCTCATTCCAAATGTGATATTAACCAACTTCACAACACCCCTGTGTGGTAGTATTACTCCCTCTTTTAGAGAGGAGGGGAATGGAACTCAGAGCTGTTTAATAACCTGTTTATTGATCAAGTCAGCTAACAAGCAATGATAAAGTCAAGGTTGCTGTGGGGCTTCTCATTCACTGCTCAGAGCTCACCTTTCCACACTCTTTTCCAAATTCTAAGCCTGTTCCTATTAAGGCAGGACTTTGAATAGATTTAATTCTTAATCCTGTGAGTTTATAGACTGAAGAGTTCGCTGGATTTCAGGGTGCTTGGCTGGTTCAGTCAGGTAAGTGTCTGGCTTTGGGCTCAGGTCATGACCTCATGGTTTACGAGTTTGAGCGCCTCATCAGGCTCTGTACTGACAGCTCAGAGCCTGGAGCCTGCTTTGAATCTGTGTCTTATCTCTCTCTGCCCCTCTCCCCTATCTCTCTCTCAAATATAAATAAACATTAAAAATTAATGGAGCACCTGGTGGCTCGGTCAGTTGAGTGTCTGACTTTGGCTCAGGTCATGATCTCATGATTCATGTGTTTGAACCCCTCATCAGGCTCTGTGCTGACAGTTCAGAGCCTGGAGTCTGCTTCAAATTCTCTTTCTCTCTCACTCTTTGCCACTCCCCCACTGTACTCTTTTTTTCTCTCTCAAACATAAAATTTAAAAAAATTTTTAATTATAAAAAATGCTTAATTAAAAAAAAGAGTTGCTTGGACTTAGTGGGCCATCTTTCATTAGACTCTCTCCTGCTAAAACATCAAGGGGTATCTGTGCTCAGAAACCACTGAGCTCTGTGTGGTCCACCAGCCAGAGCCCATCTTCCCATCTTTCAAAGTCTTCACCCATTTAAGGCTCACTTTCAGGTCAGTGAGGAGGCTTGTCCTAAAAAAAATAAAAAATAAAAAATAAAAAATAGCCCTGCTGGACAACTGTGTCTCAAGGACATATTTCTTTTCCATCAGTGGGTTCTGCCTACCTGGTCCAGGCTTCATTGTCCTAACCCAACAGATCCATGAGCTTGCCAAGATCTTAATCTTTATTTCCCACTTCTTCAGATGTTGCCTTGGATTCAAGCTCCGGTACACAACATCCCCAAACCAGTACCTGCCTACTCTCAGGGGCAAGGCTCAGGTGAGACCCCACACCACTCTTTTCTTTGTCTTCCATCACCTCCTACCAGCCAGAGGCAGAGCAATGTTTTGAAGCTAGGACCCATCGTTTGTGAGGCAGGTGAGGTCAAGTAGATTTCATTAACTATGCCCATTTTTGTAGATTAAGACCCAGAGATCTAAGGAGGCTCAGAGGCCTGCCTGAGGTCACACAGGCCTGATGATCTGCAAAGGAAATGACAGCTTAGAAGACACTGGTCATTGTATCTCTGATTGCCCAATTCTGTCTCTTCCATATATAGCCAGACTCTCCCCCCCAGCCTCTATGAGTCCCCTCTTGCCTCTTCTATCAGGAAGACATAAAATGAGAGGAAAGAGAGAACCCAAAAAGGCAAAAATCTTTTATAATTCAGCAAAGCTCTAATCCAACATGACAAGGCCAAGTCCATCTTTTCATGGTGCCAATTACTTAAAGGGCATTGATGCCATGGCACCATTAAAGTAATAGCAAAGACAGATTGTAGGACATTGCGGATCAATGTGCTAAGTGTTGTTCAACTTGTTCAATGAAATAAAGCATTGGATCATTAACCTTACCAATGTCAATGTGTTGTCACTATCAAATTCAGCTAAATGAATGTCCATGGCCCTCATTAAAGAGTGCACTTTGAGGCAACTAATGTATTAATACCTTATTGGCAGATAATAAAAGGAGAGGCTGTTCGGGGCAGGGCAAAGAATGTGGACAGAAGCTTAGAATATTCGATGTATAGGAGACTAGTGATGGATACAAATGCAGAGATGTGGACTGGGTCAGTAATTGAGAGGGAGGTGGAAGGGTGAAGAATGGAAGCCACAGAGCTATATGAGCACTTGTCTCCTTGACAGCCAGGTCTGGAATATACAGAAATTGAGGCTCGACTGGACATGAAAACTGTACTTTCCATTTTATTTTTTGGGGGGATATCTCTCTAGCTTCCAAGGGGTTGACTCATCATTTTTGACCTTGATCTGGCTCAGATCTTCAAAGAAATGAGAGAGTGCTCACAGAGAAAGCAATGGGTAGGTGCAGTGTGTACTAGACAGCTGGCCGAAGAAACACCTGATCCTTCCTCCTGCCATCCTTCCCCAACCTACAGAGGAATCTCAGCTCATGGGCCAAGGCTGGCTCCTTGGAGTAGAGGCAAGGGCAAAGGATTCAAATTCAAGAGACCTGAGTTTTGCTTCTATTTCTGCTGCCATTGGCTAGATTTCCAATTCCTGAATTCAGCTCCTGTAGGTAACTGTGTCGCAAACATACTCTCTCCAGATTACTGTCATTTGCCTAGTTGGTCAGGACCTCATTGCTGATTCCTAGATCACAGTTCCCTCATGGGTAAAACAAGGGGCTGAGAGGACTATAGACAGGGTTTTCCCTCGTCTTGAGCACCTATGGGGTGAGGTGGAGGACACTGAAGGAGAATGAGTGCCGGGAATAGCAGGGATCTGATCCCTTCCCTTCATCTATTCAGAGTAACTCTACTTGTCTATATGTGTATTAGGCTTCTGCATAATATTTCACTGGAAGAATAGACCCCATTGCCAAACAAGGCAAGACAAACAAGCAAACAAACAAATTTGCAACAAAAACCTTGGACCATGGAATCCCCAACATTTAATAGTTTTTAACCCCAAAATATACCAGTTGAAAAGTGATCAGTGCAATTTATCCTTAGTCTTTGTATCTAACAACTGTTAATCAGCCAGATTTGCCCCCCGCCCCAATAAGGGCTCTGATTATCTTGGCACCATGTAGAAATAACTTCCTTGTGTCTCTACTGTCCGAACATGCATTAATGCCTCAGGACTGAGAAAGCTCCTGGAGTTGGGTGAGAGCATTTGAAAGGGGGTCAAGTCCAGTAGATGGACAGGAAATGAGTTGGGGGAGAGGCTGCAGGTAATAGTGGATAAGGAAGCAGAGATGCTGATGCAGAGAGAGGAGGGAGGGGGATCAGGCAACCAGCATGGTGGCAGCCAAATAGGATTTTGATTGTCCAGTAGTTTCTGAGAACTATTTGCCCAGCTGCTCCAAGTTCTGCATTAGTGGCTGAAGCTGGGTGAATTTTTTTTGTCTCTGTAATGCATACTAAAAGTCTCATCTGTCATAGGTTTCTGCTGGGGGTGGCTGAGTTTTACTCTTCTTCCTTCTGCACACTGCCTGCAAATGTTTCCCAGAACTCTTAAAAGTTATGCATGATGATGACTTGTACACTTTATACAGTATGGAAGTTTACATTTTCGTTTCTGAAGCACAGCTCTGCCAAGAATCCTCCGGTTGGGTCAACATTGCTGATAGCTACTCTGGAGTCTACTCATTGGTTACTTGTCCTCATGTGGAGATTCCAATTCCCAAAAGAAATGCTTGCACAGAAATCACACAAATTAATACTATGTACTTAAAAAAAAAAAAGACTTCTGCTTTATATTCATGTGTTTTCTTAGGGTGTCAAGTGAGTGTCCCTTGGGTCAGGAATGATTATTTTATTTTAGTTTATTTTTTAATGTTTATTTATTTTTTGAGAGAGAGGGAGAGCAGAGGAAGGCAGAGGGAGAGGGAGACACAGAATCTGAAGCAGGCTCCAGGCAGCCATCAGCGCGGAGCCCGATGTGGGGCTCGAACTCACAAACCGTGAGATCATGACCTGAGCCACAGTTGGACGCTTAACCGACTGAGCCACCCAGGCACACCAGGAATAATTATTTTAAAGAAGGTTCTTACACCTGTGTACTCATTGGAGGTAAGAGCCATTATCTCTATTTTATTTTATTGTTCTATTAATGTTATTGTTGCTATTATTTATCCCTACCAAAGTTGTCTCATGGTATGAATTTCTTGGGGAACATGGAAAAAAATACATATTCTTGGTCCACTTCCCTAGATTACTTAAATCAGTAGATACAGAATGGTGGCCTGAGAATTTGTAAATAAAAATAGAATGACATATTTCAATGATTGTCATCACAGACGTTTGGGAAATGCTGATCAATATAACTGAGTGCCCAGCCAGTGACTGGCACAAAAATTCCTCACCAAAGTCCTCACCAAGTGTTTGTAAAGAATAAAAGACATTCAAGATGCAGGATTAATGACTCAGGCATAGCCTAAAGAGGAAAAGAGGGACACATGTGAAAATCTCCCACAATTATCTGTTTTCTGAGAGCCCAGCCCTGGACTAGAGACTAAGCGTATTTCAGGCTCTCACTACCCCGTCCCCCATCTACATCCTCAAACTAGCCTCATGGAGTCCGGATCTGTAGTCAGCAGATGGTCAAGTTGCTTGAGCAGGCTCTTCACAGAAATAAGCTGGAGGTCCAAGTAAGCATCCAAACTGTGTCCATTCTGGGCGGTCATTGACATCTATGCTCCCCCTGCTCCCTTTCTGCTCTTCTGTACAAAAGGAGTCACATTCTTGTCCTCCCTCGACCTGCAATGATTCCATCCCATAAGCATTTCTGCTTCGCAAAGGAGCAAGGTTGTGCTGTGTTTGCCTTTTAGGAACACTCTTTCATAGTGACTCCCCTTCACGCGCCTGTTTATTTGTACCAGATTGTTGACAGATTATCTGGCTTGAGCTTTTCTGCAAATCTGCCCTCTTGCCCTGTCATGGTTCTCTGAATCCATGGGGTTTTGCATAATTTGGTGATATAGCTGAGTGAGCACTGTGCACTGGGCGAGGGGCTAGGGATCCAAGGGGGAACCGTATGCCCCCTTCTTAGCTTAGAATTTAGGGAGAAACTAGCACTGGTCAAACAATGTAAACATCACTGGCTTAAGAGTAGGCACAGAATGGGATGGGAGGTCATAGGAGGGCCCTGACCTTAACCTTGAGGGCATCATGGAAGGCCTCTTGCAGGAAGTGCTCCTTGATTTACATCTTGAAGAAGTCAGCCAGCCCAAGGAGGAAGCTGGATGGAAATTCCAAGAGGAAGTGGAGTACATAAAAGCAAATATTTTGGCAATCAGATTCCTTGTATTATGATGTGACTACCCTGATCTTGGACTGTATTACAAGTAGGGAAAATAGGTCTGAGATCAGGAGTCATAAACCTGCATTTCAGTAAGTTTTCTCTTTTCAATTAATTGTAGGACCCTGGAAAAGTCACTATTTTTCTCAGTGTCTCTGAATTATCTCTGTAGGGGGTTTGGAGAAAATAATTTTTAAAGCCCCTTCTGGCGATTCTACATGATATTTCCATAGTACATGCTCAGTGACAGAGCATGACAAATCATTCTATCCTCTGTGCTATATGTTGTGTGTGTGTGTGTGTGTGTGTGTGTGTGTGTGTGTGTGTATGTATTTGTGGGTACACAAAGGCACTCATGTATGTATGCGTTGGTAAAGCCTATTTATGTATGCTGCCTTGGTCGTGGAATTAGAGTATGTCAGGGAGATGACACATCTATTTATTTTATTAGGACATAGTACAGTACATAACACACACGTGCACATACGCACACACGCACATGGGCGCACGCACACACACACGCACACACACACATACTCTGTCTCTCTGTCTCTCTCTGTCTCTCTCTCTCGAGTAGACCGCCCAAGACGGATAAGGGGAGTGGAGGGTGGGTGAAAGAGAGCAGAACAAGGGGCTGTCACAGCCTGTGGCTTAAAAATGGCTTGAGTTGCAATTAAAAAAGGCAGAGGCCAAAGGTTACTCCCTGGCATTTCATTCAGGGTGGATAATTTTAGAGGGTGATGTGTCTCAGCTTGTTGAGATATTCTGAGAGACTTGCAACAGCTTAAGTCTGGCCAGCCTGAAATAAAAATCAAAGAGGCTGATGCATTCAAGACACTAGAGAGAAGAAGCCCATTGGCAGACGTTAAATGGAAGAAAAACTCAGTTTGACTGACGCTGCTCCTGGATCCTGATTTCATGATTAATAGTAGAGATTGGATAATTTTTAAATTATTAATTATTTTCAGAGAGCATACATGATATCAGGTAGTCTTAGGCAGTTCTGTCACTGGGAAGGTTAAATACTCTCTGTACTTGATAATTACCTAATCACCGTGACTCTTTTACATTAATTCTGCCCCAGAATTCATTATGACTGGGTTGGTTTATTAAAGCTTGCGTGGAAAGAAAGAAAGCACCCTGTTGTTTGCACTGATTTTGCGGTGAATAAAATACCTTACTGCACCAAGCTTATCCAGAACAGTCTGGAATAGATTCTCCTGCCAGTTAGTTAAATATGCTCCCAGATTCACCTTTGTGTGTCCACTAGCAAGAAGTGCAAAAGGAAATGCAAATGAGACCCTACCTAGGGAAATCTGAGGCCAGGGGGGGTCACCTGCTGGAGAGGAAGGTGAAAGCAATTAAAGAAGGGATCACCTCTCTCCAGAACCTCAGAGGCTCGTCTGGAGAAACTTCCGTTTCCCCCTCAAGCCCTCTTCATGGTCCACTGCTGGCCGTCTCTCAAGTGAGCACATCCGTTAGTTTTGTCCTTTTGGCAAAACTGTTTGCTGAATCAATGTCGGCGCAGCCGAGTGAGGCCAGAAACCCCTCACGCAGCCTTGGCCAAGACAAGAATTCATGGGAGCCGCAAAGGGGGACAGATAAAATGCAGTCACAAAGGTAAGCGTGGCTTTTAGAAAACTGCCCTTGGCTGAGATTACAATGAATGATAACCGACAGTGTGGGTGAGGGAGGGGGGTCAGGGGAGGTGACACGGGGCTAGATATGCTTTCTGGAGGGCAGTTTGGCAAAAAGTATAAATGACCTTAACAAGATGCATATCTTTTGACTGTATATTTCTACCTTCGGAAATGCATAAAGATATTATGTCTAAAATTTTAAAATACTAGTAAGAAACCTACATGTTGAACTATGGAGGATTGACTAGGTTAAGCGTGGTTTATTGATAGGATACTTTGCACTAAAAAAATCACACTGTATACTATTTAAAGACATTGGAAAATGACCCTGATCTTCCTTTCAATTTTTAAAAAAAGAGCCTGCCAAAAAGCAAATACATGAGAGTTTTTCACTTTAAATGCACTACAAGAGTATGGGAATACATAAGCCATAATGTTCCTGGGTGATTTTTGATTTTTTGAGTTTTTTCTTGTTCCAAGAGGTTCTTGAGTCTTGTGCAATCAGTATATATCACCTTTTTCATTAGAAAATACACAGCACACTTTATATTTATCTTCTCAGGTTTTAAGCTTACAATGTCCATCCAATGCCTAAATAATCTCATAGAATGTCTGTAAGAGTTAAACGTAATGTAAATTGTTTAGAAAATATCTAGATTCTTTAAATGGCAGCAGTATGAGGGTTCTGACGACTTTTAGCAGGGTCTGTTTTAGAGGTGGGTCACAAGCGGTTCAAGGCTTTTACAGAAAAGGTAATCAGAAATTATTAGAGCTCATGTGGGGGCCATAACAAGGGAGTGGGCCTGGAAAAGCCATTAGGGAACCAACGTTCTAGTCCTTACTCACTCTGAACGGGGCCAAGTTTCTTCTGCTACGTGAAGATTGGACCATGTGACTTCCCAGATTTCCCCAGATGTAAAATTTTAGGATGGGAAGGTTTAAATCTCTACTGAGAGCTGCTGCTCAGTGGGTAGAAAGTCAACTTCTCTTCACCTTAATAAGATATGGTGGCAAGATTGAATTCTTCAAAGAAAGAAATAGTTATGGTGTATCTTTTGAACGCAGACATGATTTCCTTCTACGCATAAAATGAATAACTGAATGGGACACCTGGGTGGCTCAGTCGGTTAGGCCTCTGACTTCACCTCAGGTCATGTTCTCACGTTTGTGGGTTTGAGCCCCACATCGGACTCTGTGCTGATAGCTCAGAGCCTGGAGCCTGCTTCGGATTCTGTGTCTCCTTGTCTCTCTGCCACTCCCCCTCTCATGCTCTGTCTCTCTCTGTCTCAAAAATAAATTAAAAAAAAAAAAACATTAAAAAAATGAATGAATAACTGAATGCAAACTATTTCCATTCCCAGAATCAACTCTTGTACTCTCCCTTTATTTTGGTTTCCACTTAGGGATCGTATTTAAATATAAAACAGACTTGGACTATTTTTCAGTTCTATTGAATAGTAAATCTAGACCATCTCCGAATTGAACCACGACTCCTCTTGTGATTATAGCAGACACTCTAAGTGTCCTACCCAAACCCACATTTTCTAGAATGGTTGTGTGAGGACGTGATGTTGGAATTGCTGTAGTCATTGCAGACCGTGGACAAACTCTAGGGAAAAAATGCCAATATGCTGGAAAAGTGGGAAAAGGAGTGAATCTGGAACCTTAAGGCTCCAAACTAATTCTGGAAATGCCTGCCTATGTGCTTCTTATTATATGGACTAAAAAGACCTTTTTTTTTTCCTTTAGCAGTTGATTTTCCTATTATTTGAAGCCTGAAGCATTTTATTTGACCTCTGTCTTTCTAATTACTTCTGGCCTGCATAGAGAAAATAGCTATGGCCCAAACATATTAAAATGTTGCATGATAAAAAAGCTACAGAGAATCCAAACCTGCCATAGAGTTGTAGTATTTCACAAATAGGCAAATAGAAAATCCAGATAGAGATCCATATGTATATGGGAATTGGATGCAATAGGAACCTAATAATATAATCCTGAAAGGGTATATCCTCTGATTATACTGCCTACATTTGCACTCTGGCCCCACCTGTTATTAGCTCTGCAAACAGAGGAGAGTTACTTAACTTTTCTAAGCTTTAGTCACCTCATCTATATAACACAGATAATAATATCTATGTCAGAGTGTCATCGTGAGGGTTAAGTAAGATAATACACATAAGGGATCCTAATACATCATAGAAAATGCTAAATTTTCCTGGCATTTGGTGTATCATAAGAGGTGTATTGGCACCACTTACATACTAGTTCAAAATCCTCTTCATCTACCTCTTAATCCAGACCCAAGCTGTCCATAGGTAGACAGTAGCCATATATAGCTGTGTATATTTAAGTCTGAATTAATTAAAACCAAACACTGACAATTTAGTTTCTCCATTTCACAAGCCACATTTTAAGAGTTAACAACCATATGAAGCTAGTGGCCACCATTTTGGGGAGTGTAGATATAGATCTTTTTCTGTCACTGCAGAAAGTTATTAGCACTGTTCAAGAGCTTTTGGCAACAACCAGTTGCATGAATCACTAGCTTTGACCAGCTTCCTGCACATTCAGTCTGAGAGCACTTTTGTCTCAGGCCCCCGCTACAATACTCTCATTTTCTGCTGTGGGACGTTGCAGTGAAATGTGGAACAATGCAGGTGAAAATGCCTTCTGCACTCACACAGGCCCAGCCTGGAAATGTAGGGAAGTTGATGTCCATACAGCCAACCTTGACCAGTGAGGAATGGGAATCAAGAAATAAATGCTTCTCCCCTACATTCCCAGTGTATTTAGTAAAATTTCCAGAGTACTTAGTAAAATTTCTCAGGTCTAGGGGGATTAGGCAGCAGTTGCCCAGAGGGTCGGCTGACTCAAAAGCATATTCATGTATTGACTTTTGCTCCTGTCGGTTCTCAGTCCTCACTTATGAACTGCTGTCTCATGGAATCACATTTCTAAGTGCACGAAGCTTTTGTTTCAGGCAAAGCTAAAACAGAAAGTATGCAATAAAATGTTAGCTAATATTGTTACTGCTAACTAGTAAGAGAAAAGACAGAATAATTGCTAGGTGGTATTTAAATATCAGCAGACCATTTTGGAAAAGAGGATAAATTTACATGAAACATACACTAATTGTATATGGATTAAAGATAAAAATGCAAACCCCCTCACCAAAATCACAAGGTAATAGGAGAAATTATCAGAATGCTTTTCATAATCTTGGCCTATTGAGTGCCTTCTAAACAGGGATTTCCAATAAATAAGAAACAAATATAGATAGGAGTAATTCAAGTAAATTTTTATAGTTTATATAGGGTGAGAGATACCATAAAGAAAATGAAAACAAAAACATAAGAAAAGAATTTAATTGTATTATAGTCAACTGAATAGGTTCCCCAGTGTAAAGATGCCTTCTGAAAATTTATAAACCAACAAGAAAACAAACAAAGATAGAAAGAACCCAGCACCCTACCTGTCACATTATGTGTGTTCTATAAATATTTGTTGGTTGAATCTACAACCCCATGGAATAATGAACAAAGCGTAAAAACATTCACTGAGTAAAAAAATCAAATGGATTATAAACATATTATGTTCAGTTTTACTAGAAATTGGAGAAATACCTATTAAACAAGACATATTTTCCTTTTACCCATCAGGTTGGCAGAAATATAGAGGATTGATGATAGCCAGTGCTCATCAAGATGTGAGGAGAAAAGGCACTACCATTTGGTGGGTATGAAATGATATCAAATTATGCAGAACAATTTTACAATGTTCATCAAAATTTAAGATGTACATATCCTTTGACCCAGAAATTTTACTTCTAGGAAGCCATCCTAAAAAAAAATACAAAAGTAAGTGTGCAAGAATATGTGGGCTATGAAATAAGCATTTTTATTGTAGCACTGTTTGTTATATCAGAAAATTGAATATGACCTTATATCCATCATTTGGGACCTGGTAAATTATAGCACAAAAAAGAAACTCCAGTATATTAGATAGCCATTAAGAAAATGAAGTAGATCCGGACGTGACGCCCATTGTTATGGGTTGAATTATATACACCCCCCAAAAAGATATGTTAAAATCCTAACCCCTAGTAGTTTCCTTATTTGGGAAGTTTTTACAGAGGCAAACAGGTTAAAATGAGATCTTTAAGAGTGGGCCCTAATCAGGTACGACTGGTGTCCTTATGAATAGGGTAAATCTAGATCCAGAGACAGATAGGCACAGAGGAAAGGTAACGTGAAGGTGTGCAGGAAGAAGATGACCATACGACTGGAGTAATGTGTTGACAAGCCAAGGGATGTCAAGAATTGTTGGCAGACACCGGAAGCTAAAAGAGACATCCGAGAGAACCTGGTCTTGTCAGCACCTTGATGTTGGACTCCTTGGCTCTAGAACTATGAGAAAATACATTTAAGCTTTTCAGTTTTTGGTGTTTTGCTGGAACAGCCCTAGAAAATGAATATACCCATGATCTACTATAGAGCGAAACGTCAAGTTGCAGACCAATAAGTGTAACGTAAATTTTTTTTAATGATCCTGTGTTTATTTTCATGTGCTTACATGTACATAGGAAAGCTTCTAGAAAGACATCCTCAGGTTGTTTAACAGGATCACCCCTGAGGAGGGACTTGTTGGGTGAAGCCATTATGGGAATGACATGCTTTCTGCTTCACAAATTCTTACTTCATTTATTCCCACAATGAACACGTATTACTTCTGTAATCTGCTCCAAAATTCAAGCCCCTTGCACAACCAGGGGCTTTTTCTGCAGGTGAAAAAAAAGAAGCAAGAAATAGAGGAAGACGGAAGGAATCTGACACAGGGGGTAAAATATGGGGTGCCAATGGCTGCCCACTTGGGGCTCTGAAACTTTTCAGAGAGTATTACTTCCTAGTCGATAAGATGGGCCATTGACCAAATCCTTAATGCCGTAGAGCTTCAAAGAAGAAATCAAATCTTGGCATGAGCGGAGGAGACACCCTCTTCTTTTCCCTGGAGGTGGGAGCCCCTTCCTTGGAAGCTTCTGGCTGGCAGTTTCCCCCTCCCTGCAACTCTACACTGAGCACAGCTGTGAGAATGCAGCTCAAGTGTCAGACTGAGCACTATTTTAAAGCGTGTTCCCAGGCTTATTTCTGAATATCTAGTAATCACCAGCAGGGCTCGGTGCTATAGGCGGTGACCAGGAAGTCACACCAAACCCCAGCTCATTCTTCCGGCTTCTTTCCTCAGCTCTGAGGGGCCTCTTAGGGAAGGGGGATACCAGGCGGCATGGAGGTGGCAAAGGGTGAGGAGAGGGGCATCAGGCAGCAGGAAATATGTTTCTGGTGCCAAATGGGAGGGAGCACAGTCAGCGAGACCAGAGAAGCAAATCTGTAAAATCAAACTTTTCTCAGGTGTCTAGGCCACTCTGTTGGGGCCTCTGCTCCTCTTCCTGCTCTTGGTCTCCTCTCCCCATGCTCAGGGCACTTATAACTCCTGTTTTCTTCCCTCTTCTTTTCAAACCAACACAGGGTTTGATCTCACCAAGACAGTGAGATAAGTACCCTTTCCCTTCTGCACCAGCAAAGACTGGAATTAAATTTAGGATGTTGAAGAAATAGATCTCTCACGGGGTGAGGGAGGATTTTAAGTGGCTGTAAGGATCTCCCAGCAAGCAGCCCCTAACACAAAATATCTAGCCTATACTTGGTGATGATGAAGAAAAAAAAAAAGAAACAAAACCCCAAGTAATTCTGCGCGCGCGCGTGCACACAGACGCACACATGCACACACACAAACGCGCACACACACACACTCAATCCTTTCCACAAACTTGCCGAGGCAAATTATATTTGCTTCTCCATTTTACACATGGGGAGACTGAGTCAAAAAGTTAAGTAACTTGTCAAGGTGTGGCAGAATTCGGGTTTGAACCCAGATGGTTTGGCCGTGGGTCTCAGTACTTAGCAACCTCTTGCACTGCCTCTCAGTGCTCTGGTTATGTGTGTCTGGAGCACTGACCCCGAAATCATGAGTGAACCTCGCTGGTGGGTTTTCAGAACTAAGTTATGGGATGTGAATCGGAGAGTCATTTGAGACCGAATCAGGTGATTCCTTAACAGGCTGGCAGGAAAATTCATGACAAAGGTCTCATTAGACTGTTGAATATGCCTTTGTAATATGGTAGGGACATAACTGGCTGGAGGGTACAGGGAGTTTCTAAAATAGGTGGAATTGGATTAAGTCCCTGGGGATTAGGAACGTCTTCTCTCTCCTTTGGCCAGGGCCATGCTGAATGTGACATCTAGGAAGCCACTACTTTGCTCTATAGAGAATCAGCTTGCCCACATATCCCCCAAAGCCCCACTTATTCTCAAATTTGTACTTCATAGGCTGGACAGGACAAAGCTTGTGACCTTCATCCCCGTTTCCAGGACCTACTGCCCTTGAGGATTTCAGCTTATGGTCTCCGGTTATCATAGAGTTCTAAAGCATTTCATGCCTGCTAAAAGCTGGTGGATGGAAAACCATATCCACCATGCCGTTTTGCAAGTTAAATATTTTTACAATTTGCAACCCAATGGCAGGGAGATCGAACTGTGCAAGTTGCAAAGGAAAGCTGAACAAGGTGGTTTGACTCCAAAAGCTGTTTGCCTGTATTAAAATATTCCATTGTCCTCTTCCCACCTTGCTCTCTTCTTGAATAGGACACTTTGGCTCTCCAGGCAGCCTGAATGAGGTTTACGGATGAGATTGATATTTAAGACTCTGGCAAAGCATGACCTTCGGCTTCTCAATAAGCCGCAAGGACAAACTGCGGTGCTCAGGACCTGAGATTTAAATTCCCACCCTTGTTTCTCTGTAGTCCATTATGCATGAGAAATGCAACTGGCTCAGCCCTGGTACCCCAGGGGGGCCTCAGAATCACAGACCCAGAGGTGCGCCTGGGTGGCTCAATTGGTTGTCTGACTTTGGATTTCGGCTCAGGTCATGATCTCATGGTTCCTGGGATGGAGTCCAGTGTTGGTTTCTTCACTGGCAGTATGGTATCTGCTTAGGATTCTCTCTCTCCCCCTCTCCCTCTCTGCCTGCAACTCCCCCCACTCATGTTCGCTCTCTTTAAAAAAAAAAAAAAAAAAAAAAAAAAAAAAAAAAAAA
>NW_027531996.1:3984733-4122039 GCF_008692635.1 Crocuta crocuta
AAAAAAAAAAAAAAAAAAACAGAAAGAAAAAAGAATCACAGACCCAGAGAATGTTGGAGCCGGACCTTAGCAATCATCTGGTGAGTCCAACCTCCTCATTTCACAGATGAGGAAGCTTTCTTCAGGTGTGTGTGCCTCGCAGGCTTGGCTGCTCAGCTCTTGCTGGTTCTCTCCAGGAGACACAGAGCACCAAGGTTACAGGGTACTCATGCTAGCTAATGCTGCTAGTTTGTGGGCGATATGGAAATAGGATGTGTCAGTAGGCAAGGGCAGAAATCACAGACCCGAATGCCAATGAATCTGAATGTGGGCAAAACGCTCACAGCTCTGTGAGTGGAGGGAAGCATGCTGCGTGGGAGCCATGTCTTCCAAAATGTTCTTTATGAGGGCAGGAAAGGATAATCTTTTGATTGTCCTGTTCACCTCTTTCTTTTCTGGCCGAGAGATCCTGAGGTTCTTCTCAATCCGATGAAGGGGCTACTGTCTGTCCAGTGCTCTGACTTCCCCTAACTAGCTGGGACCATGCTAAGGACAGTTACCAGGTACTGAGCACTTCACATGTGCTGGGAATCATTCTAATGGCTTTGCATTATACTTGTTTATTGAATGTTCACAAAATTCCCCCAAAGTAAATGTGACTATTAACCCCATTTTATGGATGAGGAAACTGAAACAAAAAGAGATTAAATAACTTACGTCACATAGCAATATCATGGAAGTCCTGAGGAGGGTGGAATAATCTGGCAAGAAGAGAATCTGAGTTAGGGCCAAGTGTCTCTAAGAAGTGTGTGCTGCTGATGAATTGAAGTAAGTCTGACTAAGGGTTCCACTGAGGCAGAACATTGCTGTCATATACATGCATACTCCAGCTGAGGGGAATTACATTCTGTGTTTTGAAGTTTATCTATTTATTTTTGAGAAAGAGCACATACATGAAGGGGCAGAGAGAGGGAGAGGAAGAATCCCAATCAGGCCCCATGCTGCCGGTGCAGGGCCCAATGTAGGACTCAAACCCATGCACCGTGAGATCATGACCCGAGCAGAAATCAAGAGTCGGACGCTTAACCGACTCAACCACCCAAGCACCCCAAGAGACAATGCATTCTAGATGTAAATGTGGACTTTCAGGTCAGAGATGGGTTGCCGAAGATTCCAATTCTTGCTAGCTGTATGGCTTTGGGAAAGATATTTATTGTCTCAGAGCCTCCGTTTCCACATCTGTGAAATAGACTTAACCATGCTGGTGATGGTTACAGCGGTGACAAAAACATGCACCTTGCGGAGCGGTTGTTAAGGAAAAAATGATCACGCAGGGTCTGACGCTAGTGGGCGTCTAATCAGGGTAACCCTGGCTAGCAGGCCACCCCCCTTCCTCATGCGTCTTGTTTTCAGGTACATGTATGTCCACTGGTGTGATCCTCCTGTTTTGTCTCTGCCTCGCTCACTCAGCAACCGAAGCACAAGCAAAGCTGCGTAACGTGCCCAAGTTCACCCAGCTAGTAAGTGGGGGAGCTAGGATTTCGACCTAGACAGTCTGGCTTCAGAGGCCACACTCTTGGATGGTTCACCGCGCTAACTCCTCAGCAGACAAAGTACACACGATACCAACTGTGTTTTCTTTCCTTGGCACCAAGAAGGCTGGAAGCAGCAGCTCTTTGGAAAAGGCAGCACGGAGAGTTGGACTCAAACCCAGTGCCTCGAACCACTCTTTCTTTGATCTCATTTCATATGCCTATTTCTTGTTAACTTGAGAAACAGGAGGCTTGGGAGACAGTGTGTATTCATCTCTTGTTTGCCCCGGAATCCTCTTTTTACACTCCTTTTCCTTGTTGTAGCTCCCCCTTCCTTTAGGCCTATATTATATGGTTGTTCTGTGTGTCAGGCATGGGAGATGGTTAGGCAAGAGAGAGGCACAGGTCATGGGCAAGTTCATTGGCAAATTCTTTAGGGAAGGGAAAAAATGTTTGACCACAATTTTTCTTTTTTTTAGGGCTGAGTTAGTTGGTACCACAAGAAACTAAGACCACATGATTTCTTGGAATGTAGGCTTCTTGAGTTTTGCCTTGGCCGTATGATCTTTGTTTTGGCTTTTGAATGAATCTCACTAATGGATTCCGGAGGCCATCGGAGCCCTAAATGACAGCTTAACAGCAGACAATCACACCATGCCTCCTTCAACATGGTCAGGAGCAGCCCACAGGCCACCTGTTGTGGGGGACATGGACAGGAAACCTGAAGCCAGGAATGACCTATACTGCCTGGGTCCTGGAGTTAAATTTACTGGCATAATTGCCAGCTGTAATTTCCCTGCACCTCTTTCTGCTAAGTGCTCTTTAAGAGCAAAGCACTTAGTAAATTATAAGGAGGTACCAGCACCAAAGTGCTTACAAATAAGAATTATGGAAAATCAGAAGCCAAACGCTCACAACAGCATTTTTTTTCTTTAATCAGAAACAGAGTCAGAATCATACAGGAGGGATGAAGTTTCCCAGGCAAGCGATCACATAAGCTGTTCACATATTTTAAGATCTAATCTATCATTTTAAAAATTATTTTTATTACAGGGCAGTTTCATAAAAAAAATACAGTCTGTGTTACAGTATTCCACTGGTTGCCCCAAGGGAAGCCAGATAAAGAGCAGTAATAGAACTAATGAGAATTAAGTTTATGGTATTAACACCCCAGGCTGAGAGAGCAAGAGGCACAAATTGGTAGATAGGGGAATTCCACTACCAGCTGGCCCATGCCAGTTGTGTTGGGTTGCTGTTTCTACTGATTTTCATTTCAGGAAAGGGAGTTAGTCACACCGTAGCTGGCATCTGACCTCAGCCACAATGATGGCGGAACGAAACAAAGCCCAGACTTTCCGGAATCCTGGGCAATCCTACAGGAAGGCTTTGAGTTTCTTAGAAACAGTGCCTCAAGGAACCAGTCATCTATCAAAGTGATTGTGCTTCTGCCGGCTCCACATCAGTCACTTCCCAGGAGCAGATCATCAAGCACAATTGGGCACACATTTTTTTTTTCATGTCTTACCATCACAGCTGGAATCTGTAGCATTGGGTTCATGAAAGGCTGTGTTTTGCAGAAAATAGTAGATCGGGCATCTTTGAAAACCACAGACTGCACATATAAACACGCCTAGTACAGTGTGCGGAATATAATGGGTATGAAAAATGTTAGCCTCCATCTTTTCTTTCTCACTGTGTCTCTAGAACAGCAAGATATGGAAGAACGTCTAGAGGTAAGACTTGGTTGGGTTCTCCAGAACTCAATCCACCCCTCTGGTTCCATGCACGTTTACAGTTAACCCATAGCTTGGGAAGCTCACCTCATCTTAGAATGAAATTTCTTCCAAGTTCTTTCTTTCGAGCAGCATCCACATGTGTGTCTTGGGTCCCTGCTACTAAGGCCATGGCCACCAGCAAGCTGTAAGCCGATTTAAGATGAAACTGACCCGAAAGCTCTCTGGCTCTTAGGTAACAAGAGCTCCCGTCCTAAAAAAAAAAAAATGCTTTCTACCCTGGATATCTCTTTCTCTGGCAAATCCAACAGAGAATCCTGAGGAAAGAATGAGTCAGAGAATAAACTATGATCTCAATACCTACCAGGATTTTCCTTATTGCAAACAAGAGCTTCCTTTAAGGCAAGACTTTAAAGCCAAGGAATCTCTTCCTCTTGCCAGTCAGAGATTCCTTCCCCCCTTCCATTCTCAACTGGCACTAAATGTCTGCAGCAGCCTACATCACACGAAGAGTCTCAGGTACGGAGTCTACAGGTTATGCAGTTGTAAAACAGGCCCCCGTAACCCAGAGAGAGCAGGATCGCTATTTCTGCGGGGAAATGTACTGCCGACCCCAAGTACCAGTGATCTGCCCCTTTCCTGCTCTCCATCCACGGGGAGAAATGCATTAAAAAGCCAGTGCACCGGAGTCCATTATGAAGAGGATGCTATTTGCCTACCATCCCTTCCTCCTACATCATCAAAATTGGTCAGTTTAATAATGCTTTATATCCCTTACATGCTGTCAGGTAAGATACATTGCAAATGTATATGGCTTAACAAATATATGGTAAATAAGCATTTTTCCTGTCCTCTGTATTGATAAAAGATTCTACGGAAAGTTGAAGGAGGAAAGAAAGCCACTTTGTAAAAATGATAGATACGGTATAAAACTCCATCACTTAAACATCTAACTTGCTGAGTTTTAATGGGGTTGTCATCACCGGACTGTTAGCTTAACTTATGAAAATCAAGAAAATGCCTTTTTGTTGCTTCATAAATCCTGATGAACAATCGTCCCACAACAGAAAACAAGCTCCGATTCTGGAATGATCGCTCTCTGTGTATCGCCAGTAATGAAGTATGAAGGAGATCGAAGACTTATTGCTTACAGATATTAGCACAGACCCAGATGGCTCAATTTTTTTTTACCATAATAGATAATTCTTGAATTATGTGCCTAACAAAGACAAATTCTAGAATGAACGGAAGGCATTTATTATATTAACAAGTGTGTTTTCGATTCCTTCAAAACAGAATGTAATTTAATCTCAGCTTCAGAGACAGATTGGAAATGTTAAATGTCTGCTTTTCAGAAGTGATTTCTGTAGGGAGAAAAGTATTCACCATCAGCTTGAGCCGTGTAACTGGGGGGAAGGATGTTTATCTTAACAGTGCAGAAAGGGAGAAGTTGGGGAATTTTTTTCATGTTTTCTTTTTCATTTTTTAAATATAGAGCAGATTGTATATATCCTAGTCCTTCCCCAGGGCAACTTCTGCCTTGCTGAATATAACATATTCCACTGTGAGAAAGAATAATTATCTGATAGTGATGGGGACCCTTGTCAGTGTTCTGTGCATATAAATGAAAACCTGAGATCTTCCCCAGTGAGGTTCACAGTCCTATTTGCCTCTGTGGGGGCTCAGGTAGATGTGGCTGGAGTCAGAACTGGAAGTTTGTGATTTCGGGTGGGGGAGATCCCAGTTAAAAATCATCTTGTGAAAGATGGGCAAAGCTGTGAAAGGTTTGGAAATCACACCGTGGGAGAAAGAACAGAACGACCTGAAGAAGAGACCATCTCAGGTGGAGGGGAGTATAAGGAAGAACTTGAATTGAGGGGGTTTGCCCCATGTGGAGGCTGCATGTGGCCTCAGAAGGCACATATGGACCAGGGCCTGCTTCTCACCAGAGAAGACATCTAAGTAATGTCCCAAATCACCCTCCAGAGAAGAGAGCATCTGGAATGCTGCATTTCATTAGAGGTCCTGGGACTCATGTCTGAGTATGGAATGGGGAAGGTGGAGTCAACATACATGGGAAAGATGGTGTCTAGGGGGTGAACCTGGAAGTGAGAGTCAGAGAATCCCAAAGAAGCCTCCATCTGGAAGGACTGGGCAGAAAGATGGGAACCTGACACAAGGCAGTGGGGTGGACACTGGAGGCTAGAGGACTCAGCAAATGGCTTCACAAAGGGATCAAGTGGGGCCATTCCCACAAGTGCTGGACACAACTCCAAGACTTATTAAGGCACATGTGTGACCTCACCTGCAACAGGAAGGAACAGTTAATGTGTCGAGCCATTTTGATTTTGGATGAGAAATAACTTGCTAATATTTAGATCTGTCAAGAGAGAGAATGAACGGTCTCATAAAACAGTGATTTCTCCATATCTGCTCCTGTTCTTGCAGAAGCCAGTTGCCCATCTCTGTCAGGGATGTGGCATAGGGATGCCAGGCTTGGGTGGAGACAGTCTGGATGACCTCTGTGGTCTGGCCGGCCCCGAGTTGCTACAAAATAGCTTTCTTGCCACCATCATTTACGCAGTAAGAATTTCTTCATTAAGTGCTTACTCTGTGCTAGTCAAAGTGCTAGGGTCTGAGGACCAGGATGTCGCCACATGACCATAGACCCCACTGACATGGATCTTCTTGCTTAGTGGGACGCACAGAGAGTGACCAACAGGTCTGGTGTGCCACTTGTTGTGAAGATGTACAGGTACTGTGGGACATGCCACAGATAACCTCATCTCACAGAGTGAGAGCCGGCTGTGTAGAGGAGGTGATTTTAACACTGACCCAGGGGCACCTGAATGGCTCAGTCAGTGAAGCCTCGAACTCTTGATTTCAGCTTTGGTCATGATCTCATGTTTCATGAGATCAACCCCCAAGTCGGGCTCTGTGCTGCCAGTGCGGAGCCTGCTTGGGATTCTCTCTCTCCCCCTCTCTGCCCCTCCTACTCTCACTCTCTGTCTTTTTCTCAAAACAAAACAAAACAAAAAAACTAAGCATAAAAAATATATTGGCCTAAAATATGAACAGGAGTTGGTTAGGGATAGGAAGGAGAAGATGTCTGAGGAGAAAGAGAGAAAAAATACTCGGTGCAAAGAGAAGCATGTCTGAGACACAGAGGAAAGAAGGAGAAATCTCACCTGTGGATAACACTTGAGCTCTGATGTCTGGGTGAAGGAAATGGTGGTGCACAGGAAATACCTTGAGAATTTATTTGCACTGCTTAATTAGTTACATTACATTAAAAGTTGAGGTAGGGGAAATCAAGAAGGGATACACACATTCTGGTGTCGATTAGAGTGATCTAGAAGGGATTAAAAGAATGTGGATTATCTTTTGGAGGCTGAACTTGAATAAAGCAGTGCAATTTGGGGGCGGCTAGAGGAGAATAGTGTCTGGAGCATGGTAGGGGGTGTTCAGAGGGGGTAAGGCAAAAGCGAATGAGCCCTTCTCTCTCATCTCAACCAGTAAGAGGCCAAGCCAGGACAAGCTTTCCTGCCATGAATTCATCTGAGGAGCATAACTCTCTCCTGGGTGTCTTTTGGGCTTGAAAACCCCTCTTTTGGGCCAGTCTACCCTTGTGTTCTTATATAACCAGATGCGACAATAAAAAGTAAGTTGGAAACATTTAAGAGAGAAGACCTTTGTGCATTTTGCTTTCTTCCATTATTTCATAGCTTGTAAAGTGTTTCACGTACATTTGAAGAGGGTTTGATTATCTTTGTTCTTTTCTGATTGATTTTTAAAGAATTTTTTAATGTTTGTTGATTTTTGAGAGACATAGAGAGACAGAGTGTGAGCGAGGGAGGGGCAGACAGAGAGGGAGACACAGAATCTGAAGCAGGCTCCAGGCTCTGAGCTGTTAGCACAGAGCCCGATGCGGGGCTCGAACCCACGAAGTATGAGATCATGACCTGAGCTGAAGTCGGATGCCTAACAACTGAGCCACCCAGGCACCCCTGATTATCTTTGTTCTATAAAGAGGACCTGAGATTCAGAGATAGACAATGATTTATCCAAGGTCACGGCTTCATTCTGTGGCAGCGCCTGGTCCACTGATTCTTACCCTGGTATGAAATTCCCATAGCTGGGGTATTAGAAACAAAGGTTTTTTTCCAAGAAGAGCCCAGAAATGGAAATAAGCAGGATAAATGAAGGGGCAGACCTGAGAGGGCCCCTTTCCAGTGCTGCTGTATGCCCTTGGGGAGGTTAACAAGGACTTTTCTTAGGGAAGGAAAAGAAAGGCCCCACCATAGCAATACCTCGGAATGGTTGATAAGCATTTGCTCTTCTATTCTTTTTTTTTTTCTCTTCATTGCATTGCTGTGGAGTTGAAACTGGCTGAATCAGCACTGAATCATTTAGCAGGAAATGATGAAAACTGTCATTTTCCTCTGTCTGCACAGTAACACACAGCAGAGAGAGCCGAAGATGACGGAGGGGCCGACTGACAGTGCCTCCGGCCTCAGATTGGATTGTGGGTGGGAAGAGCCCACAATCTAATCAGCAGCTGTTCCCTGGGGTGGGTTGGGAGTGTGAATGTGAGGTTGTCCCTGCAGCAAGGACAGACCCACAGAAAGAGCCCGGTAAGGTGAGGAGGCAAAAAGACAACTTGCAGATCCATTGGGAAATCTCTCACTAGAAAGCAGACACCTTGAAGACAGACCGACCCAGGACACTTCAGATGCTCACAGTGGCCATGTGAGAAAGTGCCAGCCAAGGGGCTGCCTTGATGGGGAGGGGTTCCCTTGGTTTCTAATGTATAACAGGTAATCTTGCTGAAATACCTTCCCCATAACCTCATTCCATTCACGGGACAGGTGCCAGCTGTTTTCCCTATCTATTTATTTTAAAAGGCACTCAGAATTTGTCACAAACAACATAGCTCTGCACTGCTTAGCGCACTACTTTACCCCTCCAGCCTCAGTTTCCTTTCCTGTAATCTACAGATGTCAGCATTATTGGGCTGAATAATGGCATAATGAATGTGATAGGGCTTTGGGAAATGCACATCATTATATTATTCAGAATCCAGAGTTTCTAGGGCACTTTAGAGCCCTTATCCTAGTGCTCATCATAAACAAGCAAACACACGCTCTCTCGCTCTCTCTCTCTCTCTCTCTCTCCCGTCCATCCTCATCCCCAGTTTAATGGGTTTAATGCAACTATGGACATAACCACTGACCTGTATGTTCCAGTTTGGGAGGGGGATTAATGGGAATGAGACAGTCACTCAAACCCTGCATTGCCTCTGCTCTCTTTTAAGCTAAGAGACTTTGTAGTTACGTGCATCATTTCGTTTCCACAAGAAAGGTGAGCAATATATTAAAGCATTCACATGTTTCTAACTGTCCAGATTTGGGGCAACATTCCTGTGGCAATTTAGAAATAACGTTCCAGAATAGAGAGAAGAGAGAGGAATAGAAAGAGAAAGAGTATTTGCTCTTTTTCTTCTATTGTGCAAGCACACGTGCAGCCAAAGTGGCCCCCAAGGAGAGATGGTGTCATTTAGAGACCATGGTGGTGTTAGTGGAAATACTGGGTGCTCAATGGGAAGTTATGCAATTGAACATTTTTACTGGAGTAAAGCTATATTCACTCATGATTATTACTTCTGGGAGATTCTGCCCATTCATTTTTTCTATCCCCTTGATTGTTTAGCGAATATGTATTCAATTTCTACTGTTTTAAAAATGTTTTCAAAAGATCACTTTTAGTATCTGGGCAAGGAATGAGCTTTGGGGAATAGGAATGGAAGCAAGGACCCACTAGGAGGTCACTGTCGATGAACTCTGATGATGACTTGAATTGACATGTTGACAGTAGAAATATAATAGTGACATCTATTTGTCACTAACAAATAGATTAGCATGACTTACCAGTAGATGAGATGTGGTGTGTGTGTGTGTGTGTGTGTGTGTGTGTGTGTGTAGGAGAAAGAGTGAGAGAGGAATCAAGATGGTGCTTAGAGTTTTGGCTTGGCCTAACGAGTAGATGAATGTACCATTTATTTAGATGGGAGAGAGCAGGGACGAACAGAGTGGAAAAAGCACAACCAAGAACTCTGCTGTGGACATGCTATTTTGGAGATGCCTGTAAGCCATTCAAGTGGAGATAACAAAGAAGGTGCTCAGTTGGAAGAGGTCAAGGCTAGAGAACCTAGATGTGGAAGTCATCAGCATTTGGCTCTCTAATTCCAGGGAACTGGATGGGATAACTTAGGGAATGAGTGTAGATAGAAAAAGGATCCCAGGCTCAACATTCAGAAGAGAGACAGAGAAAGAGAAACCAGAAAAAGGATTGAGAATAGCCAGTGATGTGGGAAGAAAACCAAAGAAATATTCTATGGTGGAAAAAGAGGCTGCTCTAAATAATTCCAAAGGTCCCTTTGAGTGCAAACACAGATTCTTGCTGCTCTTTGCATTACCTCTTCTCTTCTTGATTGCACTGGCTGATAAGTCCAGGAACTTGGACTTCTGCCTGCCTCTGGAAAGGGCCCTAGGGCCATACAGAGAAACAAATTATCTGCTCATCACTGCTGACACCACCAAATTTCTACACTATTATTTCTTGCTATTATTTTCTCTGACTTGGAGGAAGCTGACTGCAGCTTTTATCTGGGCATCCAGGCCCCATCGCCACTTCATTGCTTCCATACCAACTTTCTGCTGGGGCTTCCCCACCATCTCTACCCAGTAAGTCTTCTTCCATTTCATCTGGTTTATCTGCTGATAGTCCTCAAGGTTCAGTTCTTTCCCCATTGCTACTTGCAATTTATCTGATTCTGCACCTGACAATAATACATCTTGCCATGATATCTCATTGTCTACTTATTGTTTATCCAGAGCAAGTGTCTTGTTCTGCATCAACTTTCCCCCTCTATTCCAATTTGGGGAACATATCTGTTAATATCACAAAATCTGAAGTCTGCAAATCCTCCCCATAATCACAGAAGTAAGACAGATTTTACTACCTTCTATGTTACCCTCACTTGAGGAGAATTTGACTCAAATTACCTTGCCCTTGATGCCCTTTGCCCTTTAATTTTAAACTTGTTATCTCTCTCTCTCTCTCTTTTTCTCCATCCCTCTCATGTCTTCTTTGAACTTACACATCTAACAAGCATCCTACTGCTTGCTTCTCTGATTGGAAGAGCCACTTGTACTGATGGGTGGCATAGTGTAAATATTTTATGTTTGTGATTTGTTGAGCAAGACCTATTTGAAATGAAGATAGAATGTCAGCTAGAGTCCCTGTGTGTGAAGAACATCGTGTTCAGCCTTTACTCCCAAGGCAAATTATTTGCTTAAGTAAGGGTTTCTTCCTTGATTACAGCTCTTATTATTGAGACCGTGTCTGAATTTCCCAGGTGTGTGTTGAATTTTACAATCTTGCACTGTATGCTATAGAATGCATCTCAGAAAATATATTTGCACGTGCTCCCAGAGACAGAGTCCTTACCTAGGCGAGTAGCCTGGGAACAAAGGGCAAAACAGAAACCCAGTATCTTGGCGTACTAATGATTTTTCCTGTCTGAAGCCATTGGCTGGCTGTTAACTGTGATAGATACATCTATTAGGTGTCATAGTCTTTGTTTTAGGTGATTGCCTCTCTTGATTTGCAAGATCTTAAAGGAGAATAAAGCAAATGAGTGAAACTAGAATAAATGATATTTGATTCATTCATCTCAGCCACCTGCATTGAGCATTGAGCAGTGCACTAGGCATGGAGACCTACAGATGAACAGAAAAAGTACAATCAGTCAGACAGACACGTAGACACTCAGTGATAACCTACCGATATGCTCTCTGATAGAAGCTTCTCCAAAATGCCATGGGAGCCTCAAAGATGGAGTTGCAAATTGCTGAGGAGTGCTGGGGACAGTGTGACAAAGACTGTGGATGACTGAGCCTGTCAGATAAAGGAGGTGGGGCACTGCAGCCCAGGCAGAGAGAACAATCAAGCATGGAAGAATGAGAAGCAGCACCGTGTAATCCCGCAGAAGGCGTGAGCAGGGGAAGAGGGAGTGAAGAGGCGTCCTGGAAAGGTAGTTTGGGGCTGACAGAATCAGAGGTCCTTCTTCCGTGGAGGTCAAATAGCAGGTTTAGCGTGTCTCCTGATAAGACAAGGAGAAGATCAGGGACCTTCCAAAGGGGCAGCCACAAAATGCAGAACGCCCAAATAATTCAGCCACTCCTTACACAGGCTTCTGATTTTCCCTTCTTTGAAAATTTTACAACTGGTTCTGAGCTTAGATCTCCCTCTGGCTCTGCCTTTCTAGTTGGCTGCCACAGATTCTAAGAATAACAGGGCTTGATTATTCACTTTGCTTCATGGCTTCCCTGTTTCTGCTTAGGTGATTCTGTCATTCATTCATTCATTCATTCATTCATTCATTCATTCCTTTCTCTTTCTTTCTCTCCTGATCTATTCATGTCCTCTGTCTTGTATCCTTTTTTAGTCAAAGCCTTCTTTTCATCTTTGACACAGACATTTCTGCTCTTTGTCTTGCTATGCAGTAATGAAGTGTGACAGTGTTGAGTACTATTCTGGAAATGGAGGAGCAGACAAGACAAGCAAAATCCTCTCTTAAAAGGGCCTGTTGATATCTATACATAAAAGGAAATGGGATGTGGTTTATTTAAAGTCATCAAAGGTTATTCGGGGATGAGGCCAGGTGGGAGAAGTGAGGTGGGAATGGTAAGAACATCTGAGAGGCCAAGTCCATGACTTTACCACTGACAAATAGCAGAGGAGAGATGGAGAGTCTGGAGTATGGGAGGTTTTTCTTTCTTTCTATCTTTTTTAATGTGTACTTATTTATTTTGAGAGAGAGAGAGAGAAAGAAAATGAGAGAGACTAGGGAAGAGGCAAAGAGAGAAGGAGAGAGAAAATCCCAACGAGGCTCTGGGCCGTCAGCATGGAGCCCAATGTCAGGCTTGATCCCACGAACTGTGAGATCATGACCTGAGCAAAGACGAAGAGTCAGATGTTTAATGGACTGAGCCACCCAGGCACACTCCCCCACCCCCGCTAGAGTATGGGAGCTTTTAAAAATTACTAGATATGAATGATGTTGGGAGATTAAGTGGAATCATTGTGAGCAGCATGAAAGGGGAGCATGAGATAGGAAAATAACAGGTTTGGTGAATTACGATGCTTCGTTTTTTCCCTCAGTTATTACTGCCCCTCCTTCCACCCCCTCAGTTATACCAAAAGTATCAAAAGCAGGTACGCAGAATGCAAGAAGAAGGCGGGAGAATGACAATCTTGCTTTCTCTATCTCTGGAACCCAGAGCATGTTAAAAAATTTCAAACCAGCAGTTTGCTCAAAAGAGACAGAAACCAACTGTGGGGTGAAATTGCCTCAGTAGGAAAATGGAGACTAGACTCAAGGAAATAGGGTCGTAAGGCTCTAAAATCACAGAGGGAGGACATTAGCTTTCCCTCCATGGAAATCTGTTCCAAGATGAGAGAAAACCATCTGTCTGGAACAGTATAAATAGAGTCATGCTTATGCCCGGGGGATGACTTAGTTGTTGTTTTTTTCCTTTTAAACAATTTTAACTACAAATCTTATGTGAAAACACCATCAATACTCATATCCACATAGTTGTAACCAGCGAGTACTTTGAATTATGCTGTCTTATTTATTTCTTTATTTTGTAGTCAATATTACAGCATTAGCATTTTTCACAATCCTACCTAACCTTCACAGTTATTTTAATGGCTGTATAATATCCCAATATATTGTTGAATTGCTAATTTAATAATATATCTGAGATTCAGTCTTATATCCCTTTCTGGCTTAATATTTTAGTATTTTATGATCTTCCTTAATCCCTCTGTTCTTTCCAAATTAGTCTACTTTTCCTTTTTTAAATATCCTTACACTTTCCTCTATAACTGCCCTCATGGCCAACAGCAGAATGCCCTTGAATTTGACTTCTGCTGATCTGCAGTGCTATAGTGGTAAAGGTTTTGGTGTCAGGACAAAAATTAAATTTCTAATCTTTGTCACTTATTTGTTCAGAGATCTTGTGACATAGACAAGTCACCTGATTTTGTGAGCTCCCTGATTTCTTCCTCAGGAAAATGTTACATGTATTGTATGTATATATATATTATATAAATATTTTATATATAATATATTTACACAAATATATATAAATAACATATAATATATTTTATAAAATATTTTATTTTAATATATAAATACTTAATATTTATATATATAAAATATATTTAAAAATACAAATATATATATAAAATTATGTTATGTGTATCCCATCTGTGTCTTACAGGGTTGTATATATATATGCATTATATGTATCTTGAGGAGTTGTGTGAGGATTAAACACAATTATTTTTAAAGTGCATGCTACAGAGTAGAAATATGGAGAGCCGGATGACTCAGGTCCCTGTGACAAAAGCTTTCTTTGAACTTACTGCCTGTTGCATATTCTGCACAGCACCAACTACCTCCTACTGCTTTTGCTATGTTATATTTTTACATGTATATGTTGTATTTTCTTACATTCAGTTGAAAACACAGTGAGGTAAGGAATCTTATTTTATTTACTCCTGAGTGTCCCAGTGGTGCAGAAGGGAAGATTCATGCATATTGACTGATTCTGGAGATCTTTGTGGAATATCGAATGTCAAGGCCCATGTTGCAGCCTTGCTATGTGATGAATGCAGGGTGGCGGGTATTGGGAGCAGACGGAGTGGAGGAGACAGGGCTGTCCGACGGTGCCCTTCTGAGCTTCTGAACTTTGCCCTCCGGCCGGTGGCTAACGTGTTCCAAAATGGCGGCAGCACCTGCCTCACGTGGGTCCGCAGCTCCAACTACAGGAACGGCCTTTCACGGAGGAAGCAGCCAGTAGCTCTCCGACACAATTACCTGGTATCCGAAGCAGCGTGGGCACCAGCATGAATATTCAGTGTGTGCTTCGCTCCGTGACAATTTTAGGGACCAGGTGCACCAAAGATGCAGAGGCAGATGAGAGAGGGAGAAGGGAGGGGCGGGGGACCCCATCCACCAGCAGACCCGATTTCTCCACTCCTCGCAAAACATTTGCCTTTTACAAGCATACAGATAAATCCCAGCAGAACGGGGAGTGCCAGGAGAGGGAAGCTGGCATTTGAAAGGCTTGCAGTATCAGCTAATTGGTCTCAAACCTAAATCATAAAAAGACCTGTAATTATGCTGTTCAGAATTAACGCAGAAGGCTATTGGGTGTGTGGCGGTGGAGGGAAGGAGGGACGGTGATGGGGGGAAGAGTCCGTGTTTTAAGTGAATTTATACTATTATAAGACCTGTCGCGGGTGAGTAATAAAAATGGCGATGCTAAGTTAAGCTTTGTGTTATCCTGTTTGCTCAGATGCTGCTTATGCCAGCTGTAGCCAGCAGAAAGCACTTTTCAATTTATTTTTATGACTCTTCTCTAAAAGCATTCCATTAAAGGAATATTACCCTGTATGAAGTTTTGAGGCACCAATGGCAGTTTATTTGCTTGTTGTGCTGGAAAGGAATAAACAGTTATCTGTGATACCCATTATTTCGGCTTTGTCTCTCTCGCACTCCAGTTAAGGGTCAAATGTGGATTCTGCGGTCTACTCTCCTGCCGCGTGCCCTCCCGCATCGCGTTGGGTGGCATCTCGGCCACACTTCAGTCCAGCCTGAGTGTCAGCACATCGGAGTCTCAAGTCTGTGGCTTTGCTCGGTTAATTTCTGCCATCGCATCAATGTGAAGAAGTTTCTGCAGTCATGCTCTGTAGCTGGGGGGGAGCAGAGCGAGGCAGGTAGGTAACTCCTAAGGTAGAGTCTTTCCAAACTTGATTATTTGGTGCCTTTGGCAACATGGGCCACAGAGGCCATGATGTACAAATCTGGGGACTGTCCCCAGATCAAATGGATCTAGAGGGAAAACACAGCCCTGCGACTGAGAGCCGTACAGGTTTGGGGGTCATTGCAATGCTTGGGCATCTAGCCCTACCACATAGCATCTGTTTTCTCACACAAGTTTCTAGACCTCTCTGCCTCTTCGTTCCTTAATCTATAAAACGGGGGTGTAATAGTTCTCACCTGATAGAGTTTGTGTGATAATAGATGCAAATAATAAATGAATAGATGCATGTAACAAATAAATAATAGACAAAGAATCTAATGAGATAATAGATGGCAAGTGCTTAAAGCAGTGCGTGTCCCGTAGTGAGTGCAGTTCATATACACGTTAATCATTCTGTTGCTAATATTGTTGCCGAGATCTCGGTGCCATCTAAGGGAAGACCTGATTTCTGGCTCTGACTTCACTACAAACTTGCCCTATTACCTTCAACTCATCCCTTAGCTTCTCTGCGATAATAATTCAACAATCCTTTTTCTCACTCATGGAGGGGCATGAAGCCTAGCAAAAAGCAAAAGTCATAAATGTGAGTGGCCTTATGACTATTTATGATGTTTTTATAACCCAGATGAATATGGTGCTAACTCAGGATGTCAGCAGGGTCCTCAATGTCGAAGCATATTTGGAAGATCTATTGACGGGACATGAATTTCCCGGGATGGTGGATTTTTATTTAAGTAATAGAATCTTGGGGCCGGAAGAGATCTGGGAAGCCATTGACTTTTTAATTTTTTTAGGCAGGAATTCCTCCTACAACAGCTGGTATTTGTGGCTGGTTGCAGCCTGCGCTGTAATTGGCACTGCAGTGGTGGGTTCACAATCTTGTGAGCCTATCTTTCCCACCTTTAGATGACAGACCACACCTTTTAACAGTCATCCGAACTCTTCCTCACTTTAACTTCCATCCAGTGGTGTTGGTTCTGTGTCACGATGCTTCCCAGAACTGACAGTTCACAGAAAGTCTAATTTCTTCCCACGTGACAGCTGCTCTGATATGTACAGATAGTAGCTCTTCTGTCTTCTCTGTTCCTGCCCAAGGTCCTCCAAATATTCCTTATGTGTCTTGATCATCATCCTGCCTGCCTCCCCTGGATGGACGGCACCTTACTGTCAACATCCTTCATAAAATGTTGCGCAGGAAACTGTACCCGGAACCCTGATTCTGGTCAAGACTCCTTGATTGTGATGCCATTCTTCAATCACTTTCCTGATTGCTGCACAACTGTGGTCAAGTCACCTACACTCTGAGACCACCTACACATTCCCCCTTCCCTTCCCTGGATGTGGGAACAGCGAAACTTGCCCAAAGCAGCCCTTTGCAGATTAGTGTGAGCCTCAAGGTTGACCAGCTACTTGAAAGCATTTAAAATAACTTCATGAGGGATATGGGGGTTTTAAGTTTATGGCTATTGAGCTCAGGAAGTCAGCTACAACTCTCTGTTCTCCTCCATAAGTACCGCTGTTAACCTGCTGATCACTCCACACTTAAAACTATACGGTTTCATTTTGTTAACTTTTCTTGTCATGCTGGCTTGTAGCAGTTTCAGAATCTTGATTTTGCTAACCAGTTTACTGGCCAACACACCGTGCCTTGTATTAATCACAAATTTGGGAAGTATGGCTTTTATGGCTTTGCGTAAATGATGGATTCTGATAGTGAAATTTTCCCTTCAAGAGAACTCTGCAGTCATACTCTCCCTACCCACAACGTGTGTGGCTAAAAATAACAACTGCCTCTTCCTTTTATCCCTCCCGGTACTTAAATACATTTCTTTCACAGAAATGATTTCTCTTTTGTTTTCAGGATATTTGGATTAAAGACCAATATAAGTATTGCTTCCCTGGCTTTCTGTTGACATCCATTTGCATGATAAATGCTTCTCTGTCCCCTCACTTTCAATCTGTTTGCATCTTTATGTCTGAAATGAGTGTCTTGTAGGCAGCATATAGATAGGCCTTGTTTTTTTACTCATTCCATCACCCCATGTCTTCTGATTGGAGGACCTTACCTTCCCCTATAGATGGCAAACTCCTTGAGGCTGACAATCTGTTGCATTTACAGCTGGAGCCCCAAGGCAGTGATCCCACCTTGCACATGGTAGGCAAGTCCTTAAAAGGCAAGGATACAAGGCCAAGGGCAGAGGCTTGGATATCCCTCCACGAGGCTCCTAATTAATTACAAACATTAAGCTCTTGCTTATGTATTTTATTTAATACCCAATGATGTTATGATTGGTGTCTTCTTTAAGTCCCAAACTGTGACAGACCTGAAATGTCACCCTACTTGCAAGCTATCAAATTAACCTGCCATATAGGGGTGCGTGTGTGAGTGAGTATATGTATCATTTGTATGTGTATGTGTGTATAAATACACGTACACTCTAACAGTACATACACATACACACCAAGAGAAACACCAGACCTCTGTATTAGCGACCACATCATTACTCATAGAGCATGTTAGCACTACTTTCTAATGTCCCAATTAACCATGGGATGATGTGACAAGGCCCTGATACTATCTGTGCACAAAAGGAGAGTTTGTACCTGTGATATAGTGATTTATAATAAGAAATGATCATTGGGGCACCTGGGGGGCTCAGTCAGTTAAGCGTCAGACTTCTACTCAGGTCATGATCTCCTGGGTTTGTGAGTTCAAGCCCCGTGTCAGGCTCTGTGCTCAGAGCTCGCAGTCTCGAGCCTGCTTTGGATTCTGTGTCTCCCTCTCTCTCTCTGCCCTTCCCCTGCTGTCACTTCATCTCTCTCTCAAAAATAAATAATGCAAACATTGAAAATATTCAAAAATAGGTAAAAAAAAAAAGAATGATAATTGATCTCCATTCCCATCTTTGGTACAAAGCTCCCAAAACCCTTTGAATTTCTTAAAGGATGAGAGCTTTAACACTGTCTCTTGCTATGTTAATGAGGTAACTTTCAGAGAGTACCTAGGATGGGGGGCTGGTTGCCTGGTGAACCACCCCAGTAATCAGAAGGCTGGAACTTTCAGCACCCCCGCCCCCAAGACCTCTGGGGAGGGGAGAATGGCTGGAGGTTGAATCAATCACCAGTGGTCAATGATCTGATCAACCACGCATATGAAATGAAACCATCATACCCCACCCCCTAAATTGGGTTCAATGAGCTTCTGGGTTGGTGAACATATAAAAATCTGGGGAAACTGATGCACCCAAGAGAGAGGATGGAAGGTCCCTTCATGGTGTAATTGGGTACAGAAGCCTTAGTCCTACAGAAGATAAGCCCTAGAATTATCAGAGTTGAAGCACACCTGCAGCCCTTCTAAACTAGAGAGAGAAAGAGAGAGAGAAAAGACAGAGGGAGGAGGGAGAGAGATCTTGCCTGAGGAGGAGAGAAGATACTCTCTACTTCTCTTCACTTAGAGTTTAAGAGAATAGCAAATTAGCTCCAGGCGAGATGAGTCTCTAAATCCCTGGAACAGGGGTGCCTGGGTGGCTCAGTCTGTTGAGTCTGACTCTTAATTTTGACTTAGGTCATGATCTCATGGTTCATGAGATCAAGCTCCGCAGCAAGCTCTGTGCTGACGGTGCAGAACCTACTTGAGATTCTTTCTCTCCCCTTCTCCCTTGCCCCTCCCCTGTATGCACAAGGTCTCTCTCTCTCTCTCCCTCTCTCTCAAAATAAATAAATAAATAAACTTTAGGGGTGCCTGGGTGGCTCAGTCGGTTGAGCGTCCGACTTCAGCTCAGGTCATGATCTCACGGTTTCTGGGTTCGAGCCCTACATCGGGCTCTGTGCTGGCAGCTCAGGGCCTGGAGTCTGCTTCAGAATCTGTGTCTCCCTTTCTCTCTGACCCTCCCCTGCTCATGCTGTCTCTATCTCTCTCTCAAAAATAAATAAAATATTAAAAATAAATAAATAAACTTTAAAAAAAATCCCCGGAACAATATACTATCTCTAACTGAATGTTTGCCATTCAACCATCTTTTTAACCCAGTTTGCAGTACTTTTGCTTAGAAAGCCTGAACCATGCAGAGAGGTAAAAATATTCATGGAGAGTTGTCTCCCAATATCTTCTTCAAAGAGGTTATCTTCATTAGCAGCTGTATACTAAAAATGTCACCTAACTCAGAATCTTTTGTATCCTTGCTTGGGGGTGGCCTTTGGACCTGCTGCTGCATTGTTTTTACATTGTTACATTATATCAGTTCTTTTTGCTTGGAGGGAATCCCCAGTAGTAGTTTTGAAGCCATCAAATAGTAATTTTGACCCAGTAGATCAAGTTGAGTAATATAAAAATATAGGTAAAAAATAATAATAATATGTCAAACATGATGATTGACTGTAAACTAAGACAACTTCTCTTCTGGGGTTTGCAGACTGGCTAGAAAGGTTACAGAAGAAGGAAATGGCAGCCTTGGTAGAAAAATCGAGCAGCTCTGTGGTGATTTTGCAGTCCCAGGACTGCTTTGGTTCTTTGATTTTCAGTGTGCTTTTCTAGAAAAAGAACATAAGTGATATTACCACTTTGTTGTACCATCTTGTAACATTTCCAAAGTCTTACCCAACACTGTGCTTGGTAGGTGTTGTGCAAGAAGCAAAAGAAACAATATTAGAGGGCCAGGAATATTGTAGTCTAAACGGGAATATTACAGTACAATAGAGAAAATGAAAATAAATCCATGCACAAAATAGAAGCATGAAACAATATAGAATAAAGGTTTGGAGAAGTTCAATGCATAGAAATTATCAGGGCTCTGTGTGTGTATGTGTGTGTGTGTGTGTGTGTGTGTAGTATCTATCTATCTATTTAAGTATATTTAACATACAATGTTACATTGTTAAGTTTATTTATTAATTTTGAGAGAGAGGTGGGGAGGGGCAGGGAGAGGGAGGGAGAGAATCCCAAGCAGGCTCCACGCTGTCAGTGCAGAGACCAACAAAGAGCTCAGTCTCATAAACCATGAGATCATGACCTGAGCTGAGATCAAGAGTCAGGCGCTTAACCGACTGAGCCACCCAGATGCCCCCGATGTTACATTTTAATAGGAAAAACTTCAAGGGCCAGAAAGTGGCAGTGTCAGAAGAAACCTGAGTTGGGCATCTTTTCTTTTGCCAAGAGAATGGAGGGAGGCTTCCCTTTACCCCTGGGCGTGGATTTTTCTAAAGTCTCAAAATTGGTTAGCATTTGCTCTGTATCTTCATTTCCATGCTCTGGAGCAAGCTACTGAGGAGACAAGTGAGGCATTTAACCAGTGGGAGATTAAATGAAGGTTAAGAGAAGCAGAGGTGCATCTCATGAGAGGTTCACAGTACAGAATGAGCCGAGAGAAAAGGCAAACAGAAAGGAAGGTGTAATCAGGGAATGGGGGTGGGGTGGCCACTTTCCTGGCCACTAAGTAGTTCCTCTTCATTCAGATCCAAATAAAAGACTACTTACAGTAAATGCCATCCAACAAAAGTTAGGAAAGTGAGGAACAAATGATTTCTCCTCAGAACTTTCAATTCCTTCGTGCTTTGATTCAGGTGTTTTTTTTTTTTTTTTTTTTTTTTTTTTTGCCAGTATCTCATTCTTTGTGGTTTTAGCTTTATGTTTTTACGTGATTTTTTCCCCTAAGCCCTGGCTCCATTCTTTGATTACTAACCTCAGAAACAAGCTCACACAATTGGAAGAGGAGTCTGGAGATTCATCTCCTCTGGACTGTAAAGATGACAAATCTCTTTCAACTCTTTGGTTAGAAAATACAATTAAGAGGACTGGAGTGGGCTCTCTCCAAAGAAAATTGGCTGGATTGAGATGTGAGTATCCTAGAAGCTGAACCAATAAAAATCAATCATTTCCATTCCCAGGGGAAATGGCTCTAGGGGAAAAGTTTGCTTTGATATCTCTGCGCTGTGGACAAAATGTGTGTGATTCTTACCCAATCAATAGAAATCTCTAAAATGAAAGATTGAAGCCTTCAGGAGTTGTAACATCTCTGAGATGAGAAATGCGTGGGGGAATTGTCTCCACTAAATGCCAAACCCTCCCCCTCAGCCCCCATTTAAGTGTTTGCATAGCTTTGGAACACTGTGTGTTGTCTTTTTGCTCAAGCTAAGGAGGCTTGAGGAATCTCCAAGTCTGTATGAGACACTTAATAGAAAACAACACAGAGCTCAATGACTTCTGTGATGAGAAGGTAGAGAGGAAGTTACAGAGTGATGGTGGTCATGCCTTGCGTCTATTTTAACCTAGAAGATTTGACCCTGTCCTGTGCCTGACTACTTCCAGAAAACAAGATTTAATGCTCCCCGAGGCACTCCGTGCCAGGATGAAGAACGCTTCGCTAGGATAAAATTTGTCCTTAGTTTTGGTTTTGCTATTTGATTCCTTAATCCCAGGTATAGATTTTCCTCTGTCATGTTGGGAATGGACCTAGCTACGTGCTATACTATAGGAAACATTCAGTGGGGGAATAAATTAGTGGATTTGCTATTAAATTCTTGAAATCATTTTGTTAATCCCAGTCTCTCTTTTTTTAAATGAGGTGGGTCCTGGCATAAAAATCAGCAACCATACACTTTCCTAATGCTGGACTCTTCAAGATGTTAGTTGGACTGTGCTTTAAGATGGTTAGTTGGATCTCTCCCACCTCCTCACAACCCACATAATGCAGCGTAGAAGAGCCTGATTCCTCATCCAACTAGGCTTTTAAAATTATGATAAACTCTACGTAACATAGCACTTATCATTTTAGCCATTATTTTTTCCATTATGTTGAAACACAGTAGTTATTTCCCATCATTATCTTAGCCATTTCATATCTTAAGTTCAGTAGCACTGGTTATATTCACACTGTTGGCAACTGTAGCCACCATCCTCCAAAACTTTCTCTGTTTCTCAAACTCAGACTCTATACCTAGTAAGTAACAATTTCAATCTCCTTTCCCCAGCCTCCAGAATCTACCATTTTATTTTTTGCCTCTATGAGTTTGACTACTCTAGATAGCTTGTACAAATAGACACAAATATGTTCAAGTCCCCAATTTTAATTCTTTGGGGGTACATACCCAGGAGTGGACCTTTAAGAACATTAAGAAGGACCATTAAGAACAGGTCTTGGTGGGGGTGCCTGGGTGGCTTAGTCAGTTAAGCGTCCAACTTTCACTTAGGTCATGATCTAGCAGTTCGTGGGNCCCTCCAGGTGATTATCTCCCTAACCCATTTTCCAAATTGTATTTCAGTATTTCTTTTGTGATACTCTGTCAACATCTCCAAATGTTTAAAACTTATTTCATTATTTTGTCACCATCTCTTGCTACCTATGTGACTTTAGGCAATAACTTGAGCCTTTTTTTTTTTAATTGTAAAAGAGAATAATAATTGCCTAGAGCACAGTGTGTTTGTGAAGACTAAAGTACATAGGGTCTGAGGAGTGCTTGGTTCAATGACTGGCACAGTGATATTTCAATTTAAAAAATGGTAACCATTACAGTTGTTAACTTTTCTCCTACCTGAATATTTGTGTTTTTCTATTTTTTACTGATGATACTCGTCTTCTATAAGTTATCTATGCTCTACACCTCCAAGCAATTTTTTTTATCCTTCTCTATATCCACTCCAAGTGTTTTTATCAATCATCGTTTTCAAGATTTCTTGTGTGATAATAACCTTGTAATGGATTGTTACTTTAGCAACAGTTTGCTGAATCCCTAAGGCATTGACTTCCACCTCTGCTTTCCTTTGTCTGTCCTGTACTTCACTACTAGATTCATTTTCATAAGATAGTCTCTCCAGCTGGTCACCCATGTTTTCAGAAATGTTTATTGACCTCTTCCTGCCTTTCTTGCCTGAAATATATTCTACCTCTCCAATCACCGCAGAGACTATTTGTGAATTCCCAATCTTATAAAAAAGAGTTCTGATTTTTCATCTCCCACCCCTACACAGATTTAGTGAACTCAAAATTATTTTTCTTTCATTTAATGTAGCCAATTCTTCACTGGGGTTCTTTACGTCATCCTCTTCAATAACTATCCTTTTTGCCCCTGCATTACCATATCAATGACTCCAGGGCTCCAAGCTTAATTCACAATTCTTGAAAACTTTTTTGAACTCTAGTTCAACTCTGGTTGTCACGTGGCTCACGGGCCTTCAGATTATTGCAGATAGTTTCTTGGCCCTGAAGAAGAAGGAAGACACAGTCCATCCTCTATCTGGGCCATACTCTGTTTCCAAGTAGGTCTTACAACCGTGGAGCCTTGATTTCTTCTTAGAAAAAGTCTAATTTAATAACAGGGCAGGAGAGAGAAGGAAAGGTAGCATCCTGTTCAGAGCATTGTCTCTGCAGTCTGATCTGGGTTCTAATCCTGGTTCTGCTACTTACTGACCATGTGACTCTCAGCAAGTTACTGAAGTTTTGTGTCCCTTAGATTTTTCCATTGGTAAAATAAGGGCAGGGTATGACCTTCTTATGGTTGGTGGTTAGAATACAAAAAATAAAAACAAATCATTTATTAATTACTGGGCATAGAAGGTATACCCAAAAAATGCCATTGTTGTTATTGTTAGTATTTCATAGATTTTTCCTCCTAGATTTTGGTATTAGTATGGTTGAGGAGGAGAAGAATGGCAAAACAATGTGAATAACATGAACCTTCTAATGGTTGAAGTTGTCCTTTTCTTCCAGCTTCCCCTCCTTATGCCTGAACTCGGCTAATGGAGCTTATGGCTTATGCCTAACCAACCCAAGAAAGGGAGACTTCCAGAATAGGCAAGCAGTGCTGTTCTCTGGGAATATTTGGTCTGCCTTCTAGTCTCTTTCCAGTCATGGACAATTTATTATAATTTCAAAGATGGAATACAACATATGCCTTGTATGGTGAACTTCGCTATGTGTATTTTAACGTTGCTAATAATTTATACTTAAGGTGGGTTGATTGAATTTTGCTTAGTTTCATCTTAGAAAAATAATGAAGATATTATTATCTGGAAATAAAGCCATTGGACTGAATATTTAAAGATTTTATAATTGCTCAAGGCAGTATGCTAGGCACTAGAGGAATAGGTACACATTATAATTGCTAGGCAGTATGTTAGGCACTGGAGAAATAGGCATATGTTCTACTTCATCTGGGAAGGTGTTCTGTGTAACTCTAGCCAATATTCATTTTTTCTTTGCTTCGTTAATGCTAGTATCTCACTGTTTATAGTGGCTCTTTGGTACTTAATTGCATGATTTGCAACATTGTTAACTTGTTTCTTGTTAAATTATTTTTGCATATAAGCCCCCAAATAATATAAGCTCAATGAAGATAGTAAAAGAGTCATACTCCCTTATTTTTTAAGGACGCAGTGCTGTGCTAATAGACTTGAGTTTCATTCATTTGAAATATGTGAGGGCCTCTGATGCACCATGCCCTATGCGAAGGGCTGAAGATGTGGTGATGAATGACATAGAGAAATTTACATTTCAGGGAACATAGACAATAATTCTCAGACTTATAATTGACAAAGAGCAGTCAAAACACCCTCAGTAGATTTGGGGAGTCAGGAAGCTTTCAGGCCCAATCCACACAGGAGCATCTTAAAGCCTGACTTTCGCAAACTCACCCTGAGCCCACAACTTGACTTTTTTTTTTATAAATGGGCTTGAAGATTCTATAGTCTTATCATATTTGAAAAGCTTTTCTCTCCCAGCTTCATCATATTTCATCACTCATAAAATATATGTGAAAATCAATGACATTAGATCATTGTGTCTTAAGGCTTAGGAGTTTTGCCTGTCTTCCTAATGATATAGTGAATTAGAAAATAATTAAAAATCATTTAGGTTGCAACCTCCCTTTCTCTCCCTCCACCCCACTCCCCCCACTTCTTGCAAAGAACAGCAGGATTTATGTCTCTTCCTCCACCCTGATTGCTCTAGATAACTCAGGGACCGTCTCAGATGGGAGCTGTGCCAAAATCAGCAAGACACCCAGCTTTGCTCGGATTCTCCACGAGACAGTGCATGGATGCAAAATGGCTAGCAGTAACTAGCAGTATGAATAAACTTCCACCTTTGGGATCACTGCTTATTTTTCCTAACAGCAAGCAGCAGCCACAAAAAACCACGAACGACATTTTTATAGCAACTTATCATTTGCAAGATGCTCGCACATCCATTATCTCATGTGATGCTCACCAAAACCTTGTGACCCAGATATTACTTTTATTCTGCTAAAAATCAGCAAACCATGGCTTAAGTAAAGCCGGGGACTTTTCCAAGGGCATTCTTCTTATGAGAGGGTGGACACAGGTTGCAATCCTAAGGCCATTCCTTTCTCTTTCCACCCTGCCTCGTCTACAGAGAGGAAGATGGCAGAAGAAATGGAGGTGAAGGAAGGTTAAGGAAGGTGGGATACGTTTTAATCAAATTTGGTAGACCTGGTCCCATTTGGGGACACATGAGGAGGATTTTACTGCATTTTCCAGCCCTTTGTTCTACATAAGCCATGTGCCAATATGAGAAGATATAGTCATCTAAATAAAATTGGCTTAAGCAATAAGACATGTATTGGTTCACGTATATCTATATTTAAGATGAATTTCCAGAACCTCTCTTGGCATCTCATTGACACATATTAGGTGATATACATCTTCTTTAGCAACAGCTGGTGGAAGTCAAACAAACTTTGAGCCCCTCAGACCCATACCTGGCGGTGGAAGTGGGGTCAGCTTCCTTGTAAGCACTTGGCCTATGTGTTTGAGACAAAGGTGGATTTTAATGCTAAATGCCCACCATCAACATAGCTAACATAGAAGACTAAGAAATTACTGAATTCAGCCACAAGTGTGGAGCTTGTTCATCAGTATACATCAATGATTCTCAACCCAGGCTGAACAAAGAAATCACCCAGGGAGGTTTAAAAAACATTGGTGCCTGGGGTCCACCCCTGGCGATTCTAATTTGATTGGTCTGGGCTGAGCCTGGCACTGGCAGTTTTCAAAGCTCCCAGGGGATTCTAATGTGAGGTCCAGGTTAAGAACCCTTCTTCCAGATCCTTACTACTCAGGGTGTGGTTCATGGGCTAGCAGTACTAGTGTCATTGTGAGTTTGTAAGAAATGCAGAATTTCAGGCTCCATTCTAGACCTACTGGATCAGAATCCACCTAGCAACAAGTTTCCCAGGTGATTCACATGTACACTAAAGTTCAAGAAGTACTGGTCTAGAAGGATGATATCCAAGACCTTGTTCCTGAACACTGTCTTTACTCTGGTTTTCAAGTCCAGTTTGTGACTCTGTTTAATGATCCTGTTGGGGGAGGGGGGAGTCCCCAAGTATCAACTACACTCCCTAGTTTTCCCCAAAGGAGACCCTGCAAATCAGTGATTATTAATGATGTATGTGATTCAGAACCACTTGAGAATTTTACTTTAAATTTACATACCTAATGTCCACTGTAGAACAGTGAAATAAAATCTCAAGGGACGGTTTTGAAAAATGTGCATCTTGGGAAAAAGCTATTTTTGGGTTCAGATGGCTATTGTGGTCTAGAGTATGAGAAAACATGTGTTTTTACAAAAAGAATATCAGAGAGAAATATGCTGGTTGGGGTTTGAATAATAATATAACCAGGTGTTGTAATTGCATTCATTTCTAAATGCTTCCTCTTTAGGCTGCCTGTAGACTTGACCACTGAGGGACCCCAAGAAGAGGAGAGATTAGAAGCCCCAACCCCTCAAGGCTGACCGGAATTGGGGTCATGGGGATGATGGATGGGGTGCTGGTGCCATAGATAGTTGCTGCCTCAGCCCATCTTGCAGCTTCCCATAGTAATAAATCCTGGAGGGGACACCAATACATTCCTGATAGCAGAGAGAAGTCACTCTTTAATGTGGGCCTGATAATGTCACTGAGCTCAGTCTTCCTAAATTTAAATGATTAGTAATGACCAGACTCGCTCCTGTTTGATGCATCGCTTAACCTGGTAATCGGGAAATCTATTCCACTTGCCTACTTAGATTGATGATGTCACATTACACTGAGGCTTGCTTTCTCCCCCTAATGGAGGAAGACCATGTTAGGATGCATTGGCCTTAAGCATCCTGGCCTGAGCCTCCCTTCATGAATTTGATTAATATCACAGGCTCTATGGACACATTTCAGAATTGCTGAATGTGGCATCTCTGGGAGGACTATGTTTAGAGAGCATTGAGATGTCACTAATGGCGTCTGCCATTGGACGATTCTATTCATTTCTTGACTTCCGGACTTAGAGTATCCCTTCCTAAGAAAGAAAAATGTGTCAGTTTTGGTTGGGCCCTACTGAGTAGGAAAGAAAACCAACCACAACCACCACCACCACAACAACAGGACTGATACCCTAAAGTGGAGATGGCCACCTATATCCACCTGTTATATTAAGTGAGGGAATGCCTACCTCGTGGGTGTGGATCTCCTTGTGGATTCTGGGCTATTTTCCAGTGAGGCTCAAAGTTGATTGTTACCATAAGATTCTCCCACTTCTTATCCAGCTCCCTATCCTATAGGGAGTATAAATGTTATCATTCTTCTCTTTCCTACTTCACTGAGAGATTTCACTGTTTCATGCCATCTCATCTCTCTGGTGATCCCAAGGGATGCCAAAGAACCAAATCATAGCCTTTCTTTAAGAAAATTTTGAGAAGACTTTGTTAGGAAACACCCACACGAATCATTGGTAGACCCAAGGCCAAGTCTAGAGAAAGAAGATGGAGGGTGGGGAAGAAGATGTAGTCACAAATGACAAGAATAAAAGAGGGGAGAGAGAAGAGCACTCAAAAGGGGAATACAGAAGACCATACAAATTCTCTTCAAGGAAAGAGAATACTCAAAGTACTATAGTGGACAGAGAGAGAAAAACAGAAATCAGCATAAATTTCCACTTAACAAACAAAAGTAGCCATGATTTATTGATTCCATGCTGTGTGCCAGGCACTGTAGTAGGTACTGAGGATGCAGAGCTGAATAAGCCTTGGTCTTGCCTTTGAGAACTCTCATTCTGCTGGGAGAAATATCCATTCAGCCAAGAGCTGTGGTACCGTGTGACAGGTGCCATCACACAAGTAGCTACAGGATACAGGGCAGAAAGAAAATCTTCTTGAAGAAGATGATACCTCAATTGCACTCTGGTCTGCGGCTAGTTTTCTGAGCAAATCTGTGGGCAGCGCATGAGGAAACATTGAGCATCTTCCTCAAGGAATGATTCTGTTAATAAATACTAATCCCTTAGATGTGTTTCTCTGAATTGCCAGAAAAGCAAATGGATGGCTCAGTCCCAACTGATGTTGCCCTTTCAGGCCCTAGACTTCAGGCCGGGATGTATCCTGCAATGCTACTTATATAGTCCTAGAAGCTTGTTCACACCTTGCTTCCTGTTTTTCTATTAAGGCATCGACACTTGGGGCACACTGAGTTCTCTGACAAACAGGCTCACCTGTGGCTAGGGGCTTTTGCTTGGAGTCTCTTTTATATCCCCCTTCCTCAAATCTATAAGTACCTATAGAGAGTCATCCTAAAGTCTGGGACAATGGAGACCCCTCAAAAGACATGGGCTAAGATTTTTTTTCTCTGCCTACCAACAGGCTATCTGTTGGGGTGCTTGATCATCCAACCTTCTCTCTGCTTCATTTTCAAAAGTCACCTGTGTGCAAATGGTAGACATTACCAATGGCAGACACCCCTGTTTCCTTCCCATTGCTCTGCTCACAGCCTCTTCCTGGGGTAGGGAGGTCTTTCCTCCAGAGGGGAAACAGGCAAGGTCCTCAGGCGACACAAAGCATTGATTCTGAATTTTGGAGTGGCAAAATTCTCTGAGCAAAGGCAACCCCACTGAGATCTTGGCAATGTAGATGGAGGTGAACTGTGTGCCATGTAATAATGAAAACCGCTGAAAAATACATGGACGAGAGAAACATATATTCCCAGGCTGGAAGAAGATTGAAGGGTTAGAAACCAGGAAAAATATCACTTTAGAGGAGAAGAGATTCCGTGGCTCCATAAATAAATCATTGACCAGACAGGGCCCCCTCTCTTTCCCTTTCTTTATTTTGAATCAGCAAATTGTCCTTGATTTGGAAGGGAAACAGAAACACCCTCACAGTGGTGCCTGACTCGTGCTGCAGACAAATGAAGCAGCCATTTTAACTTTTCATGAAGATGTTTATTAGGCTCCTGCACTGTTCTGATCTGATATTTCTTTATTTGTGGCAGTTCATTCTTCCCGCCCCGTGTAAAGCATTGAACACATCAGATACAGCCATTCTTATTTTGAACATTCGATTTTTATTTGCAGACTGAACCAACGTTAACCAAAGAGATGAGTGTCTCATAGTTGGTTTTTTCCCCCTTATATCCTGGAGACTATGTCTGTCGTAGGAAAACCCCTATGCAGATGAGTATTAAGGTCCTCATTAGTGGTCCAGCAAACCAGAGATCTGTCATGCCCCACCACTGCCACCAAGACAAGCAGAGACAGGGTCAGCCCAGAGACCCAACCTTCTTTTTCATCCCTTCCCTTAGAGATTGTCACTGTTTGTCATCAGGAATGAAACTCTGTCTTTGGGGGATTTTGAAAATTGAAATATCATTTTAGTCAACAAATGTTTATGATACATTTTCAATACTGCGTAACAAATGTGTTTGTATCTCCCTTTGTCTTTATATAGCTGGCTTATTATTAAATATTTATGGGAATTACTGGTTACATATTTTCTGAGCTACTGAAATACAGCTCATCACATCCCCTAACACATTCATATATTTCTCTTCCTTGAAGATACTTATTGGAGCCACATTTTTCTCTCCCTATTGAGTTTCCAAGGAAAATAACTATTTCTTGATTCAAGATGCTAAGAAAGTTTCCTTCTGCCGATTTCTGGAGCTCTTTCTATCCTTTACCATGAGGTCGGTTGTGCAGGTGACTTACGGCTCCAGAGGCCAGCTGGTGTTGTCATTGCCTCTGAAACCTCTGGGTCATTTGAGATATCACTTTATACACTAGGAGGACATAAATCATGTTTCCTTATTATATTAATCTAGTACAGAATATACAGCCTAAGTATCAATCTTCCATGGCAAATATCACAAATATACCACATACAAAGCCACTGGAATTTATATAACTTGTATTTTTACATGAAACAAAAATCTCACCCTTGAGCGTCCTTAGGCTGAATCACAACCAAAGTACAATCCCCTGGGTCTATGCTAATGAAGTTTGGGATCCACCTACTTTGCAGCCGGTAAGATAAAAGAAAAAATTAAATTATTTCTGGGTGTTGTTTACAATGCTAAGGAGCTGTTTCTAATTGATTTTGATGAATCAAAATCAAAATCAAAATCAAATCATTCTTGAGGATCAAGAATGGGTGTTCTGGTCCGTCTGAATCTAGGATTAGGACTTCAATGAGTTTGCTCTCTGTCCCTCAAGAACCCACTTGAAATGAAGGACCTGGTATGCATAACAAGCAGGGCTGCTGGAGTGCGGTTGTGTGGACCGGCCACTCTGCAGCTTCGAGAGGTGCCATTGATATAGTCATTGTTATAAATGGTGCCTCCTGGAGCCGTGTAATATATAACCCGGGTGACCATTCATGGCTTCTTAATTGGATGATATTTTCTTCTACAAATAAACACAAATGCAATCATTCATTCAGCCCTTCGAACAGGTACTTCTCTCTCTGACTTTCAGCATTAGCACGTGCTACCCAGTATCATTTACTGGTCTAGGAATAGGCCCCGCTTTGGGCTATAGGCATTCCATAGACACGTTTTGCTTGGCTCCCAAGGTTTAAAAGTTTAAAAACCACTAAGCTAGTCACCAATACTTTAAAATGAGGAGATTTCATATAAATATTCCAGTTTCAGGTTCCTTTGGACAATCAAACTGGGCAATATGTCCCCCTTCTAATAGGACACCCATGGCCAGAGCTGCAGATATGCTGTCCCGTTAAGAAGAGCTACAATCATGGGGCACCTGGGTGGCTCAGTTGGTTAAGCACTGACTCTTGACTTCTGTTCAGGTCATGATGTCATGGTTCATGGGAAGGAACACCACATCGAGCTCTGTGCTAGCAGCAAGGAGCCTGCTTGCGATTCTTGCCCTCCCTCTTTTTCTGCCCCTTCCCTGCTCATGCTCACGCTCTGTCTCTGTCTCAAGATAAATAAATAAACATTAAAATGGAGAAAAAAAGAAAAGCCATAATCTTATTCCAAAATGCCCTCTATCTCAGTGCTGGCCTGATTCACTAACTTATGCTAAGTGCTTGTGTCCTATGTCAGTCTATGACCCCTATATGAAAGGTGTGCTTACCATTCCTGCCTTGGAATAATTCATTCTCATGGCTGGGGAGCCTTTGCCACATTGCTTGGCTCTCCCTCCTTAGGATTTCCATCTCTCCCTCCTTAGGATTTCCAGAGTTTTGACCCGCATTTGCATGAACACGATGGTTAGATCTACGGCAAACCAAACTGCAGAAAGCACAGCCTCAGCCCTTGAGGAAGCTGCTGGGCACCAGGGCACACGAGCTGGCGTATCTCAGCACCACTGCTGGGTTACACAACAGCCTTCCCTGTAGCCCTTCTCTTCCCCCCAAACTTCTAACATCATCAGCTTCCATTCTGGGTGGGGAGGGGTTTTAGCCTCCAACCTGAGAGTGAGCAGCACCCCCTTACTGAAAGAGCAGCACTCTGAGGATAAAAACCAACAATATAGTACCTTGTGCTTTAATGAGTTTATCTTTGTTTCTCCTCTTCAGAAAATGAAATGCCCTTGCCCCAAATTCCTCTCAGTGTTGGCTTTACAGGGCCCCTCTCCCTGTGTTCTGGGCTCATTAAATTAAGTTTCCGTTGATAACCTTTGGCCAGACCCATCTTCAGGAAGACTCGAATGCATGTTAATAAGCCAGACTTTAAAGGCAGCAAAGATCTCCAGCCCCGTGGTCCCTTTCATGCTCCAGCAGCTTCTATGGCAAAAGGCTGACACGACTTTTATCAAGGCTTTGGCTACATTCATATCTCATGACATAGATTTTTTTTTTAAAGCAGAATTTCAAAGAGTCTTCTTTATCACAATATCTTTAGTCTTCCTTAACGGTTCATATGGATATTTTCTCAGAAGTTGCATAATCAAAGTCGTAAAGTCATTTGTACATTTATATAATTTTTTATCTTCAGGGGCTCACGGAGTTGGAGAATCGTGCCATTAAAAGCCATTGCTGGTATAAAGACGGACTTCAAATCAGCCCTGACCTTTTGTTCAACGGCTCCTTCTGTTACAGAACACATTCAAATAGCTATTTAGATATCGGTGGGGAGAAAAATCCATTGATTTTCCTACTTGGGGGGTTGGTTGTTGCTGCAGAAAGGATTGGTGCCGCGTGGGGCTTTGGGCCTGGCTTTTCGCAGCCCGCAGTCTAATTGCGGTGCCAGCCAGCATGCCTGCGGCCACACAGCCCGCCACCTGGCCCTTGCGGTTTACTCGGCTCCAGCTGAGGGGCTCGCTTGGAACAAAGTGCCCACAGGTGTATGAATATGTCTGGACCAAGCAGAGGACAATTTCAAGAGCTCATTAGACCTGGCGTTTGCTGGGCAATGGGGTAGGGTGGTGTAGCACGTGGAAGGTCCTCTCTCTCTTAGAATCCCCGCCAGGCCCCCACCTATAAGCAGCCTGCCCTGTGCTTCCTGCCTCCGCTGCTTACAGTGCGTTGTCCTGCGTACTGTTTATTGGGTTCTTGCCGTGAACCTGGCACCGCGATCTGAACTTTTGCGTGTAGTATCTTCTTTCATGCTTTACACTCGGTGAAGCTGCTGCTTTATACCTTGTAGAACAAACGGAGGTTCAGAGCGGCAGAGAAGCATCCTGCCACTGGTCAGCTTGGGAGTGGTGGACCTGAGGGCCTTTGCGGAGTCCAGTGTTCTTGCCAGCAGCAGGTCCCGTGTCACAGGGGAAAGAACGGCTATCTCAATGCCCACGGCTTAGACACAGGGGCAGCATGTGCTTCGGATCCGTGGAATTTCTTACGGACAGCTATTCTCTGGCCCACTTTTGCCTGAAAGTCCTTACTGACCATCTGGCAGTTAACACCCTGGGAAGTGTTTAGGAGGTGCTTAGAGCAGCTCCTGCCAGCCAGCCGCCACACTGTATAGCAGAGCTATGGCCACGGCAGCCTGAGTTTACTGCAGGCACTCACACCAAGGCTCACAGTTCCTTGGTAACTTCAAACAAGTACTGGATACTGATTGGCCCACGATTCTCTTTTCCTTTTTGGCTAGTTAATTCTCATTGGTTAGATAAACCATTCTTCCACTTACTGTATTCCAGGCTCTGCTTTCTACATATATTATTTCATGTATGGCTCATACAAATTCTTTTTAAAGTTTGTTTTAATGTTTATTTATTTTTGAGAGAGAGAGGAAGCATGATCGGGGGAAGACTGGGGGGGAGCAGATACAGAATCTGAATCAGGCTCCAGGCTCTGAACTGTCAGCACAGAGTGTGACGCAGGGCTCGAACCCATGAGCTGTGAAATCATGACCTGAGCTGAAGAGGGACACTTAACCAACTGGACCACCTAGGTGCCCCTCGGCTCATACACCTTCTGAGGAAAGTATTGTTACTCCCATTTCATAGAGCAGAAAACTCAGAGAGAATTATTACTCAGAGTCAGCACTGGTGCTGGGATTCAGACCCTGGTCTCTCAATGCGAAAGGACTTGTTCTTTCTCAAGACTCCAACCTTTAATTATCAGCAGTGTTACTATGAATATGTTCTTTCCATATTCCAGGATTTGCTGCAGGGCTTAGAACCTTTCATCTGCCCTCGACCTTGGGTTTGAACCATAGACTAGCAATCTCCAGATTTTGCTGCACGTTAGAATCACTCAGGCGGGCAGAGCTATAAAAAATGTTGGATCATATTCTACCTTAGTCCAATTGGGCTGCTCTAACAAAAGCACCACAGACGGGGTCGGGGATGGGGTGGGAGTGGTGGAATCGGTTAACAAACAAACTTATTTCTTATAGTTTTGGAGGCTGGAAAGTCCAAGATCAAGGTGCCAGCAGAGTCAGTATTCAGTGATGACCCTCTTCCTGGTTGGTGGGTGTCCTTTCCTTGTATCCTCACAGGGCAGGAAGCAGAGAGAGCAAGCAACTTCTCTCGTGTCTCTTACTACATGGGCCCTAATCCCATCACAGGGGCATCTCCGAATGTCATCAGTCACACTGAGGAGGAGGGTTTCAACACGGGAGTTTTGGGGAGGGCACAAATGTTCCCTGCACAGCATCCTTCATATGGAGTAAATGTCTGGGGGTGTAAGCCAGAAATCAGTATTTTTAAAAGGTCCCCAACTGAGGGAGACCTGGGTGGCTCAGTCGCTTGAACATCTGACTTTGGCTTAGGTCATGATCTCATGGTTCTTGGGTTTGAGCCCTGCATCGGGCTCTGTGATTATAGCTCAGCCTTGAGCCTGCTTCAGATTCTGTGTCTCCCTCTCTGTCCCTCCATTGCTTTCTCTCTCTCTCAATAAATAAATATTTTTAAAAAATTTTAAATTTCCCCCGTTGGTGGCAGTCTTTGGGTGCGGCTGTCCCTAGACTGTCAGTCTCCCAAGTTAGTTTGGATAGCTGTGCACACGTCATGGGTTGAATCTGCACTGAGTCCCTGCACCTGCAGTCTTGGCCTGATGAATCCGTCCTTAGTTCCCACGCACTTGCTGCCTGTCAAAGCCTTAGCACTCTGTGGGAGGGTACTCCGACTGTCAGGCAGAGCCCAGAGGTGTGAGCAACAGCTGTCTGCCAAACAGAACCGCTCTGTCCCTGAATGGCAGCCCGGCCTTAGCTGCTGCGGGAACACAGATACAAAGTGGCCGGGGCCTTGACACGTTCTTCCCAGCCATCCACCCAGCCTGCTCCTCTCCATACACTCGAAGTTCCCTGTTCCGGTACTGACTGTCACCATATGGCCCCTACTAATGATTTATACATCATAGCCTTCATTAACTGATGGGAGAGATACTCATGGTAATTTCCTTCCGTCAACTCTCATTCCTCATAGGCTCCCAAATAATTTCACAAAGTGTGGCCTTTTGGTTAAGTTGTTAATGAAGCAAGCTGTAATTAACATTAGGGGTGTCCTTCATACACACTCTTAGAGAATGGCAAGATCTTAAAAAGCTCCATCATCATTAAATTAGTAAATTATTATTGCAGCAGTCTCTGTGTGCTCTAACTTTTGATTTAAAAATTATCGTAGTGGGTTGATATGTTGTGTTTATCTTCTGCTAATTGAATGCTACCTTGCATTTAATCACAGTAAATTGGCCTTCTCTCTAAATAGATCCAAGGGCTTTTAACACTTGTTAACTCATAGCAGCTCTGAGAGTAACGAGGAAGGGTAGGGAGGAAGGAGGGAGGCGCTGGGGGAGGGCTGCGACCCAGCCGGGGGTCATCAGCCCTCGCTGCTCTGGGCTCACTTCTCCAGAGTTTTCAACCTTTGCTTCTGGAATGGATGTGCAGGACATCCAGAGAAAGGTAGTAGTGGCTTCAAACACAGAGAGATGAATCCTTCTTTGAAACAGAAATAAACCAGAGAGAGGGGCCAGGGACTGCCAGGCATCAGACTTGCTCTCGCGGGGTCTCCTCTGGGACTGGCAGCTTGGAGGGCCCGCTGTCACTTAGACAGTGACAGGGAACTGACAGGTAAGAGCCAGGCTTGTGGCTGCCATGGCATGTCCAGGGGGAGATGGTTGATGATCTCTAAAATGGGAAATGGGATCCAAATGGAGTTTTCCAATGGGAGAGGAGTTCAAATGATAATGTTAGTCTCTACTGCACCAGCCCAGGTTTGATTTTTTACCTTTAATGCAGTCCCTGGTTGCCTCGGCTGGCGTCAGTCTTTCCCTACTGGCTCTCTTTTGGTACCATGTGGCCATTTCTAGTAGAATCTACTGTTCCCTAGCTGTCATGTCTGGATGTCTGCTCTGCTGCAAGCTTTGCCGGAAGCAGCTGCTACGGGCTCTGATGCTGGTCACCTCTCATACACTCTCAGCTTTTTGAAGAAATGGCCACCTTTCCTCTGGCCTCGAGACATCGACTAATAGTAATAATAATAATAGCCGTCTGTATTCAGCGCTTATGTGTGACCAAGCATGTGCTATAAGCCTTGCACATATTTTCTAATTTAGGTCTTGCCACTAACCTAGTCGTTAGGTACTATTATCACTGTAATTTGGCCAAAGTCACGCAGAGAATGAGTGGAACAAGTGAACCCAGGATGGCTGACTTAAAATAACCTGTATTTAAGGACTATTTTATACTGACATTTCTCTACCGAAAGATACAATTCCTCCCTGGTCTGAACCCACCCTCTCTCCTGATCATTCTCCTTCCTTATCATTGTGATCACTGTCCTCAGCCACTCTATAAGGACTTTCCAAATAAAGGACACCATGCTATATAACGGAAGAGATGCAAAAACTGTTTGGAATGATTGCAGAACTCAGGAGGCTTGGCGTTGAGAGAGAGAAAGAGAGACAGAGAGACACACGTTCAAAGAGTATGAATATAACACTTAAAAAAATTTAAAAGCCAACAGACATTGACCCCGCAATTCCACTTCCAGGAATCTATCCTAAAGAAATACTAAGAACTATGGCCTGAGTTTTCTGTACCAAGATCATTATCTAAGCATTATTTATACTCGTGAAAAACTGGGAACAATCTAAATGTTGTGTGATGGGAGAAAGGTTAAACGAGTATTTCCCAGACTTTTGTAGAAAATGAGTCCCACGAGATGCTTGCTTTAAAAAAAGAGTCTGTTGCTAATGCATTAGGAAATTACTGCTTGCTGCATTTCCCTTCTTAAAGGAGTCAAAATCCACTTTGTGACTCTTCAAAGACTTATAGAATCTGGAGGACACAAAATTGTCTTAACTTGATTTAAGCCGTCAATAAATCTTTTAGGAACATCTCACGGAATTACACTTGGGAAATACTAGTAAGAGATGGAATATTCATGTGTTGGAATATTATGCAGCCATTAATAACAATGTTTTTAAGAGATATCCTGTGATGTGGGCTTTTGCCCATTACACCCTAAGTGACAAAAATGGAATACAAAATCCTATGCCATCTTATTTCAGTTTTATAGGGAAATATACAGAAAGATGTAGATGGGGGTGGGGGAGAGCACAGAATGTAAGGATCAACCAAAATGCAACGGAGCTTATCTCTACCTGCTAGATTTAGGGGTGAGGTTTAAGTTTTACTGCCTTTCTGTGTCTTCCAAATTTTCCTTAAAGAAAATGTGTTCTAATGAGGAAAACCTTTGCTTTTAGAAATCTACTGGCAGCAATGGGAAGAACGGCATAGGCGTCTGTGCTAAAGTGATCTAGCTGAGCTGACACAGATCATCAAAGTTAAAGGAGTTCGAAGGAGGGCCAGAGCTGAGGACATGCTTACCTGTATTTCCACCCCATCTTTCACGTTTCTTCATGACTCTGGTGGAAGCCAAGCCAAGGCGTGGTACTTCTCACTCTCTGTTCACTTCATATTCTCTTCTCTCCCCTGCCCCCCAGCAGCTGTGCAGACTTCTTCCTCTGCTGGCCTTCACTTCCCCGCATCTCCCGTCCTATCCTGCTGAAAACCTTCCAGAAAACCCCAGTCTCTAGAACACCTTCAAGGACAGCCTCGTGCCTCTCCCCACGCCCTCCCCCCCAACTCTTTAGTTTCTTTTCGATTCTCCCTCTTGTTGTCAGTGTTGACCCACACAGCCTTCTGTTCTCACTCGACCCAAAAGCTCCTGGAAGGCAGGAACCCCATGCCGCACTTTGTAGCAAACTGAGAGCACAGAGCCTTGTGTGCCCACCCTCTGTGGTAAAACAGTCCTCACACCCACTTTGAATCACCTGCAGTGCTTGCTAGAGATGGGGAATTCCAGGCTCTTCCCCCAGAAAGTGTGATTCATGCTACGGAGAGGAGCTGTCCTCAGAAAATGGCAGCGTGGATGCCAGTGGGGAGAGACAGGCGGGGAAGTGGGCAACACGGGCCGGGAGTGAGGATCACAGTGAAGACAGTCCCTGGAGCCCTCCAGCTCTGCCTCTCCCCTGAGTGCTGGAGGACTCCGAATCAACCCGGCGGTGCGTAGGCACGGGATGGGGGCACTCCCCGATATTCCCACCCCCTTCCTGGGGCAGGCAGGGCCAGGCAACCAGAGACAGCTGGTTATGTTGAGTTTGGTTTTCGCCCTCAGCCTCTGATTTGGGAGATGCGGCCTCCTCAGGAGAGGAGATTTGTCTGTTTCAAATGAAAGAAAACTTCAGATGACCGTCTGGGGGTAAATATCCCCATTTCCCTTACTACAGATTTCCTGCCCTCTGTTTTCCCAAGACAGTTGTGTGTGAAGTCTTGGACTCCTATGTGCATTTGGGACATGCAGACGGGACACAGACCTGGAAGCGTGAGGCTTCTCCGTGTCTCTTCCAGGAAACGGAGGGGAGGACAAGGCGGAAGAAGCGGCAAACGGCGGTAAGATCAAGAGGAAGTGTTATGAAATGGCCTCCCACCTGTGGTCCCAGGGCCGACCTCGTCCACCCCTTCCTCCCCACCTCCCCCCACTGCTTTTGCACCTCCTCTCCTCTCCATGCACATGGGCGCCATTTTTATTTTGGGGGCCATTACCCCACACTCCTTGTTGCTGCCAAAACCACATGGGCTGGGGGCTGGGGCTGGATGGACAGGCACCTCTCCCTACCCACAACCCTCCTGGGTGTGGTTGGAAAACTTTTTTATTTTTTGCTTATTGGGGTTTTATTCTGAATAAAAAAGATTCTACTAAAAATAAAAAAGAGGAAGGGGAGAGACAGGTAGAGAAATAAGGCAGACAACAGAATGATTTGTTCCTGCTGAAGGTACTTAGCAAGGTGACCGGAAGACAGGAGCTGTTCCGAGGGTGGCGATTTGGGGAAACCTGGTTGTGTCAGCTGCGAAGAGAAAGTCAAATGACCACAACTTGAAAAGTGTCAAAAGCATCATCCCTGTAGCATGGGAGGGGTTTCTGCTCGCTCTGATTATGTAATATTTATCTGCATTAAGGGCTTCATTAATCTTTGCTATCTGCGCGATAAGTGTCTGAGGTAAAGAATATGATTACCCTTCCCACTGTGCACACAAGGCAGTGACTGAGGCTCGGTGGTTGTCAGGACTGTCCTCGGCACACACAGCCAGGATGCACTGAGTGGACACTGGGGTGGGGCTGAGTAGAAAAGGAAGGGGAGCTTAAATAACCTTTTAACCGGGATTTGATGATCTATGGAGATACTAATTTATCTTTGGAAGGAACCAGAGTCGCTCATCCCCTGTGCACTGGAATGGGGGTAGATGCAAAGAGAGGCAGTGACATACACCTGGAGGTATATACGTGAAAGATCCAGATCAATGAGTCAAAGTTCATCAGGCTTTTATCAACTAAAGCCCATTTGCCTCAACTTACCTACCTGGGTCAAGGAAGTGCCAGGGTTTTCATCACATTGTAGAAGGATAGTGTTTGCATCCAGCCTGACTGAGCCTGCCTTGCACTCAGCCATCAGCCAGGAGCTGAGAAGAAGACAAGCTCAAAATTGCAAGAGTGGGTCTCAAAATGGCCAACTCCTCAGCCCTATAGGAGGGAAGCTTGTTTTTCCTCATAGTTCACCGTTTTCAGAGGCCCTTGCTTTCTGCTCTGCACTCAGACCCAGCTTATGCTGAGTGGGTGAGAGGAGAAGGGAAATTCTCCTCTTCTGGAGTAACCTGTCGCTCCCGTGGCCTGCCCTAACCTGACTTCGTGGTTTGACTTTGAACTCCTGCCTTCCAATCACGTCATCCTCCTCTCTCCCCCAGGGACTGAAAACTGAGTTCCATAAGCCCCAAGCACGGGGAAGACACAACATAGGGCATAGGGCTGTATGGCAAGCAGTGCCTGTCTCCTGAGGTGATCCAACCCCATGAGGAGACTGGCACGTTCACAGTCACAGGGCAGTGCAGTCAGCCGTGAGAGGCAGCAACAGCCCTGGGACTCGGAGGAGGGAGCAGTCAGCCACGTGCAGGGAAGCTGTGACTCCAAGGAGGCCACCAAGCTGGATTTTGAATGACAGAGAATGAGACTGACTGGAAGAGCACTTTCTGCAGAACAAAAGGCATAGACAGAAGTGAGGAGGTTTAAGGGAGCCGGCATGTTCAAGAATAGCCACAGATTAGCTGCATCTGATTTTTAAAAATATTTTGCATATGCAAATTGCCCCATATTTTATCTGGGACCTGCTNTTGCAGTTGATGTTGTTATGGGGCTGACTTAGAGCCAGGCTGCCCAAGGCCTGTAGACCACATGGAGACTGGCCTCTTTGTGTGCATGTGGAGACAAATAAGGGTCATTGGATGTTTTCCCATGGGTTTCGGGATTGCACTTGGGGAGTCCCACGATTGCATTCGGTTATTTGGATACTGGCATGATGAAGCCAAGAATGGATTTTCAAGAGGAAGATTGGCACAGGGAAGCTGGTGGAGAGGCCAAGTCTTCAGAAGGGGGTGAGAAGAGCTGAGAGGCAGGGCGGAGGGAGCAGAGTGGGCAGATTGGAGAAAACTTTAGGAAAGTGAATTCACAGCATGCTGGGGCTGATTGGAAAGGTGGATGAAGGAGAGGAGGAGCCAAGGCCAGATCTCAGATCGTTCAGAAGTCGTGGCTCTCATAACCTGAGATCTGGAGGAAAACCCATCCAGTTCACGGTGAGAGACCTGCCGAGCAAGCAGGGTAAAGGCACAGGAGCCGGAAGTCCTGGTCTGGCTCGCTGTGTGCTCTGCCTCTGCTGGCCAGAATGCTGTGTTTACACATCAGAGCTCTTTGACACTCTCCAAACCGCAGGTTTCAGCTGGACCACCCACGGGAGCGCTGAGCAAGCAGGGGAGGGTGGCTGAGTTAACAGGATGCAGAATCCCCAGGCAACAGCTTGTTTAGAGTGGAGCTCTGCTCTGGGCTGGATCTAAGGGGCCGCCTCCATTAGACCTGTTCTGCTCTGACATCATCTCCCAGTCCACCAACCTTTCCCCTCAGACCAGGCTGGGAGAAGGGGGAGGTGGGGAAAGCTGGGGGAGCCTCATCTACAAGGAACAACAGAGAGTCAGAATGGTTCTGTGTATCAGATGATGACCTGGCCAGGGCCATCGAAATCGCACTGCCAAGTGGACATGGAACTTCCATCTGAGGGTGCAGATTCATTAGCTGTGAAGTTCACACTGGTCTCCATCTGAGTGAATGTGACTGAGTGCCCAGACACGTTGTCCCATGATCCCTGGTAACAGAGCAGAGATTTCATCTTTCCTGAGAGAGCACGGGGACACAGGCTCAACCTGGCACCCAGACACACATGCATTAATGCATGCCCACACGAGCCAGGGAGAAGCTGGTCCACAGCAAAGGGGAAGGGTAGATATTTTATCCTTAATGCCTATTTGGTAGAGGGGATCAGCTGTGGAGGAGAGAGTAGGAAGCCCTTGTAAGGTTTTATGCCCGTGTATGAATTATAACAGAGCTTGGGGTTCTAAGGGAACTTAGAGAAAATCTGGTTAATTCTTCTGTTGCACAGAAGTCAGCTGTTAATTGCTAGAGCTAGAACAAATCCAGGCATTCTAAGTCCAGTGCCATCTGCCTCTTACCCAGACTCCAGAAGTGAGAAGCGGGGCAACAATCTTGTAGATTTCATCAGAATCATTGTCCAACCCAGATAACAGCCTCCCAATCCCACAAAGAAAATGATTTTCCTTTAATCACCGGCACTCACTTTCCTACCCTCAGAACCTGGCGTCTCTGCTGAAATCTGTCTGTATCATATTCATAATAAGATGACCAAGCAAAAACACAGAAAAGGAGAATCTTGTTCTCTTAATCATCCATTCTGACTTTCTCCCAGCCAGGTAGTATTTCCCTGTTCACAGTCAGTGCCCCAAGCAGAACTATCCAGATCTGTCCAGAACTGTCCACATCTTTTAAATCTTTTAAAGGTAACACCTCATAGACAAGCCATTTACTCCTCTTACCACCTTCATAGCAACATTTACCTGTTCAGGAGCTCCTTTTCTCTGAGATAATTGTCACTGTGGAAAGAAAGCAATAGCTAATATTAACGAATGGTGAATAATGTCCATTGATTCTTTAATGTCATGACTTCCAAAAATTTTCACACTAGTTTTTATTCAAAGATCAAAACAGGCTTGTGATTTTTAACATTCTGAATGTAACGTACCTTTTCTGTGAATGCCTTTGCATGGAAGCTCTTCAACTTCTCTGGGGGAAGAAAGTTCCTCTCACAAAAGCTGGCAGGAATGGTTGACCAGACTTGGTGGACCTTGCCGCTCTGGTAGTCAGGGGGACTGCCAGAGGTCCTGGGTTTGAAAAATTTTTGCTGTTGGGGCACCTGGGCGGCTCTGGCAGTTGAGCATCCAACTTTTGATTTCGGCTCACGTCATGACTGCAGGTTTCATGCGATGGAGTCCAATGTCAAGCTCTGTGCTAACAGGGTGGAGCCTGCTTGGGATTCTCTCTCTCCCTCTCTCTCTTCCCCTCCCCCACTTGTGAGCACCTGCTCTCTTTCTTTCTTTCAAAATAAATAAATATGCTTAAAAATACCTTAAGTGTCATTAGTTCCTCTGGCAATGGCATTTATTTACATTGAAAAAATAAGGTTTCTAAAGAACGAATTGTTGATGATAGGATTGGAGGTACTACATCAAGGTGTTGTTGCAGATGACAGAAACGGAACCTTTCCTTATACATCCAAACCACATCAGGGACACTCAACTCTCTAGTTTGGAGACCAAGTGGAAAGAGCCCTAACCTGGGAATCAGCATGGCAGGGCGCGTACCTCCACCTCTCCACGCACCCTCTCCTAGCCTCTGTTTCAAGGTGTGGGAAATGGCCAGAAAACCCTTGCCCCTCTGCCACATGGAATAGCAAATATGGATAAACTTCTTGGTATTCTAGTCCATGGCATAGCGATATAAAAAGAGACTCTCATTTTCTTTCTTGATCCTTTGAAGAATTAGAATTTAGGAGAGAAAGTTAATTTGGAGATGAAAAGAAATATGATGAATTAGACTTTGTATATATCAAGTTCTTAAGAGGATTTTTAGGTATAGTTCTTAGATTCAGGAGCAAGATATAGTTGGAGCAAAAGAGAGGCAGGCATCATGAAGTACTTAATACATAAATGAATAAATGAACGTCTATCTGAATGAATGGAAGACAGGAAAGGCAAACGGCCTCAGATTTGGGGGCAGAATAATCGTTACTTTCCTTGAGCTCAGAAAAAATGTTTGTTTTCATGGACGTTTGACTCATTTTATCCTTGAAACCTACCTACACCTTTCAGAGTGACTTGATTCCTGCAATAATAAAAGGGTAAGGGGACTCGCTTTGTTTCCTGAGGCTCAGACTCTGAGAACTGCAGTCACGCTAACTGATTCCTTGGACCTGAGTCTTCCTCTGATTGACTTTTCTGAGTGGCTTGGTTCCTCTAGTTCTTGGGATTGTGTGCCACTGTCTATCTCTTGGCATTCAGGTTTCTCGAGAGTGGTCTTTAAACCATTAACATCTGAATAATCCAAAGGACTTGTTAGAAATGTCCTGTGTCAGACCTGATGATTCAACAGCTCTGTGGATGATGATAGAGAATCCTCATCTTTAATTAGCATTCTATGTAATTCTTACACATATTAGAATGTAGGAATGACTATCCCATACAATTAGGAACTGAAATCCTTATCCCTTTCTCAGATCCAAGACCTTTTTGTCATCCCCTTGTTGACTTTTCACCTTCCTGACTGCTTGTTTGGCTCTCCATATGCAGCCTGATGCGGGCTGGTGGTTGTCACAGTTTCCACGTAAGGAGTGGCATCTACTAGACCAAATGTCCTTCTGGAACCTGTAACTGGAGGTATCCTTCCTCCTGGGCCTGGCTCCACCTCAGTTAGCTGGTTCTCTTAGGTTCTGACCCTGTTCAGTTGGCCCATTTCCCATCTGGCTGATTCAAGCTTTTAAAAAACATAAGACTACAGTCAACGTGTGTTAAATGATTACTGTGTCATTAATTATCTCATTTCATCACCATGATTTCATTCAGTAGTTATTATGATTTTGCTACGTTTGGACATATCCTCAGAGAAGTTAACATAGGACTTCTAATTTGCCATGAACATGCGAAACAGCAATCTTTCTTGCTGTGGTTCCCCAAATGGTCACATCTCAATACCATCCTTGCCTTCGTATCTGGAAATCCAGACCAAAATTGATTTGTGGATAGCTTAATAAAAATGCTTTTGGAGAGTTCTTTGTCGACAGGTAACTACAGCTGGCTTGGGCAAGAGGCCGTGTCTGTGAAATCTGAAATGAGTTATAGACAATGAGGAAACCCAAGCAAATAGGCAAACAGTTGGAAATGGGGAAGGGTCCTGAGCTGTAGGGTTCTGAACTCTATCCCAGAATTCAGGAGGTGAGTCCTTGTTGATATAAATAGAGGCCCCCAAACAGTCCAGAGTCTCAGCTCTAGAAGACCTCAGTTAGTCACAAGCTACCCTGGATAAGGGCTCACACCCAAGGATATTGCTACAGGAACAATAGTGCATGGTTATGGAGTCAGTGAGCAGATTTCAGGTTCAAAGATAGTGCCAAGCTGGTCCCAAGGGCAAGAACGGGGTGCTGCAGCATGAGGAGCTTTAGCTCCTTAAATCCGTGGCATTTGTCACGGGGATGCTCAAGAGAATGAGGGCAGCAGCCCCAACCATGGGGCGCATGAATAGGGTTTCAAAGACCAGGACCCAGAAAACTAAATCAGAGGCTCTGTAGATGTAGCAAAGCGAGGTCCTTTGTGTTTTGGAAAACTCCACAGCAATTTCTTGACTTGCTTGGATTTAAAACCAAAATCAATTTGTATTAGATTAGTTGTATGTCAATGTAGGCTAGGCTTTCAGGCTCCGCCAGTTTTAGGTAAATTGAATTGGCAATTCAGTATCCTTTTCAGGTCTGAGGGTCATGCGGCTGACTCCAGGAAAAACAAAAAATGCAAACAAACCAACAACAACAGTAACAATAAAAACTCCCACACAGATCAGAAAAGCAGCTAACGGAGCCAGAGGACCGTGCCTTCAGAGATGGGGACCAATGGCTCCTTCAGATGGAACCCTCCAGAAGGCATCTTATCCACCCACCTGCCTCTCAAAAGGACAAACTCAGAGAGGAACAGACAACTGTGAATTTAAACTGTGTTCACAGTTTTCACAGAGAGATGGCCGCCCCTTCATGCTGGTTTAGAAACTTCTTGATATTTTAACGGTTCTTGCCCATGACCAAGCCACTGTGTAGAGGAGTGTGCTATGTTCTATTACAAATTGCACTTCATAGAAGCATCACTGCCTATGTGGTTATGTACACTGTCATTGCTAGTCTAGACGAGGAAAACACGCATTAGAGAGATTAAATAGATTACTCAAAGTTATCTGGCTGGCAAGTGGTGAAGCAGAATCTGACAACTGTTCTTTTGAGGCCAACTGTGTATCCACCTAACACTGAAATCTGGAGACCGAAGCCTGGTCTTCTTTTGTATCCCTTGCAGAGACTCTCTTTGTTTCTAAATCTATCTTTTCTTTCTGTTATTGTCACCCCATCATTCCAGAATTCTGGGTGGTTTTTGTTCATTTGGTGTGTTTTTCTGATTTTTGGTTTTTTTGTGCGTTTTTTTTTTTTTTTGGTTTTGTTTTGTTTTTTGTTTTTGTTCAGGGAATAATGTATCTTACTTGATTTAAGATTTCTTAACATTATACCAGGAAGTATTTCCTAAACAGAATCTTTCTCTTAAAAGATTACTGCAGCCCATCCCCAAACCCAGGGAAAACCAACTGAACTAATTAGAGGCCTTGGAGCAGACATTTGTCTACAGTGAGTAATAGCATGGTTATATAATCCCGCATTTCTTCTCTTTCATACAACCCCAGAGGCATAGAGAAGCAGGAATTCAGCACCCAGTGGAGCCAGAGACTTCTCCTCCCCACACATAACTGGCTGTGAGCCCATCACCCATCCACCGGGACAGCTCTGTCCCCATCATCAATTACTATTTCACAGGCACCCACTGGGTGCTCAGCACATCAGAGAAGAAACGAATTGACTCTGCTGTCAACAATCACCCTGCAAACAGCCAAATAATTTTGATGTTCTTCAAACATATTATAATTAAAAAATTACATGCTGGGAAAAAAAATGTAAGCATTTAATCAGAAGAGAGGGTCAAGCTGATGCAATTAGGGAGGGGAGATGTGCCGGCTTTTATCAACAGAGGCGGTTTTCATCACTATCTGGTGAAAGCAATTGGATTTGAGGCTAAGATGTTTCCATCAAGCGCCTTTTGAACTGAGAAAATATAATTTCATCCTGTTTCTTCAGGAGTGTCTTTAACCTCATGTTACTCTCTGAGGTCACTCCCCTTTCGCGATCCATATAACTGGCCACAGTTTGCTTCTTGCTGTGTATCCCAGGCCAGTTGTGGCCTATTATGCAAATGCACTTAAAAGACAGGTAGCCCCAGCGAAAAAAATTACAACTGCCACATAAGAGAAAGCCCTGGGATGGCAGCCACTGTAAACCTGTCGGTAAGCTGACGTGCTTTTAAGAGAGTTCAATCACTCAGTGAAATCAGAAAACTGCCCAGGTCCCGGCGCCGTGACTGAGAAGCGGTAGAAAACCAAAAGCAAACAAATGAAGCAAACATGATTTTCCATACTACCCCCTTTAGCAGAATTCAGGGCCGGCTGTATGCTGACTAGTCAGGTGGGTCACAGGTACTCACTCCAGACACCTCTCCTAAGAGTCACTGACATGGAGAAGAACTTAACTTGTGGCTCTCATTGGTGGAACAGACAAGATTGCTCTACTGAGAAATGGGAAGGCTGGGTGTGGGTGGGGGGATCACATGTGTCCTACCCGATGCCCTGGTGCAAAGAGGCACCTTAGAACCCTCTACCGGGATTGGCACAGGCAGCACAACAGGGAGGGAAAAGCTCTGGAATGGAAGTTAGGAGACTTCAGCTCTGATCATCAAAATGTGTCTGTAACCCTAGAATGTCCCCATATATTATGTATAATAATAATGCTTTAGTAATGACAGTCCCCATCTTTTTTTGATAATGCCTCATGACTTCAGAAACTCTTTCATCTATACTATCTTATTTGAGCCTTATCAGAATTGTGTGAAGCAGTTAGGCATATGCTATTTTATATACTTGTTCTAACTTAAGAGATAGGAAAGTGATAGGTATTATTTATCACTATGTAAGAGGTGGGAAAAAAAGAGGCTCAGGGTAGGAAGTGACTGGCTGAGACTCACACTAGCAGATAGAAAGAGCTCAAGCACAAATTCGACCCAACTGCTCTTTTCAAAACTCTGATCTATTTTTAGAGGATGATACCTGCCCTAAATTACCCTTGTGAGACTCAATTGCAATAATGCTTTTGAAACTGCTTTGAAGAATGTATACTCAGTGTACAGTGTTAAATTTCTACAGTCTCTGATGGGTGTGCAAATGTTCTACTTCCTATGTAGCTGGGTTCGGTAGGGACCAGGGACGCACATGTCTAGCTCCACAAGGCATCTTGTCGTCTTTTCTGAAAGCAGATGCTAAGGTTGAGGCCTCATGTACAGATGAATGCAGAGAGAGAGGAAAATACAATAAAAATGACAAATAGATATTGGACAAAGACATAAAGTAAACACTGCAAGAAAGCAAATCACAGGTGACTTCTTCTTAGCAAAGAGAAAATGCCAAACAACAACCAAAGAGGAGAGGTTGGAAGCATGGACACAGATGCCAGAGATGGCTGATGGAATGTCTGACGACACTCCAAATTCGCGTGGCTGATATTAAACATGACGGTTAGAGAGATGATGAGCTGGAGCCGTTGACAGCTGAAAGCAGTCTTTCCTAGGATTGTTTTCAACAGCACAGAGAGGTCTGACCTTGGGACAAGCATCAGAAGAGCACAGAGGGAGTCTGGGAGCCTGGCTGTTTGCATATGTGTGTATTTATGTGCATGCACGTGAGGTACTCCTCTATCCACGCTTTTATTCGTTCAACTATTTATATCTCTTCATTCATTCATCATTATCTCTGTAGGCTGGGCACTGGGCTAGGTACTGGGGTTTCAAAGAGGAAAGACAGAAGTCCCTGCCCTTCAGAAGCTCATTGGGTAACGTAGGAGAAAACGAGGTAAGCAACTGATCACCGCTCATACATACGCTATAAGACAGACGTGGGGAGAGGATGTTCCCGGTGCTCAGACAAAGGCTGCCAAAGTCAGAATGGGTGAGAGTAGGGCAGGGGAGAGAGACAGGGGTTGGAAACAGGATAAGCTCCTGTGCAGGGTGCTGATTCCACAGTGGTTCCTCACAGCATCCAGGGTCTCACTTTCTGAGTTGCTGCTATCACCTAAGAGTATCAGTGGAGAGATTTCTTCAACTATGCTGATGGCCACTTGCTTTTTGAATAGAAACTTCTCCCCACTTCTTGCCCCTATCACATAGAACTTTACTTTGCCAACAGATCAAAATAATCAAAATTATTTTTTTGTTCTGGATAATTTTTGTAGTAAAAATATTATTAGGGTTTTCTCCAGGTGCTCTCCTCTACCAGTGTCCTTTAGCTCACAGTTCTGCTTCCAAGATCCAGACATGTGAGGCATCTGGTCCACCAACTGTGAACCAGTCCACTCATCGTGGTACCATCATCATTAGCAGCAGTGCAGCTCCCACTCATGACACCACTTCTGATTTCAGGGAGAAAGGAGAACCTTTTTGTTTGGCCTATGGACCACCATGTTTGGCTTCTGATCAAAACCATTCTAAATTTATAGGTACATTTCCTACCAAAATAGATAAGGACAGCTGATTTTAGCTGTAGGACCCCTGGGCTTACTCTTCTATGCTCTGTAGTATCTCTTCTTTGCATCTCTTCTCAATAATAACTCCTTTCTCATCTCTGACTTCTGTCTCTGACCCAGGGTTTCCTCATGAGCTCTGCCTCTACACTGGGATATCTTAGGTCCTTTCCTATCTTGTTATCACATTACACATGCATCCCAAATTCTTTGATACTTTGTCCTAACCTTTATTTTTCCCTCTATATCCTCATTTCAATCAATGAAAAATTTTACATCTTCCCAATTCTGCTCTTATCTAGCTCAGCAGAAGAATCACCCACTTCTCTCTGGCCAAGTAGGCTAGCACCCTACCTCTCTACATATAGTCATATACATCAGATATCATCCTCCAACACACATTAAAAAATCTAAAGCCCAATATGTGTAGCTTTAAAAAATATTACCGTATTCTTGTTAATATGGGCTGGAGATAAGTTTGCCAGAAAGCAATTTGGCTGAAACCAGTCCCTTGCTAATCAATTTGTCTAGTTGGTCTAAATTTCAACTCTTTTAAAAAGCCTCTTTCTATCCCTTTGAGGATCTCATTTTATAAACATATTTCTGCCACAAATAGTAGTCTTTTAAGTAATTTAAACCAATTTCCAAAAAAGGTATTTCCAAGTTAATTTCATATTTTTTGATAAGTACACATCATATTTGCATAATTTTGTGAATGACAAAATTATTTTGAATCCGTGAGTACTCTTTTACACTGATTTTATTTTTAGATAACAGAAAGAGTTTAGCTAGATTTCCTAAGAACTTTATTTTTCAGAGCTCTTTTTTCACAATAAATGTAAATCAAATTTGCACAAAACTGATTTTTACATAACTTTTCATTGCTAACTAGAGACTGATAAAGAACCCAGCCCTCCCCAATTTGCTATCATTTGGGGGGAAGAGTACAATTTTTTCCAAGTGCTCATTCTAATCCCAACTCATGTCACCTCATGTCCACTCTGTTGTGTGGGAATCAGAAAGGACTTTACAAAGAGGAACAAACTGCAGTTCATGTGTGTTGGCCCGTTTGTGGAATCTCAGTTGGATGGACACAGACTAGAAGTACAAATCATTTAGGGCCTTGAAAAGCCAATGACCTGTTGAATCTGGACTGAGATTTTAAAAAGACCAAAACAAATTCTTTTCTAGGGAAATATTTTTGGATGTATTTTTACAGCAGGTGTACAAATTTCTAGGGCTAAATTGTCCTCCAAGTACATTTTAATGGGGCCATTTGTGTCCTACTTGTCACAAATCAGAGGAAACTTGACATTTGTTTTACTTAAAGCTCTCTTTCATTGTGTTACTCCTTCAATTGATTCTCAATTTCCCCTAAAGCATTTTCCAGATTTAGCAGGTACCCCGTGGCTGTGCACAGATGAGTCAACTTTCCACAGTCTCTTGTTTCTGGGTATAGGAAATCAAATATGAAGACACACACAAAGAACTTCCAGTGGTGAATACATAAGTTGGTCATAGAAATTAATCTTCTTGCATTAAAACAATATTGAGCTAAAAAGCTCGAAGATACAGTTAAAGAAAATGGCACAATGATTTACAGAGAGGTAAAGAGAAGAAAAATGTGAACAAAAGATATAAGGAGCAAAAATAGAGGCTTTTCAAAATCTGTGTGATAGAAATTCCATGGGGTCTCTGGCTGCCTTAGTCAGTAGAGTGTTGGACTCTTGAGCTTGAGCCCCACATTGGAGGTAAAGATTAATTTTAAAAAATGGCTTGAGCAAATAAAGAGAAACTTAAAATTAAATAAGTAAAGCTAACTCCTCTGTAACTCCCCCCTTTAAAAAAAAAAAAGAAAAAGAAAAAGAAGAAGAAGAAATTCCAGAAGTAAAGAATGGTGGAGATGTAATAATTAAGGGAAAATTTCCAGACCTGAATAAGTATGGGAGTCTGCAAACTGAGGAAGACTTCAAAAACCAAAGTGGATAAATTAAACACTTTAGGGGTGCCTGGGTGGCTCAGTCAGTTAAGCGTCTGACTTTGGCTCAGGCCATGATCTCACGGTTCGTAGGTTCAAGCCCTGCATCGGGCTCTGTGCTGACAGCTAGCTCAGAGCCTGGAGCCTGTTTCAGATTCTGTGTCTCCTTCTCCCTCTGATCCTCCCTTGCTCACGCTCCCCCTCTCTCTTCGAAATAAATAAAACATTTTAAAAATTTTGTTAAAAACATTCTACATCTAGGTACACTGTAGGGGAATTTCAGATCATAAATGAAAAACTCTTAAAATCAACTAAAAAGAAAATCAGATTATCTACAAAGCAATGATAACTATATTGATAGCAATATCCTAACAACAACAAAAAGATGCCCTAAGGTAATGAAATAGTGTCTTCAAAATGCTGATTATTTTATCTGATACAGAAAATCACACACATGTACAATAAAAATCTAACAAACTAGGAGTCAAAAGGAACTTTCTAACTCAACAAAAGTGTCAAGCATACATTATATGTAATGGAGAATTTTTAGACATTTTTGAGACTTGGGATTCACAGATGATTGCTATCACTAATGGTCCTCACGGATTTTGTATGGAAAGAAAGGAAATAGAACTTAAAGGGTGATAAGGGGGTAAAATTCTCAATATTCACAGACAAGATGATTATCTATATTGAAAATGCACAAATTAACAGACAACATTTTGTAATGAAGGGGAATAGCAAGGTCACTAGATTAAAGACCAGCTTATAAAAATATGTCAAGAAAACACTAAAAAGTAAAATACCACTCACAAGAGTAACAAAAACACAAGAGGGTCAAGAAATTTACAATGGGTATACAAGATTTTGATGGAGAAAATGGAAAAATATTAAAAGCAAACTGGTGCAGCCACTCTGGAAAACTGTATGGAGGTTCCTTAAAAAATTAAAAATAGAATTACCCTATGATCCAGCAACTACACTACTAGGAATTTATCCAAAGGATACAAAAATGCTTATTTGAAGGGGCACATGCACTCCAATGTTTATAGCAGCACTATCAACAATAGCTAAATTATGGAAAGAGGCCAAAAGCCCATCCATGGAGGAATGGATAAAGAAGATGTGGTACATACAGACAATGGAGTACTACTCAGCAATGAAAAAGAATGAAATCTTGCTGTTTGCAACAACATGGATGGAACTAGAGGGTATTATGCTAAGTGAAGTAAGTCAGTCAGAGAAAGACACTCATATGATTTCACTCATATGTGGAATTTGAGAAATGCAATAGATGAACACAAGGGAAGGGAAGGAAAAGTAAAACAAAAACAGTGAGGGAAGCAAGGCATAAAAGACCCTTAAATACAGAGAACAAACTGAGGGTTGCTGGAAGGGAAGTGGATGGGGGGAATGGGTTAAATGGGTGATGGGCACTAAGGAGGGCACTTTTCAGGATGAATACTGGATATCATATGTAAGGGGTGAATCACTGGGTTTTAGTCCTGAAGCCAAGACTACACTGTATGTTAACTAACCTGAATTTAAATATAAATAAATAAATAAATAAATTATGAAGGATGCATACATATATAAGCATTAAAAAAGTTAAAAAAAAAGAAATATTTTAAAGGACACAGGTTTGTCTGAGAATACAAAAATCTTACATATTCATGAATAAGATATGATGAAAATATTATAAGGATACTAATTATAACTTAATTTACAAATTCAATGTTAATAAATAGGCCAGCTGCATTTTTTAAAATGAATTGATACATTTATTTCAAAATTTATAGAAATAAGCTTCACAAATAGCTAAGCCAATCTGGAAAAACAGCAAAAAGATTTTCATTACGAGGTATCTTGTGAGTACCCTACAAAGCCGTATCAGTGAAATCTGTATGGCAATACTGCAAAAAAACAACCAGAACAATGGAAAAGAATAGAGCCTCAGAGCGCCACGTGCACATGAGAACTTGATAAACAATTGTGGAGGCGATGAGGGTAGAGTCGTTGGCAAACCTGGCTCACATATGAAGAAAAATAAAATTGATCCCTATGAAAAAGTCAGATGAGGACTTTTAATTAAGCAAGTTTAGATTTAAGATTTAAAATGTAGATTAAGCAAAGATTTACAAATGAAAGGTAAATAATTTAATCATAATTTTATTTGTGACCTAGGACTTGTTTAAAACTGTTAAAATCTTAAAGGTAAGGCATATGAAGTGAAATGTTGACATTTTGGATTCACAGATTTTTAAGAATTTCTTTAAAGTAAGACCCAATATGTAAAGTTAATCACTGATTATGAAAAAATGTCAAGGGGTTAGTATCGAAAATATTTAAGAAACATTCAAGAGTCTCTCCTGGTTTGCCTTGAATGTTGAGAACAAACTGAGGACTGATGGGTATGCAGGAGAGGAGAAGGGGGGTGATGGGCATGGAGGAGGGCACTTGTGGGGATGAGCACTGGGTGTCGTATGGAAACCAACATGACAATAAACTATTAAAAAAATAAAATATTTAAGAAATATCTATAAATCCACTAGAAAAGCATTGAAACCCAAGAGAAATTGGATAAAAGATATGAACAGATAATTTACAGATGACAATCATTGTGAATCAGAAAAAAAGAGAATTAATACAATGATACATCACTTTACATATATCAGGTAGGCAAATATTAAAAACTGGGTTAGCATTAGCAGGGATGTGAGAAGAAACATACCAAAGACATAAACCCTAGGAACATGGTCCTGGGGAAAGATGTGGAATATAGAATGAAGTCTAGCACAGTATTATTTATGTAAATTAGAAATCTATGAACAATACTTATTCACATTTTTAAAAGATACATTAAAATAATACACATCAAATAAGTTAACATGGGAGTGGGGGAATAACAGTAAAGAATGAAGATAATGAATACATACATACATACATGTGTCGTGCATATATATGTATATATACACATAAAATGACCCAAGGCCTTGAATGGGCTGATTGTGATACTCCAGTTTCTCGCTATTACAAATAAAGCTACTAAGAATATTTATGACCAGTTTTTGCATGGACATCTACTTTCAGTTCTTTTTTTTTTTTTAATGTTTTACTTATTTCTAAGAGAGAGACAGAGAGAGACAGCATGAGCAGGGGAGGGTCAGAGAGAGAGGGAGACACAGACTGTGAAACAGGCTCCAGGCTCTGAGCTGGCAGTCAGCACAGAGCCCGACGCGGGGCTCGAACCCACGAACCTTGAGATCATGACCTAAGCGAAAGTTGGACGCTTAACCGACTAAGCCACCCAGGCGCCCCCTTTCAGTTCTTTTGAATAAATGCCTAGGAATGGAATGGCTGAACAAAGGTGAATGTTTAACATTTTAAGAAACTAAAAACTATTTTCTAAAATGCTTGCACCATTTACATTCCCAAGAGCAATGTCTGAATGCTTCCTTCCTCCATATCCTCTGAGTACAACCAATTATTTAATTTTAGTTATCCTAATAACTGGGTAGTAGTATCTTATTGTGCTTTTCATTTGTATTTCCCTAAAAATTAATGACGTTGAGCATCTTTTCATGGGTTTATTTGGCATTGATGTATTTTCTTTGGTAAAGTGTCTGTTCAAATCTTTTGTTGTATTTCTAAAATCGAGCTGTTTTGCTTTGAGAGTTCTTACATATTTTGGATACAAATACATCATGTTTTGCAAATATATTCTACCACTCCATGGCTTGTCTTTTCATTCTTAATGGTGCTTTTATCAAGAGCAGATTTTCAGATATTTGATGAAGATCAATTCATCAATTCTTTTTCGTTTTTGTATGCATGTGGCATCATATTTAATACATCTTGACCTAACTCACTTTTTCTATGTTTTCTTCTAGAAGTTTTACAGTTTTAGATTTTAAATTTGGGTCATTTTTCTTAACTAGTACAAGACAGGGATCAAAGTTTGGTTTTGTTTTTAGTTTGCATGTGAATATCCGATTCTTCCAACACCATTCCATGAAAAGACTATTCTCTGACCACTGAATTGGTTTTGCACCTTTGTCAAAATGAGTTGTTTATTTATGTGTGGATCTATATCTGGACTCTATTCTGCTCCATTGATCTATCTGTCTAACTTGACAGCAATAAAATTTACTAATCATTTCTGCTATGTTTAATCTGCCATTAATGTCAAACAATGTTATTTTTCACTTCACAAATTGTTTTCTTTCATTTATAGAATTTCAGTGTGTATCTTTTTTGTATCTTCCATGATTCTATCTTACTTTTTGAACATGTGTAACACAACTATAGTTGATATAAGATCTTGTCTAATTCTGACATCATGTCATGTTCTCAGTTGGTTTTCTTCCACTCGTTTTTCAACTTCGGTTTACATGATTTGACTTGTCAATGCTTTGTGATTTCTTCTTTCTTGGATGCAAATATTATAAATTTTACCTTGTGTCCTGGATTTTTTTTGCACTCCTAAAATAACCTTGAGCTTTGGTCTTGAATACAGTTAAGTTATTTTGAAATAGTTGAGTCCTTTTGGATCTCACTTTCAATCTTCGTTAGGAGGAACCAGAGCAGTGCTTATTCTCCACCACTGAGGAAAGATACTTTAAATTACTTTACGTAAAAGCTCATAATTATGAAATTTCCTAGTCTGGTTGGTAGAACTATCCCCTTTCCTGAGTTTTGGTCAATGTTCATTCTAATCTTTTCTGGGCAGATCTTTCCCCAGTCTCAGGTATTTTTCTCTACATGCCTATACTGTTCAGTATTCAGCTGAATAATCAAGAGGCACCGTGGAAGATTTGTGTTCTATTTTTGTGCTGCTCTTCAGTATTCTGTCCTGTGAACCCCAGCCACCTTGTTCTCCCCTGACTTGTGGCTCTGTTGCTTTTACTCAGAGAGTCTACCAAACTTGGGGTCTTCCTGTTCGCATAGTATTCTGGAAACTCTCATGTCAGTAAACTCGAACAATTTCTCACTTCATTTGTTTCCATCTATCAGGGATCACTATTCTCCATTACCTGTAGTGTGGTGGTTTGAAAATTATTGCTTCACTTGTTGGTTTGTTTTTTGTTTTGTGCTGGTTTTTTTTTTTTTTTTCAGGAAGGGTGGCAAAATCCAGTCATTGTTACCCCATCTTGTGGGAAGTAGAAGTCCTGATATAAGAATATTGATTAAAAAAATGGACTCTAACAAAAATAAATATGACTTAGAATATGTAATGTCATTACCAAAAAATAAATAATTCACCAAGAAATATGGAACTCAGAAATATCAAGGAATTGCTATCATAGATCACAAATTCCATAATACAACAAATTTAATAATTATGAACCAAAAAAAGTAGCCTCACATAATCTCTCCAAATATTGGTACATGGTCTGGGAATTTGGGGGTAGGGAGTGAAAGGATTAATACTGAGAATATGCAATAAATGTGTATAAATTGATACTAAAACCATGTAGGAAAATAGGCACAGAATTTAGCAGACATTTCATGAAAGAAGAAAGCTGATTGACCAATAAATGTGTAAATGTGCTCAGTTTCCCATTAGTTAGGGAAATGGAGACGAGAAGCCCAGAGACTCTGGAGTTCATCTGACACCGGGAACATACGGCTTTCCAACATCCCTTGCTCTGTGCAACATAATCATTTTCAGCCACAATCATGGAATGAAACTCTGTGTGAGGGTGAAGGTGCTACATATTTCAAAATAGATAGAGATAGAAATATTGATTCGCTGTCCCTTGTCTATTTCTTTTTTTCATTGTTCTCGGTTGAGCTTATGTTAGTTCCTCACTTCAAGTTTCTTTGCAAAAATTACAGAGTAATTATGAACGAATACTGTGATTACTTCGAGTTCTTCCTCCAGACAGAACAAACAAAACCCCGAACTATTTACTGTAAACTTTTATATCTACCTAATAGTTTGAACTTTGCTCCTTTGTTGACTGAAAAAAATAATATTTGATGCACATAACTATCCAGTACAGTATGATTCAACTTCACTCTTTCTTAATTCATATTCTAGTTTTAAACAGTTAATTAAAATGAGTAAATTTCCACTTTAAAGATATTGTTCAGGTTCGGTAAGACATTTCATGGTTAACGCTGTTTTCTTGTTTTAAATATTAAACACAAATAAATACTCCAAGCGGTCACATGAAATAAGAAAACTGAAATTACTCACATTTTCTTTCTTTGCTTTTTCTATCACTGTGCCATCCTTGTTTATCCCAAATATACTGTTTAAACATGAGAATATGTGGTGCCAAGGAGGGGGGGGGTGGAGATATGGTTTGTGCAGGAGCCAGTGTAAACATTCAGGCCAGTGTAAATCTGCTCTTGAAATGAGAGTGGGTAGGTGAATCCATGCGTATTCAGGATCAACTGTATAAGTAACAGTTCTCCAATTTAACTCTCATGTCAACTATAATGTGTATGAAAAGACAAAAATAAAATGCTCTAATTTAGAGTTTGCATAACCTATTATTAAATTTCAACAATAATTATCACAAGGTAGGTTCCTCATGTGGAGAAGTAGTGTGGATACGTGTAGTGCATTACAAACAATCCAAAGTTGGTGCTTTGCAAGTCCATGGACACCAGGAGTTAGGCAGATGGTTCATCTGAGAAGGGCAGTTCCATAGCCAAAAGGGACAGGCAGATTTCGGTCATCCCGGCTACAGTGTCCGCAAGCAACAGCAGCCACGGCTGTGATGAGAGAATGGAGAACACTGCTCTGGCAGACAGAGCTACAAAGTAATTAGTACATCTGAACTCCATTTAGGCATCTAGTAATAGGACATCTCCTGGTGGGGGAAACCAGCATTTTGATTCTAAAGGACACATATTTTAAGCAGATTAAGAAATGAAATTATATTAAATTAGGAAGGTATGATTAACCCAAGGACCTTGGCGGTGGCAGAATATTGTTGGGGGGGAGAACTTGAAGAAACTCAGCACACATTAGGCACATGGATGAAAAACCAAGGCAGCCCACCTCCTTGGGAATATTGCTCCAGGAATGAATTTCAGTTTGTGGGGTGACAAAGCATGGTGAAGGCCATGTCCAAGGCAAGCTCATGCTTTTTCGGATAAGGGCTTTCTAAAACACCGGGGGTATGTGTATGCATAGAAAACAGCAATTTCTTTGCTTTAAGATATTTGGAAATAATCCTTTCTAATTAGATACTGAACACCGATGCCAGAGCACTAGGCACAGACCTCTGCTGGAGTTCTCCACCGGGGTATGGAGGGAACAGCATAAAGTGAGACCTTTCTTTGGGAATTTGGGAGCCACCAAGTTCAAGGCATGGGGGCAGGAAACAGAAGACAAAGCCAGGACAGTTGGCTCATGTATAGAGACCATGGAGGGGAGCCATGGGGTGGAAGCAGAATGAGAAATATTGGAAGTAAGAGCAAGGAGATGGTCACCAGAAAGAAAGAAGGAAGCAGGAAAGCCATTGGACACATAGGTCTGGGAGTATGGACACAGCTGCGTTCAGTGAAGTCCTTTGCGAGATGAAGATCTCTGAGCTGAGATGCGACTGGCCAAGGCAAACAGCCTTCTGGAGAAGGTGGCAGCCAATAGGAGGCACACAAACAGGTAGAGAGAAGGTGGACTGGCTCCCAGTGGCTGGGTAGCTTCCTCCTCTATTGATTGCATTGTGGGCTTTCCTCCACCACTTTGTTTCATTGTTGGGCTTATCATCACCTGCCCTGTTTTTTTAAATCTCCTTGTTTATCTAGCAAAGGGGGCAGGGATTTTTTGGTCAATTCTGTTTACTGTCATATCCCCGACACGTAAGGGGATAGTGCTTGGCATTTGTTGAATGAATAAATGAACATTTATTGTACTGACTAGAGATATCCCATAGTGCCACTGGGGCAGAGGCTGGCCTACCAATGGATCAAAGCTTAATACTGACAAAGCCCTTGCCATTCTAATTCAATATATCTGTGGTATGGATTCCATTCATTTTCTTACGAAGTAAAGTGAGAATTGCAGATAAGCAGGTCTGGGGGACTAGACCAACACCTACATGGTGCTCATTCTTCTTCTTGGAGATATTTCTAAATGAATGAAAAATTGATTTAATTCCAAAAAATCCTTCTTTTGTTTTAGGTGTTCTGCTATGCCAGTTCCCTTGGAGAGTAGATTTCCGTGATAAAACAAATCATTAGATGGTTACCAGGACACCAATGAGACAGTCCCAAATGCAAACCTTATCTTCATTTACTGGGCTGTAATTCACTGCATTACTAGGGAGTCTATTCTTTCTCTCTCTCTGTGTGTGTGTCTCTCTCTCTAACTATATAACTATATAGTTATGCTATATATAACCATATATATATAGTTGAAGTGAAGACAATATCTCTCTCCAGTAAGGCTCATTCCTACCTTCCTACCTTCAGCTAGCAACAGACATAGCTATGGCCTAGAATGCTGTGTCTCTCAAGTTACCCTACTCTTGGTCTGAGACTAACAAAGAGACCAAGTCACTCCAGGTAGTATGGGAAAGGATCTTTCATAAATTGCAGGAGGCATATTTCATAGAAATTTAAGAAAACCTAAAGAAAAGTTCAGAGTTGTCCTTATTTTGCATGGCAGCTGTGGGTACTTTGTTGTTTTATTTTTGTCTCTATATTCCCAACAAAAGAATCTCAAATCAGGCAGTAAATGAAGAGTTTATGAAGTGGTGGTGAGGCCATATTACTATGAGCACGAGATGTACTAGGATCTGGCTAATCTTTGTGTCCATATTGAAGCAAGAGTCTCCTCTAGGAGGGAATGGCATGGGTTTGCCTTTGTTTTTTTGACTTTGAACCTTAGTCTCTTTATCCTTTTGACTGCGATATCCAGTATGGTGTCTGCAATAGTAGTGAAATAGTTAGAATCATCACGACACAAACCCAAGTCTCACTTTGTCCACTCAACAGCTGTATGACCTCAGGTAAATCACATAGGGCCTCTGGGCCTGTCTTTTCATTGGTTAATTTCAGCTTTTATGCCCATTGGCCTCTAAGATCATGAAGAAAACCATGTTCTATTTTCTTGGAGGGAAATTGAGTGGCAACTTAAAAGCAATGAGATGCAGATAGCTTTAGGATCCAAACACCTGGATCCAAAATCTGACTCTACCTTTTTGTTGCTAAGTCATTTTTATGCTCCAATGGGGATGGTTTTAAGAAACAAGTGATATCAAATACACCGTCACAAATAAAGTACCTGGCCCAGAAATTGCTATACTTGAGTTAAATGAACAGACAAGAGGCAAGACCACAGAGAGGTGGAGAGCTGTGTCTGCACAGACCTCTTGGGCCGAGCGACCACACAGAGACTGTGGCTTCCACACCACGGGTTGGCTGATGCTGGCCAGGCTTAGCGCTTCCATGTTGCACATCCTGAGAGCAGGTGCGCTCCAGAAAGACTTCTCTGAGACCTCTGGTTAAGGACTGTCCACAATTAGTAAGAGGCAGCTCTCTGGAATGTGGAACTTCAGATCTAATTCTTAAATAATTCTTTAGCACAAATGAAAGTGTTTGGGGGGAGAAAGTTGGTAGGAGAAGAGAAGGAAAGGTGAAAAGAGGGGAGCCAGGGAAAGAATCATTGAGGTCACATTGAATAAACAAAAATGGAATTCAGAGAAGTAAATTTCTATCAAAAGCCATTCTAGGAACATGATGTGAATTGGTCATGTCTTGTTTTGTTTCTTGTTCAATCAAAAAGTTGATCAGATTGCTGCGTCTGTCTAATCAAAAGCAAGATGTACACCTGAGAAAAATGAACAGACTGCTGGTGAGTGGAATGTTTTAAAATGGGGGTTTGATTTTGATTAGCTTGCCTCGCAGTGCTTCGGGGTGAGCATGCCTGAGCGTATGCCTTCTCCCTACAATGACCAAGGCTCCCCTCGGCTACCCAGGCATGATTAATATTTGAGGTCAGAATCTGGCCTGTAGAATTCTAACCCAATTTCACATTAGCATTTTTAAGACTTCCAGGCAAATGAATACTCATGTGCACGCAGGGGTTAGATATGCACATCAGTGCTTCAGAAATGAAAGTAAAGCAATGTGGAAGGATTGATGTTTGTAACCTCAAAGTCAAGGGAATTCAAAGCTAAGCCCCAAAGAGCTGTGGTGAGTCACCAGGTCGGCACGGGATTAAGATACATGAGATAGCCCCTCCACCAGGAATACGTAATAGCACTTTCAGCCTGGGATCCCGGGCGCGATGTGTGCTGGAGCAAGATGATCCCAGCCAATTCTCTCCAAGCCAACAAATAAAAGATGTATCCGTCTGGGGCTCCTGGGTGGCTCAGTGGGTTAAGCAACCGACTTCGGCTCAGGTCACGATCTCACAGTCCATGGGTTCGAGCCCCGTGTCGGGCTCTATGCTGACAGCTCAGAGCCTGGACCCTGCCTCAGATTCTGTGTGTGTGTCTCTCTCTGACCCTCCCCTGCTCATGCTGTCTCTTTCTCTCTCTCCCTCAAAAATAAAAACATTAAAAATTAAAAAAAAGAGAGAGAGAGAGAGAGATGTATCCGTCCAAGCACAGACTCATTCTGGAAGTAGCAGCTAGCTGGACTCAGGTAGTTGCCAGTGGAGATCATGTTGCAGCCTCATAATTTAAAATATTGGCAAGAGTAGACAGTGGTGTTTTCCTTCACTTTCCTAGAAATGCTTTCTTTCTTTTTTTTAAGAATTTATTAATTTTGGTAGGTGAAGTAATGGTACATGGTTGCTTTCCTAAACATTAACTTTTTGGAGAAGTAAAATAAAGTATTTATAGATTCAGTGATATGCTAAAATTTGCTTTAAAATACTCTAGCTGAAGAAAAATAAAGGGGGGGGGGAAGACTTCTACTTCCAGGAAGACAGAGTAGATGGGGTGGGACCAAGAGAAAAATGGTGGGGTTATGAAAAAGTAACATGAAGGATATTGGTGGTGATAGACTGTTCTGTGTATTGACTGAATCAGGGTCAATACCCTGTTGGTGATACTGTACTGTGATGCCACAAGATGGTACTGGGAAGAAAAAATTGCTAAAAGGTGCACGAGATCCCTCTTTATTCTTTCTTTGTTTTAGTTGAATTGCAATTGACATATAGCCAATTATATTAGTTTCAGGTATACAAGAGAGTGATTCAATATTTTTATGGGTTTTTTAAAATTTATTATTGAGACAGAGAGAAACAGAGCATGGGTGGGGGAGGGGCAGAGAGAGAGGGAGACACAGAATCTGAAGTAGGCTCCAGGCTCTCAGCTGTCAGCATAGAGTCCGATGCAGGACTTGAACTCACAAACTGCGAGATCATGACCGGAGATGAAGTTGGCTGCTTAACCGACCAAGCCACCCAGGCACTCCTCAGTATTTTTATACATTATGAAATGATCACTGACAGGTCTAGTTGTATCACCATCCAGTTATTACAATATTATTGACTATATTCCCTATGCTGTAGTTTTTGCTTTACATTTATCTTATCACTAGAGGTTTGTATCCCTTAATCTCCTTCACCTATTTTGCCACCTCCCAACCCCCCTCTTCTCTGACAATTTACCAGTTTGTTCTCTGTATCTATGAGTCTGTTTTATTTTGCTTATTCATCTGATTTTTACATTCCACATATAAGTGAAGTAATACAGTATTCGCCTTTCTTTGTCTGACTTACTTCACTCAGCATAATTCCTTCTCGGTCCATCCATGTTGTCACAAATGACAAGATTTCATTCTTTCTAGGGCTGAGTAATATTCCGTTGTATATGTATCTTCCTTATCCATTTATCTATCCATGGTCCCTTAGGTTGTTACCATATCTTGACTACTGTAAAAAATACTTTAGTAAACATAAGGGTACATATATCTTTTTGAATTGGTGCTTTTGTTTTCTTCAGATAAATACCCAGAAGTAAAACTGATGGATCATTTGGTAGTTCTATGTTCATTATTTGTGAGGAAATTCCATATTGTTTTCCATGATGGATGCACTCACTTACATTCTCACACACTTGTGCCAACACTTGTTATATCTTGTCTTTTTGATAATATCCATTCAGACAGATATAAGGTGGTATCTCAGTGTGGTTTCGATATGTATTTCCCTGATGATGAGTGAAATTGAGCATCTTTTCATGTGTCTGTTGGCCATCTGGATGTCTTCTTTGGAAAAATGTCTACTGAAGTTCTCTGCCCGTTTTTTAATCAGGTTGTTTGGAGGTTTTTTTGGTGTTTGTTTGTTATTGAGTTGTATGAGTTATTTCCATATTTTGGTTCTCAACTGTTGTCAGACATATAATTTGCAACTATCTTCTCCCGCTCAGTAGGCTGCATTTTTGTTTTGTTGTTTTCCTTTACTGTGCAAATATTTTTCATTTTGGTGAAATCCCGTTTGTTTATTTTTGCTTTTGTTGCCCTTACCTGAGGAGACATCCAAAACAATACTGCTTAGACCAATGGTCAGAGAGATTACTGCCTCTGTTTCCTTCTAGGAGTTTTATTGTTTCAGGTCCTACATTTAAGTTTTTAACCCATTTGGGGCTCATTTCTGTGTATGTGCAAAAAGTGGTCCAGTGTCATTCTTGTGCATATGGCTACCCAGTTTTCCTAGAGCCATTTATTTATATCAACACCATTTATACTACTTAATAGACTGGCCTTTCTCCATTGTATGTTCTTGCCTCCTTTGTCATGGGTTGACTGGCCATACAAGCAAGGGTTTATTTTTGAGCTTTCTATTCTGTTCCATTATCTATGTGTCTGTTTTTATGTCACTATGACACTGTTTTGATCATGATAGCCTTGTAGCATAGTTTGAAATCAGGAAGCATGGTACCTCCAGCTTTGTTCTTTTTCTAGATTGTTTTGGTTATTCAGGGTCATTTATAGCTCCATGGAGATTTTAAGAACATTGTGTCTCTTTCTGTGAAAAATGCCATTGGTATTTCAATAGGGATTACATTGAATATGCAGATTGTTTTGGGTAGTATAAACATTTTAACAATGTTCACTTTAAAAAAATTTTTTAGTACTTATTTTTGAGAGAGAGACAGAGTGTGAGCAGGGGAGGGGCAGAGAGAGAGGGAGACATAGAATCTGAAGCAGGGTCCAGGCTCTGAGCTATCAGCACAGAACCCAATGCAGGGCTTGAACTCATGAACTGTGAGATCATGACCTAAGGCAAAGTCTGATACTCAACTGACTGAGCCACCCAGGCGCCCCTAGCAATGTTCATTTTTTCGATTCATGAGCCCAGTATATCTCTCCTTTTATTTTGTGTTGTCTTCAATTTCTTTCATCAATGTCTTTGAGTTCCCACCACCTTGGTTAAATTTATTGCTAGGTATTTCATGCTTTTCTTTTTAAACAAAGCCTCCATTAATCAGAACTTCAGATCACACATGGCAATCAATTCAAGCTGTTTAGGGTATTTACAGGAATTGATCTGCTACAAGTTCTTCAGAAGTGGATTGCACTACACATACATATGTACTTTTCAAAGAATTCAAAAGCCATTAAGATGTTCTCAACTCCTATCTGATAGCTTGAGGGCCATTGACTGGATGTGATCATCAGAAATGAGCTGGGCCAGCAGCAGGGGGCATTTTGATTTGAAAAGAGAAAGACGTACCTCCAAAGGAAGGTTGTGACTCTTAGAAACAGTGTTGAGGAAGGCTGAGCAGACTTCATCATCATAATTATAAAAGCTGCCACAATGTACCAGCTATTTCACATGCAGTTATTATATCACTTAAAGATCGCAAAAGAGTAAAGATTTTTATATTCTTCACTTTAAGATCAGGAAACTGAGGCTAAACAGTTAAATGCTTTGCACAAAATGGCACAATAAGGGCCAGGATTATGATCTGAACCCAAGTCCAAGTCCCAAGGCTACATGCTCCCACCCCCATCTACCAATGCACATTGTCTCTCATCTAAATAATTAAATATTTGTTTTCCAGAAGATTTTAGGAGATAGAGTGGCATGAAGGCTGGGGACGCATAAGGTAAACATTTCTTATCAGATTGAGCTGTGAATTTGTAAGTTTCCTCTTCTGGATTATGATGTGGGTATCTTTGTTGGAAGAAAGCGTCCAGACAAAAGCTGATAGTTGCTCCTTAAAAACAAAAGGCCAGAGAAGGGCAGCCTAGAAAGGTGGAGGGCAGATTAAGCACTGGCACATCTAAGTGAGTGTATTTGAGCGTCAAGCAGAAGAACCCAAGGGAGCCAATGGTCCAGATTAACTTGGATCCAGGGAAAGCAGTGAGAGGCAGAAAGCTGACCACATATGGTATGGGGGATACAAGTGGCTTGATCTTATAACCTCATTGGGTTTTCTAGTATTTAGTGGTAAGCCCCTCTGGCTACCTTTCCTGGACTGTTAAGAATGGGTTCCCCAACTAAGAGTTCTTGCATTCCTCATTCAGAACCTGTCTTTGTGATAGAGGTCAAAGCTACAGTCCTGTTTCTAATCTTAGTCTTGTTAATTAACAACTCAGGTAACTGAGGATCAGGAAGGTGGGTAATCAGCCTGGGTTACAACTTAGGTTATGGAAAACTGACCCAAACTCAAGGCATCTGCTGTCAGAGCCTAAGACATAACCACCCATCGCGGGCAGTGGCTTCCTAAGCAGTGATGAGCTGACCATTATAAAGCCAACTCCTCACCGGGATAAAGTCAAGTCTCTCCTTATGCCTTCAGCTTCTCTTTATTTAAAGGACAACCAATTAGAAAAGAAGCATAAAGTCAGAAAGGGCCAGAGATTTAAATGTATAATTTAAAACTATAAAACTTCTAGCGGAAACATAGGACAAAATCTTTGTGGCCTTAGGTTAAACAAAGATTCCTTAGACGTGGCATCAAAACACGATCTATTAAATGAAAAAAAAGTTGATCAACGGGACCTTAGAAAAAGGGAAAATTTCTGTTCTTCAAGAGACACTGTTAAGGAATGAAAAGGATAACCCACAGACTAGGAGAAAATATTTGCCAAACAAAAGGCTTTGAATCCAGAAACATATCAAAGCTTTCCAGACTCAATAAGAAGTACCCAATAAAAAAAATGGGTTAAAGGATTTTAAAAGGCTCTTCACCAACAATCTGGACAGACGGCAAATCAGCAAATAAGATGCTTACCATCATTAGTAGAGAAAATGCGAGTTAAAACCACCACTGAGCTATCACTGCATAAATGCAGAACAACTGAAATACCAAAGAGGAGAGAGGACTGACAATTTCAGCTGCCATTCGGAATGCAAGGCAACTGAAACTCACACACTCTGAGGGTGGGAATGCAAACTGACACAGCCATTGTGCAAAAACAGTGTTATAACTTCTTATAAAAGTAAACGTGTACTGGGGCACCTGGGTGTCTCAGTGGGTTAATCGCCAGACTCTTGGTTTCAGCTCAGGTCATGATCTCACAGTTCATAAGTTCAAGGCCCACACTGGTCTCTGTGCTTGCAGTGCAGAGTCTGTTGGAATTCTCTCCTCCCCACCTTTCTCTCTGCCCTTCCCCTGCTTGCATGCTCTCTCTGAGAATAAATAAACTTTAAAATATATATAAACACATACTTACCATGTGACCGAGCAATCCCATTTTTAGGTATTTACCTTAAAAAAATGAAAACATGTAACACAGAAACCTGCATGTGAACGTTCATAGCAGCTTTATTCATAATCACCTCCAACTTCTGACAAGCCAGAGATCCTTCTACTGGTGAATGGATAAGCCACAGGACATCCATATAAGGGGCTGGATCCGTGGAATGGGCTACTATTTGGCATAAAAAAAAAAAGGAACACACTATTGACAGGGGCAAGAAAATGGATGGATCTCAAATGCATCACTCTCATAGAAGGAAGTCAAAATTTGAAAGATACATCCCACATAATGTGAATTAATTATATGCTGGAAAAAGCAAACCTATAAGGACAGAAAATAGATCAGTGGTTGGTGGGCCTGGGGTAGGGGCGGTGGTGACTACAGATGGGCATTGTGGGATTTTTTAAGAAAATTTTTTAATGTTTATTTATTTTTGAGAGAGATAGCACAAGCAAGGAAGGGGCAGAGAGAGAGGGAGACACGCAATCTGAAGCAGGCTCCAGGCTGCTCCAGGCTTCCCCCTCCAGGATGGTGAAATGGCCATCTAACACCACTGGGAAGGGTGCAGGCTTACTGGGAATAGAAGGATACAATGGATGGCAAATGGAAAATTTTTATTTTGGAGCTAGAGAAGAAAATAGCCTCAGGTCTAGAGCAACATGGCCTGAGGATCATTAAGTTTTTGTTTGTTTGTTTTTCAAGTTTATTTTGAGAGAGACAGAGCTCAGGCAGGGAAGGAGCAGAGGAGGGATGGGTGGAGAGAGGATCTAAAGCGGGCTTTGTGCTGACAGAAGAGAGCCCAACAGGGGGCTCAAACTCACAAACTACGAGATCCAGACCTGAGCCAAAGTCAGATGCTTAACCAACTGAGCCACCCGGGGATCATACGTTTTTAAGGTACTCTGAAGTAAAACTCCTGGATGTCCCTGCCAGTTGGGTCATTTGGCATCCTTGAGGAGAAAGTCACATTTTCTAAGCTGTGTATAGAGCCAAAAGTGAGGTCTCTGCAGTCAGAAAGGTAAGAGTTCAAGACCTGGCTTCACTGCTTCCACTCTGCACCTGCTCTGAGCCCTGGTTGCATTATGGTTTTGTTGTTGTTGTTGGGTTTCTTTTTTTGCGGGGGAGGGGACACAGACAGGGAGGGAGCTCCCAGATCACTGTGTTAGGTCTGGGGCCGGTTGAGTCATGGTTTTATGGGCATACAATGGAAAGCACCTTCTAGATGGGTCCATTCTAAACATAAAACTCACGAATATAAAAGTCTTAGCACAGTGCCAGGCACATGGCCAGGCTCAACAGTCACTTAAAGTATTTGTAATGCCTAACCATGTCTATTCTGCACAGGTAATGATGCAGGCGATCCAGATCACGTGTGCCACTGACCTGCTTACCTTACACTACCACCTCCTCCTTTCTCTGATACTAGCAATGTTTACGATTGAGCATAGCTATGCACCCACTTGAGAAACATAATCAGCATCCGAAGCACCGACATATAAGCAATCTGCTCATTTTGTCCCGGGGCCTCATTTTGTCCCATTTAGGCAATGTGACTGAAGAGCTCTGGTTCTCAAACTCGGTGCCCAGGAACCCTGAGCGGTAAACTCACAGAGATGCCACAGGATAGCTCTTACTTTCTAGGGAAATACAGCGATGCCACTAAAACAATAGCTCGAAGTCGTGTTCAGTTGCAACACCGGATTGCACACAGTTGTTTTCAGTGATACCACAGTGTACAAAGCTGGATTATTGGCAGTTGTCGGGAAAAAAAGCACATGCCATACGAAGGATGAGGGTGAAGCGGGAAATGAGGCAGACGCCATCTGGTCTGATTGACAGTTTCAGAAGTTGTGCAGTGCCCATCAGGCACAATGTTCCCTTAATAAATAATTGTTATTATTTGAGAATAAACTAATAATGTTATTTTTCTTTCAATTTATTTATTCTTTTTTTTTTTTTTTCAAATGGCTGCTAATGTCTGGGACATAAATACTCATTAAGTTCTTTGGCACGAACTACACAATAAGTAGACCTGGTAGGTATTTCTTTTGGCCTCTGGGTACTGTGGAAAATCTTACCAAGACCTTGAGGGTGCCAGGAATGGAAACATTTGGAGAACCTATGCTGTAAGTATCCCAAAGTTTCCAGCTGTGCCTGGCCCAATGCCTGGGGACAGCTATGAATGAGCAAGCTCGAGAACACAGCGTGTTAGAGGTGGCAGGCATCTTACTTCACGAGGTTAGCATACTCGTTTCCAAGTAGGCAAACTGAGACTTTGAGGTGACTTGCCCCATCCTATTTGCTTATATCTGGGTTGCAGGGGGAGAAGAAGGGGAGTGCAGATGTGTATGAAGGGGGCAGTCACAGGGAGGTCCAGTCTCTAAGGAAGCAAATACCTGACTCAACAAGGAAAGGTTACATTGACTCATAGAAATCAAACACCTGCCCCCTCCCCTCTACCAAGAGTATCTTGAGAAAGTGGGAGGGGGGGGGTCTCAACACGGATCCCTCTTAATTCTTTGCAAGAGACAGAGAAAGGTGACAGTCGGATTCTGGCACGTGGGGACTAGGTTGCTGTGTTCCGGCGTCTGGCTCCAAGAGGCTCTTGCCTTGTTTGTTCCTCAAGGGTAGGCTGGGACATCCATATCACAAAAAAAAATCATCTCTATCTAAATTAAATCTCCCCTGGTCTCCAAAAGGCAGGGCTGGCATCTGGGAGGGAAGTGGTTGGGGCTTTGTATTCTTGCGTGCTTAGCATTAAGTCAGCATCAACATGAGTAGAGCATCCCCAGCAGAAGTGTCAGGGTCTGCTTGCAAAAAGGAAGGTGGGAAGCGGGTGGGTGGCCAGAAAGGCAAAGGATTCTGAGCCCTGGGGGCAGGTTGTCGAGGTCAGGTGTGGAGGCTCTGCAATTTACCTAAATGCTAGAAGATGGGCTCCCTGTCAGATACAGCAAACTGAATTATATCTGAAGGGATTCTAGAGGTCAACTGAGCTCAGGCTGGTTATCTGTTTGCAAGATACAAAGCAGCATCCTGATAAATTGCTAATGAAAGGGAGCCATGTAGAGCTTTGCTCAGCCATCTAGAGATGGGTACATGGAAGCAAAGCATTTAGAGGAAATCGGGGCTTAAAGGAGACAGCCTGGTGTGGTGGAAATCGTGCTGGTTTAGGAGGCAGACATTCTGAGTGTTACTCCAGCCCGGCTGCTAATTATCTGTGTGACCTCTGGTAACTCATTTTGCTTTTCTAGAATTCAGCTCCCTGTCCACCCACGCACAGGGCTGCTGAGAGGCTGGGGTAGCTTAATAAATGTGACCATTTATCAAGTGCTTTCCAAGTGCCAAGAGCTGTTTTAAGCACTGCATATACTTCATCTCATTTAACCCTCACAGCCCCTATCTGAGGGAGGGATTCGTATAAAATATAATCTATAATCAAAAGTATTGATGAGGAGACTGAGGTCAAGTAGATGGACCTCATGTACTCATGTCTTGTAGGTGAGTTTAAAGCATGGCTTTCTACAGACCATGGCAGAGTTGAGAAATTTCATCTTTCAGAAGATGTGATTTTGTAGAGCTGGGGTAAGGCCCCCACATTTGCAGGTTTAATAAGCGCCTGGGTCATTTCGATATGGGTGGTGCATAACCTGTAATTTAAGAGTTACTTCCCTGGGGCGCCTGGGTGGCTCAGTTGGTTAAGCATCTGACTTCGGCTCAGGGTATGATCTCACGGTTCTTCAGTTCGAGCCCCACATTGGGCTCTCTGCTATTAGCAAAAGAGCCCGCTTCAGATCCTCTGTCCCCTTCTCTCACTGCCCCTCACCCACTATCGGTTTCTCTTTCTCAAAAATAAATAAACATTAAAAAATAAACTAATTAATTAAAGTCACTTCCCTAAGCCACAGTGCCCTGCTTCTGCCCCAAGAAACCATAAAGTGACCACATCACCCTGAAAGACTACAAAGTGTGAAATAAGTCCAAAAGTCCAAAATGGCAGCTTGGGGGTTGGGTAGTTTGGAACAGGAAGGTAAATAGGAGGGCTGTGTTAGGTGAAGGCTGGGCCCGTTGTCCTTAACCCCGGTACGGTCATTAATTATGCCATCTTACATGTGTGCAGTATTCTAGAACTTTCACTTGTGGTTTTTTTTCAATTCTTTCACAAAACCCTTAAAAATGCATATGATTTTGTTACTGAAAAACCCAAGTTCAGCTGCTCATCACTCAAAAATCCAACACTCAAAAAATTAGTTTTGATCGGAATGGAATATAAGCTTTATTCAGAGGAGAAGGTAGGCTGTTGTCCAAAAACCAGGTCTCTGCCTGGCCCATGGATTTTTAAAGAAACTTTAGAGCAGTTAATCAGTAAAAGGGAAGCATAGTGATCTGTAACACTTGTTGAATGCGTGCAGACTTGAAGGTGCAGGCTGTAGACACAGTGCTCAGAGGTTGTGCGTTGATCTCTGGGGGAAGTTGGGCAAGAGGGTTTGGTTCCCAGTCTTTCTAGGAAACAATGCATGATCTATAGACATACAAAGAAAGGCTTAGTTATTCAATCACTCAGGCTAAAGGTACTTGCTAAAATTTAAAGACTACTAAGTTGGCTGGAGGGTCCAAGATGGCAGCTTCCATTTTTCCAAGTTGGTAAATGGGAATCTGATCTCCTTTTATTAAGTCAGGTGATTTTTTTGGTACCAGTGACTGTTCATCAGTGACCCAGGGAGCACCCAGGACCACTATAGGCACAAGGGGACAATAGAAAGAATAAAGATGGCATCCTTGACATTGAACCGTTTGGTTTTATTGGATGACAAAGTAGCACAGCCAGAGGGTGATTGAGAATGGAATGGTTGCCCTAAAGAGAACTCCGAACAAGCTCAGCCGTACCTTATGTGATGGCGCATGTTGTCTGGGTTTGTGATGCAGAAAAAACACACCAAAAATGTGTGGGCGCACCACCTCCAAAGGCAACATTTTCTTAGGCCAGAAGTGAGCTGGCCCTCCTCTGCTTGGGATCCTTTCATGGTGCCCCGTGTTTTTAAGATAACATTTAGAACCCACCTCTCTTTCCAGCCTTTTCTCCTGGCACACTTACTTCCCTTCCCCATCCTCCAGCTTCCTTGGAATACATATTCCTGCCACCACCATTGCCTTGCTTTGGGAAACTCTTACCCATACTTCGGGCTTCAATTTGACCTTCTTTCCTCAGAGACTCATTTCTTGCCTCCTTACCCTACTGGATGCCCACATAGCATCCTGGGCTTTTTCTTTGAACACTCATTGCAAATCTAATTTGTATTTAATATTTGTCTTCCCTATCTCAGCTCCACAGGGCAGATATTGTGCCTATTGTATTCACTATTCTGTTTCCAGTATCCAGTGACTGGCACATAGTACGGATTCAAATATCCATTGCACAAGTGAATGAACTTAACAGATGGGTAGGCAAATAAAGATGGGAAGAGCGATAGAAACCATGAGATCTGTATTTCACCTGCAGGCCAGTGTACCACACTTATTTCAGTTCAGTGACTATTTACTGGTGCTGTGCTAGGCAAGGACCATAATGATGACTATGACCTGGTTCCTTACATTTATGTTATGAAAAAGGAGAGGTACAAACCAAAAAGGTCAGCATATGCGGCTTCCTTTTGGAAAGTTGGTATATTTCACTTTCGTAATGTGAGAGCCCAGAGAATATCCCATGGTTAAGCTTCCGCGGATCCCTTCAGAATATAAGGGGGAAAAGAAGATGAGGTCCTAAAAGAGGGTATTTGGAAAGTGACAATGTCTCCAAGGTCCAAGGAAATTCCCCTGATATCTGACACCTAGTAACTCTGGACAAGCACCTATTTCCCACTCCCTGGGAACTTGTTTGAAGTGCAAATTCTCAGGTCTTCCCATTGACCGGCTAAATCAGAAACTGTGAAGGTGGGTCTCCCCTTCTTGGTGCTGGAGCCTGGCTAGCATGAGCTCTTATGATCAGATTGTGCATCTCTTCCCAATTTAAGGGAGCTTGAAATTGACTATTGTGGGAGTATTTACACCACAGAAATTGGCAAATGAAAATCACATTGGTTTCTTCCAAAGAGAACAGGTCATTAAATATTTACCAGGATGCCATTTGACCCAGAAATCTGTTTTAACAAGCCCTTCAGGGGATTCTAATGCCTTTTATTCCCCCCCCCCCCCCCCCNAATTTGTTCACATTTCTTGAGCTTGAGCGTGGATGGCTCCAGGGATTGTTTGTTCCTGGTTGTGACAAGAATATTGGCAAGGAAACAGCTGTTCCTCCTCCAGGGATCCCATCCTCCCCAGGGAGAGAGAGGAGGCTGAGGTTGAGAGAAGAGACTTTAGAATTGCTATTTTGGTCCCCACACCCAGCATTGTTGAAAAGGGCCCTGATTTGCAAACAAAGATTTCATGACTGTGAATCTCAACAGGCTAAAAACAACCCCATTCTGTCTGCAAAGCAAAATGAGGCGCTTTTTTTTGTTGTTGTTTTTTGACCGAATTCAGAACCACTTGGGATGACAGTGATTTACTAAAATAGCCAAATCCAGATTTTTGCCTAAATCAGCATAGGACTTGTCTCACACCTGCCTGTGGTCCCTCAGGATACACTGATAGGCATTAAGGCATGAAGGTGGGGAAGAAGAGAACAGAAGTAAACAAAGTTGCTCTGACCAGTTATATCTCTCACTACTATAGGAGGTTGGTGGGGGGAGGGTCTGTTTTTTAAAAGAATTGAGGTTTCACTGTTTAATCAGATGTATTATCCACTGAATCAGGTATATTAGCTAATGAACCAGAGGGTTTCCCTCATGAGTCATGCAGATCACCTGCTGAAAACATTTCCAAGACGAATTCATTCATCCACTAGATCCTTCTTCTAAAGGCAGGGGGTTTAACCTCGGCCTTGGTTCCTGTCCCAACCAAGCCTTACAGGTTTTGTAGCCAGTCTAAATCAAAACCGAAGAATTTACATTATGGAGGACAAGGACAAGGAATTTGGTGGATCATCTGTAAAGAACTTCTTACTTGCTTCCATAAATAATTATTCGTTACCAAGAAATAGAAACGGATATCATTTCATTGATATTGTGATCCAATACCTGGCAGGTAGCTGATCCCTGATGAAGGTCTGTTAAATAAATGAATAGGAAAGATGGATGGATGGATGGATGAATGAATGAACGAGCAAATGCATGTTTTATAAATATGGGCTTGTAGCTTTTACTTTATTTGCAAGTCTTAGATTTTCTCTCAAAACCAACTCTACTCTGTCTTTCTTAAAGTATTGCAGACATGTGCTGCAAAACCTGGTAAGGAGCTATTGCAGTTTCTAACACCTTCAGTAACTACTATAGATCTATCAGGCTGAGCATTTGAAATACACAAGATGTGGACTTTCCATTTTTCTCCTGAGGAGATAAAGATGAAAGTTCCCACTTTTGACTCTCCCGCTACCAAACTTGAATTGGAGAAGGTGATCTAGCCCAGTCAGCAGTTATGGCAGTCATCCAGGCCACATTATATCCACTTGTGAAAAGAGGTCCATAGTGCACCTCCCCACTCGCAGAGACAGATTGGTCTTCCTTCATCCTCCCTGATGATGAGGGACCTTCAAGCAAACTGAGGGCCATGCACAGGCTAGCACAAGCCCCACCCCCTTCCTTGGGTGGGCTATGTGTGATATTCCTCAGCCACTCTCCACTGCTCAAGAACAAAGAAAGGAAAGAAAACGGTTAACTGACAGGTCACAGTCAGGCAGGACAGGAGTCTCCATCAGTTTACAACTGTCTTAGTAAATTATAAGAAAAAGCCAATCTTATCAAGAGCCTGCTCTCCAGAAACCTATATAGTCAGTTTCCTGGAGCCCTAATATCCTCCCCTTCATTAGTGATGTGGGAAACAAAGGCAAGCAGGGAATGGCAGGTAAACTTAATTTTTTTTTCTAATTTGCAGCCCAGTGACACATACTTGAGGCAAATTCTGAGTATAGCCTTTCTCCAGGAACATCCCAGTCTCCTCAAGTAAATGCTTTCCTAGAGGGAAAACAACCTTAGCTTGACAATAGCAAGGCCCTTGGCATCTTATGAGTCTTCTTTAGCATATCAGAGTCCTTCTGGAGGCCTCTGTTTTGTCTTTTCCTCCCCCCAACTCCACAGCATAACCAGTCACTCCTCCCAACCCTAATACAGCTCTTTCTGCTGGTGGGTCCTGTCCCAGTGCTTTAATAAAATCACATTTTTGCACCAAAGACATCTCACAAATTCCTTCTTGGCCCTCAGCTCCGAACCCTCTACCAAGTCCAAAACCCTATCACCTGATATGCTTAAAATATCTTCATATCTTTGGGGTNTCATATCTTAGAGGAACTTGGGACAACAGAGTCCACACTGAGCTTATACTCTATGCCCTTCATATAAATTAGCTCATGTATTCATCCCAACAATCTTGTGAAATAAGGGTTTATTAACCCATTTTACAGAGGAGGAAGTGTGTTGGGAGGGGTTAAGTAATCTGCCCAAGTTCACATAGTTCAGTTAACAGTAGAGCTGGGATTTGAACATAGTCTGGCTTCATGTTCTTCCTACCTTTGCAAATTGCTCTTTGATCCTTTTGAATTCTAATTACAGCAAAAGCAAAATTAACATACATAGGTGTGTGTATATTAAAATTACAAAATTTAATTACAAAAATTAATATACATAGGATGTGAGAAAGCAAAACTTGAATGCTTTGTGAAGCATCAGAAATTTTACTGCCACCTGGGCGATAAGAGAGGAGAGGTTATTATGGCTTTGTCAACAAATGGTACCAACTCCCAAATTCATGGGCACCTGCTGACAGGTTGAGTGCCCAGCCCACTCTTGGGCTCTCTCCTAGCCTTATGTCAACTGTGAGTTGTTTTCCAGTTATCTGAGATGGTTACAAATCTCATTACAGTTACTACCACCGGAGGCAAATACTGACAATTCACCTATAGTAAGAACTCCACTTCAACTTTCTTTTGACTAGTGTTTGTATTGTGTGTCTGTTACCGTCCTGTTACTCTCACTGATACATATCTTTTTATTAAAATAAACTGCAGTGTTCTGTTAGTTTCAGGTATACATCATAGGGATTTGACAATTCTATACCTAATGAAATGCTCACCATGATAACTGTAAGTCAGCATCTGTCATTGTGCAAAGTTATTAGATATTATTGGTTATATTTCCTATGCTATACTTTTCATCCTTGGGTCCTTTTATTTTATTACTAGAATTTGTACCTTAGCCTATCTATATCTTGGTATCTGATGTAAGTTTTTGAAAAAAAAATTAATGTTTTATTTGTGTCTGATTGAGAGAGAGAGAGAGAGAGAGACGGTGTGAGCAGGGGAGGGTCAGAGAGAGAGGGAAATACAGAATCGGAAACAGCCTGCAGGCTCTGAGCTAGCTGTCCGCACAGAGCCCGATGTGGGGCTCGAACCCACGAACCACGAGACCATGACCTGAGCTGAAGTCGGATGCTTAACCCCCCGATGTAGGTTTTTTTTTTTCATAAATCACGTATATTTGAATCTTTTATTTTTATCCAGTCTGACAATTTCTGCCTTTGGTGAAGGTTTTAGATTTTTCATATTCAGTGAAATATTGATATGGTTGTATTTAATATGCAGTCCTACTACTTGTATTCTCTTTGTGCATCTGTTTTTATTACTTTCCCCCTCTTTTTCTGCCTAATCTTGAGTTGAGTACCTATTGTAATTCCATTTTGTTTCTACTCTTGCCTTTTCAGTTATATATGTTTAAATATTTATTTTAGTGGCTGCTTAGAGTTTATATTGTATCCTTAGCTTATCACAGTCAATCTTAGAACAGTACTGTACCTTTAACATATAGCATCGGGCCCTTTCGGTCAACTTCCCTTTTGTCTCTCCAATTGTTCATCCTATTGTTCACACACAGTTTTCTTCTTTATATGATATAACCTGCAAAACTACATAATTTCTACTTTTGATTATCAATTTTCTTTTAAAATGATTGAAATAAGAAAAGTACAGTCTTTTATCTTTACCTTTTTTTTTTCTGTTTCTGGAACTCTTTATTTTTTATGCAGATCCAAATTTTCCCTCTGATTCAGAGTACAAACTGAGGGAGGGCATTGGGGAATGGACACAAAGGGTGAATGGGGAGTGGAAGGCTTCTAGTTAGGGAATGTACAAGTCACAGGGATAAAAGGGGCAGCATAGGGTATATAATCAATGGTAATAGCATTGTGTGGTGACAGATGGTGGCTACACTGAGCATAGCATAACACATAGACTTGTCAAATCACAGTTCTACACCTGAAACTAATGTAATATTGTATGCCAACTATACTTGAACTAAAATAAATTCTCTTTGATATAATGATCCTTTTGCAGAAGAACCTCTGTTAACACTTCTTGTAGCGAAATCTGCTTTCAATGCCTTTGCTCTGTTTTTGTTTGCTTCCAAAATCCTGTTTGTGGGCACCTGGGTGGCTCAGTCAGAAGCATCAGCTTCAAATCAGGTCCTGATGTCAGGGTTCAGTTCATGAATTTGAGCCCCACATCAGGCTCCCTGCTGTCAGGGCAGAGCCCGCTTCAGATCCTCTATCCCTCTCTCTCTCTCTCTGATCCCCCCCACCTCAAAAACAAATAAACATTTTAAAAAGTCTGTTTTTGCATTCATATTTAAAAGATGTTTTGACTCAAGGGATACAGGAGTGCTGATGCATAGTGACACATGTACCCTAATGTTCATAGCAGCACTCTCAATCATAGCCAAAACATGAAAAGAGCCTAAGTGTCCATCAACTGACGAATGGATCAAGAATATGTGGTTCATCTATACAATGGAGTACTACATGGCAATGAGAAAGAATGAAATCTGGCCATGTGTAGCAACATGGATGGAACTTGAGGGTGTTATGCTGAATGAAATAAGTCAGGCAGAGGAGTACAGATACCATATGTTTGCACATATAGGTGAATTAGGAGGAACTTAATGAAGGACCATCGGGGAGAAGAAGGGGAAAATAGTTGGGGAGAGGGAGGGAGGCAAACCATGAGAGACTCTTGAATGCTGAGAACAAACTGAGGGCTGATGGGGGTGGGGGGGAGAGATCAGGGAGTGATGGGCATGGAGGAGGGCACTTGTGGGGTTGCACCCTGGGTGTTATATGGAAACCAACTTGACAATAAACTATTTTTAAAAAAAGATATTTTGGCTGGGTATAGAATTCTCTGTTGATTGTTTGAGTTACTTGTACAATTAATTACTGAGAGAATAATGTTAAACATTTTAGGTATGATCATGGATTTGTCTATTTCTATTTACTTGTGTCAGTTTCATGGTTCGTGTGCTTGTAAGGTTTGTTATTAGGTGCACACACATTTAAGATTGCTGGGTCTTATACTAAGTTGCTGAGAAAGTAGATCATGAACGTTCTCAGCACAAGGGAAAAAAAATTATATCTATATGAGGTGATGAATGTTAATTAGATGTAGTGTAGTAATCATTTCATGGTGTATGTATGTCAAATCATTATCTTGTATACCTTAAACTTATATCTCAGGAAATCTATAAACAAATTTGAAAAAAAAAAAAAAAACTCCATAAATTGGCTTTGTTATCTTTAGGAAATGTTTTACTCTTTCTCTATTAATTCTCATCAACTTGAAATGCCTTTTTCTGTTATTAACATCGCCACAGCAGATTTCCTATACTTAGTGTTTGTATAGCATATTTGCTTTCCATTGCCACATAAAAATATTTCCACATACTTAGTGACATAAAACAGAACACATGAACTATTCACAGTTCTGTGGGTCAAGAGTCTGAGCATGCTTAGATGAGTTCTCTGCAAAGTCACAATGACTATTATTGGCAGGGCTGTGTTCTCATCTGAAGTCTTGACTGAGAAAGGACCCACTTCTAAGCTCATGTGTTTATGGGCAGAACTCAGTTCTTGCTATCCTGTTGGACTAAGGGACTCAGTTTGGGGCTGATTGTTGGCTGAAGGCTACCCTTCGTCCTTCTCACAAATGCTTTACATTTTTCCAATTTTTTAATTTCAGCCTGTGACTTGATGTTAAAGTGTACCACCTATAAATATTTTTTGATTATCCAGTCTGGCAATCTCTACTTTTTAACCTGGGTGTTTAGTGCACTTACATTTAATATAGCTATTGAATCTGTTTGTATTTGAATCTTATGTGTTTTTAAATTTTGTCCTGCATGCACTTTGTTACTCAAGTCTTTGTTTTCTATCTGCTTTTTGGTAAATCAAGTGTTTTTTGTTTTTTTTTAGTAAGCTAATTCATCTTGTCTACAGGCACACCTCATTTTATTGTGCTTCATTTTAATCACATTCACAGATATTGCATTTTTCACAATTTGAAGGTTTGTGGCAACCCTCTGTCAAGCAAGTCTAGTGGCACCAGTTTCCCAACACCATTTGCTCACTTTGTGTGTCTGTGTCACATTTTGGCAATTCTCACAATATTTCAAACTTTGTCACTATATTGTTGTGGTGATCTGAGAGCAGTGATTATGACTCACTGAGAGCCCATATGATGGTTAGAACTTTTTAGCAATAAAGTAATTTTTAATTAAGCTATGCATGTTTTTCATACACTTAATGCTCTTTCACACTTCCTGGACTACAGTATAATGTAAACATAACGTTTATATGCACTGGGAAACCAGAAAAGTCATTTGACTCTCTCTACATCGATATTTGCTTAATTGCAATGGTCAGGAACTGAATGTGCAGTGTCTCCAAGGTCTGCCCGAATTAACTTTCCCATTATGTGCCTTTGCATTATTTGTGTGTGTATGCATGGTTTCACAAGAGATTACAATATGAATTTTTAAGGTACAGGGATATTCTCATTTTTTAAGTTTATTTGTTTATTTTGAGAGAGAGTGAGCATGTGCACGTGTGATACCAAGGGAGGGGCAAAGAGAGAGAGAATCTCAAGCAAACTCGCCACTGTCAGCTCAGAGCCCAATGTGGGGCTCATTCTCACAAACTGTGAGCTCATGGCCTGAACTGAAATCCAGAGTCAGATGCTCGACCCACTGAGCCACCCAAGTGCCCCTGCATCTGAAAGATTCCTCTTTAAAAAATATTCTACTACTTCTGGGGCGCCTGGGTGGTTTAGTCGGTTAAGCGTCCGACTTTCGCTTGGGTCATGATCTCGCGGTTCGTGGGTTCGAGCCCCGCATCGGGCTCTGTGCTGACTGCCAGCTCAGAGCCTGGAGCCTGTTTCAGCCTGTGACTCCCTCTCTCTCTGACCCTCCCCTGCTCACGCTGTCTCTCTCTCTCTCTCCTAGAAATAAATAAAAATATTTAAAAAAAAATATTCTACTACTTCTTAAACATCATAAAAGCCTTGGAAAAATATACTTATGATTGATTACCACCTCTCTGCCGTTTGGGTTGCTTTTGCCATATAGTTTACTTTTACATCGATTAAAATCTCACAATATATTGCTATAATTTTTACTTTAAACATCCAACTGTATGATTTCCTGTCATATTTGCCATTTCTAGCATTCTTCATTTCTTCCCGCAGAATGAGGTTTTTATCTGGTGTCGTTTCATTCAGCTTGAAGAGCTTTATTTATCACATCTCATCGTGCTTATCTTCTGAAGAAAATGAAGCATTTGTTTGTTGGAACTTGTCTTTTTAAATTTTTTTTAATGTTTATTTATCTGAGAGAGAGAGAGAGAGAGAGAGAGAGAGAATGGGGGAGGGGCAGAGAGAGAGGGAGAGACGGAATGTAAAGCAGACTCCAGGCTCTGAACAGTCAGCACAGAGCCCGACGTGGGACTTGGACTCGAACTGATGAACTGCGAGATCATGACCTGAGCCAAAGTTGGACGCTTAACAGACTGAGCCACCCAGGCACCCCAGAACTTGTTTTTCTTTTACCTATATTTTCAAGGATATTTTCTCTGGGTATGGAACTCTAGGTTTGTTTTGTTTTGTCTTGTCTTTCTGTCAGTGCTCTGCAAATATTATTCCATCATTGTCTAGCCTGCATGATTTCAGATGAGAGAACAGCTATCATTCCTCTTTTGTCCTCCGAATGTGATATGTCTTTTTATTTTCCGTCTGCTTTCAAAATGTCTCTAAATATGATTTTCTTTGCATTTATTCTGCTTATGTTTCCTGAACTCATAACTATGGGTTTTTGTCTTCTGTCCATTTTGGAAATTTTCTAGTCTCTTCAAACATTTCTTTTTCCTTTATTCTTCCTCTCTTTTCCTCCCGGGGCTCCAATTACACAAACATTAGTTCAGTTAATAATGTGCCACATAGCTCAGATCCTCTGTTCTTTTTTAAAAATACACTATTTTTTTCTGTTTATGTTTGTCTTTGGATAATTTCTATTGACCTGCCATTAAGTTCACTTATTGTTTTCTCTGGTCTGGTTTGTTAATAACCCACCAAAGAAAAGAATTCTTTTCATCCATTATACTTTTCAATCCTAGCTTTTCCATTTGGGCTTTTTTTTTTTTTTTCAAAGAAAATAGAAATGTCTCTGCTGAATTTCCCTTTCTGTATTCTCACATTGCCTACAAAATTGTGTAACATATTAACCATAGTTATGTTAAAGTTCCTCTCATAATTTCAATATCTAGACCATCTCTGTGACTGTTTCTATTGTCTCTTTACTCTCTTGATAATAGGTCATATCTTCTTACTTTCTATGCATCTCCTAAAGTTTTTTTTTTTTAATTTTGAAGTGATTTAAAACTCATGGAAGAGTTGCAATGGTAGTTTAGAGACTTGAAGGATACCCTTCCCCCAGAATCCACTAGTGTTAACATCTTATTAAGCACACACTACAATGATCAAAACTAAGACATGAACATTAATATAATACTATTCATTAAACTACAGTTTTTATTCATATTCCCCTAGGTTTTCTGCCAACCCTCTTCCAGGACCCAATACAGATACCACATTGCATTTATTTGTCATGTCTTCCAGTCTCTTTCAATCTGTGAAAGTTCCTAAGTCTTTCCTTGTCTTTCACAGCCTTGACATTTTGCCTCATGGTTTTTGATTGAATGTCAGACATCATGGATAAAAATACAGCAGAAGCTGAAGTAAATAATATTTTCTCCAGAAATAGGACATCCTGTTTTTCTGTCAGGCTTCTGGTTTGTGAGTTTGAGGTGATCTCGTTTGTAGCTGAGCTGAATTGGGGCTTGGTTATTGCTTTCATTAGATTTGGTTTATCGGAGGCTTAAAATTACTTGAGGGCAGGGTTAGAACCTTACCTTCCCCAGGGGCTGGGGTCTGAATTCCTAGAGGGTTTGTCTCGATTCCTCTGCTCTTTGGTTTTAACAGATGCTGTAAGTCTGCATTTCAAGAAGATGTTCACAGATCTCTTACTCTTATGGACAATATTCTGTGTGAGCAATTAAAACCAATGAAAAAGTTCATGAATAGATTCAGACTCTATTTCTAGGGCTCCCTCAGATCCTCACCATCATTCCTATCCAATTTCAGCCATTAAAAATTCATTAATATTTTAGCTGTTTTCTTCTTACACATATCTATCATGGCTCCCCCCTTCCGCCACTATTTTACAATGATAACATTTTTATGGGTCTCTTCTTTCCTAGGAGGGCTATGTGACTTTTTGAATTTTACTTTGTTAGGTTTTATGTGTGTGTATGTGTGTCTTTAGCTCTTTGATTGGCTTAAGAACTATGATTTTGTGTGTTATCCAGGTTGTTCTTATTGTTAGAGTGAGAGCAACATTTTCTTATGATTTTCTATACCTTATGTAGAAGTTGAAGTTGGCTTTTGTTGTTTTAACACTGAATTTTTAAACACAGAATTATCTAGAATATCTTGGCTGATTCATTGGAGGTTTGTACTTTTTGGTCATCTATACCTCTAACTCCTTTATACATAAATCTAATTTCTTTTTTACATCATGTCAACAAAAATCAATTCTCTTACTGGCTTCCAGAATAAATCAGCTCACATCACATTTTTAATAGGATTTAACTAATACTTTGAGTGGTCACTGGGAAGGGGGTCCTTTTATAGAACTCTGTTCCTTTATCATCTGTTCTTCTCCATTTTCTTCTCTCTGTCCTTCACCCCCTCCCTCCTGCCATCACTGTTGATACATACTTATTTTCTTTCTCTATTAGGCTGAGTAATCAATCTTAGTTCATGTTCCCACGCTTGCACCCTAAGGTGTTTGGTAAAATGAAATAATGTTCCCTATAACTAAATCTATCTGATTACACAAACAGTTGGGTTTATAATTCCAAAATCTTTTTCTTGTTTTGGATAACTGTATGGCAGGCATAATGTTGATTCTATGATTCCTGAAACTCCTTCAAGTCTGAGGGCCATGGAGAAACATAGAGGGGAACAAGAAGAAAGTTGAGAAGGAAAGCAGCATTTTCAGCATGCCAACTAAAAATTCCAGGATAATAATAAGAATAACATTCCTGAGTATATTTAATGTTTACTATTTCTCAGCCACTCTACTTAGCACTTCTATGCATTATGAGATCCTAATTTCATCCCATTTTAGATGAAGAAAAAACAAAGCTTGGAAAGGTTATTAGTTGCTAAAAGTTACCCCAGTAGTGATTAGTGGAGTGTAGAGTAGGAACTGAACCCCAGGTAGGCAGACTCCAGAGCCTATGTGCTTAATCACTACTAAAATGCCAAGCACTTTCTGTATACGTCCACAGTCCTTATAGCCTTAGAGGGCAGGTATTTTTTACCATCTCATTTGACAACTGAGAAAGCTCAGGGAGGGTCAGAACTAATTTGCTCTTGGTCACACATCCTGTAAGTGTCGGAGAGCCAGGGTGAGACTGATCGTGTGTAACCCTTAAGGTTCTGCTCTTGAGATGATGCGCTGGGCATCCAGCCAGGTGGGTTTATATAACAGGTGATGACTATCTAGCCAGGAGGGAAAGCAGTTTACCAAGAAACTGTGCCATGAGGGCAAAGATCAGAGGTTCTGGGCCAGAACCCACCTCTGTGGCTCTCTTATCTCTGTAATTACAATCCCCCCAAAGTAACAGCCTCTTTTCTTTAGCTCCAAGCTGGCTGGTCATTCTCATGCCCTTCAAACTCTCTTGGGACAGATCATTGGCCAGCAGCACCTTGGACAGCAGTTGCAAGGAACCGGAGACTCCAGAGCATTTGACCAAGTCAATACCGGGCATGTTTAGGCTAATGTATCCCTGAACCAGACCAGGAACTGTGGAATCAGCGGCTGAATATCTGCAGCGATGATGGTAGGTGGAGAAACAGATGTACCTTGACTGGAGTCAGCACAACATCTGGCAAACCTGGCCCATTGCTTCGTAATTAATCTTGGTGTTCAATCTAATGACATGATGGGATTGAGAAATTGAGCAATTTGATTGGACACATTTTGATAGTTTAATTTTCAATAACACATGGTCAGAGCTTGTTCGCATAATTACTAAATAGATTAATATGCCAATATCTCTGACCAGCTGGAAGGGAAAGCTTTAGGCCTCCAAAGATCTCTGACGGGGCTTTAAATTAAAGCTGATGCTCCAGATAGACTGGGGGTGCAAACCTCTGGAGACTATAAAGTCACATCGGGGTTTGTGGTGAAAGCCTTGGAAATGGCAATTTTATCATTACCCCTAAAAATAAGCCTTTCGTGCCTGTGGCATCCCAGTTTGTCTGCAGAGACTTTATACCACAAATTACAGGACCTTTGGGAAATCCATCATCCTTTCCTAAGGCATTTGAAATCACTACCACCGCGCTCATGATCGAGGTCAAGAAAAAGCATACCAATGAGTCAATAAGTATCATAGAACATGGCCTGGTGCCAACTCTTCTCTGAGACTTGTGGTCTCGTCTTTCAGGATGAGTGTTTTGGACAATCCAGTTGCAGCTATCTGTGAAGAACAGAAAAGAGGGAGCTAAGTGCTTCCACATCAATGATCTTCAGACTGATCTTGTGGCACGCAGGAGCCAGGAAGCTGATACTATTTTTCTTTGTGGAAAGAGAATAAAGGTCTGTCCCCGAGAGAGGTCAGGATCAGAACCGATGCAGGGTCATGAGACAGGAAAGCAAGCAAGTGGACTCTGTGGCTAGACCACCTGAGCTCATGATTGACAGGAATACGCTATTTGGCAAAGGCGAGCATCTGTTTTCTCATCTGTAAAATGGGGCATTGGTAGTGCTGACGTTAGAGGTAAGCCCCATATAGTGCTTAGAACAACAAGTGACACCAAGTAAACCTTGATAAATGTCAAGCAGTTTAAAGAAACATGATCTAGGAGGATTTCTATGGACTATTTCAGTTTAAGAACTCAGGGCAGGTGGAAGGGAGGGTAACTCATTTTGTGGGGAGGTAGAGTGGGATGGTAGGTGTATAGGAACAGGGATTCATTTCAGAGAGAGTCTGGAGATCTTGACCGTTTTCCCTTGTTCAGGGTCATGTCATTACCCCTCGGGTCCTACCACCTTGGGTTCTAGTCAGTACAAGGGCAAGTGGAGACCATGAAGATTTTAAGCATAGAGGCTGGGTCTTACCCACTTAACCTGTGAGTGGGACACAGCATGATATCAGTGACTGTTGTTTGTATGAGTAACGCTTCCTCGTTGGCCACCCTCCCTGATTCTATTCTCCTTCCTTTTCATTGGAAGGAGGAAAGAGCCCCAGCCATTGTCTAATGAGCAGCCATTAGTTGTTCAGACAAATAGACTGAACATCACTGTCTGTCAGTCATGATCAGGAGGCCTTGGCCCTACTCTGCCCCCTGCAGCCTGGACATGGACACCTCAGCCCCAGGAAAGGGTGACTGAATGGCACCTGCTTGCAGCAAAGTTGAGAGTAAGGATGTCCAAGGTCATGTGGCCTCCCTGGGATCCATGAGAAGGCTGGAGACAGCCCTCTCCAACCCAAGTCAAGTGGTCCATAGAAGGCAGGACTCTTTCTTTCCCTCTCTGCCCTTTCCTTGGTGGCCTTTCTGGCTGGAACGGCTCAGCATTCTCAGTTTGTGGATGCTTGAAAACACTTCCAGAGGAAAATGGCAAAAAAGGCGGGAACAGCACGAGAGGGAGAGTGCAGCTCTCTACACAGCACAACCGNAAATCAGAGACTGTCATCAAGGCCATTAGCAACGTCTATTCTGGGGATGTACAGCACAAAGCTGAGACCTGGTATTTACTGCTGACTGACAAGTGAAACGTTTTAGCTGTCGCTGGGTGGGGACGCGACAGAGGCTGCGAGGCTGGGGAAAGTCTGCTCCTGTTCTTCCATTCGTTGATTTAGAAAAAAAAATACAACACTGTTTTAAGTGAATTTGGTGCTGGGGGAAAAAGTCATGATTGGCAGCCCCTGGGGGGACCCCCTTGAAAGAAATGGCGCTGAAGTGGGGGCTGTCTCTTAAGAACCACTTATTGTCTGCCAGGTCTTTCAACTCTGCCTCACCTGTTCAAGCCCTTGGTGGCCATCTGATAATAAGAACAATCACGGGAGGATGACATCCTCAGCCTCAGAGGAGGTCAGGCTGGCAGTTTATCTACCCCCTGGGGAAAGGATTTATTTTGTGTGTTTCCACCTAGCTACCAGATGGGGACAGGAAATTCAATCCAATTCAACAAACGTGTATTGATTTATTGAGCACCTACTATGTGAGAGGCTGTCCCCCATGCGAAGTCTGGAGACCCCTCGTGCTAAGCCATGGAGATGCGACCCAAGGCCTAGAAGATATGAAGGAACAAAGGAAGGGGTGCAAAGTGCTGAGCGGCAGCGGAGGGTAGAGTTGGATTTGGGAGTCGAGAGACCCCTGGGTTTGAATCCGGGCTTTGCCACCTACCAGTCCTCTACTGTGTGGCACATTTGTGGTCTCCAAGCCTTGGTCTCCTCACCTAGGCAGCGGGCTTAGTGATGGTTACTTGGTAGCGGGAATAGACACAAAGCATCAGCACAGAGCCATCCCTCAGCGGATGCAGTGCTGTCCCTGCGTGTACCCTATGCCAGAGCCGGCTCACCCCAGAACGTTGGCTGGCAAATCCGGCCTTCTGCTCAAAGAAATGTCCCTCTCGTGCAGCTTTTACAGTAAAGGCCTCTAGCTGCACCCGGGGGTGAGTGACCCCTCTCTGAGGTCCACCTCTGCTGTTCCATGAAATATTCAGGGTCTGTGTGATCCGCTGACAGAGTCATTAGCCCTCCCTCACGTTCCTCTTGCCACAGAGAGGAGGCGATTCATTAATATTTATTCATCTTGATTTGCTTTGTTTTTCTTTTTTCTTTTCTTTTTTTTTTTTAAAAACTCCTTTCAGGATTTATAGGATCGTTTTGTAGAATGCATAACTCAGGCTCCATGTGTCTGGGCAGCCTACATGGCCTCAGCTAAATCCTTCCGGGGTGTGGTGGGTCAGGGTTACCGCGGTCTAACCAGTCTCTGTGTACTCAGGGCCGCGTGCAGGGGCATTTAGGGCAGACTTTGAGCCCCGTGCATTGCTGGGCTCCGTGTGCTCCCACTGAGGCTGCGAATAACCAACCCGCCCCTATCCTTGTCTTCTTCCAAAGCTGTTTACTGGGAACCAGAGCCCCTGACAAGGGAGTCACCACAGGCCCTTTGCTCAGAAAAGACACTCACAGCCTCCTTTGGCCCCGCTCCCTTCCAGGAGCTGAAAGCTTTTGTGCCACACGTGGAGAAGCCGGAACCGCATGGACCCATTCCTGTTCCCCCCCATCTGCAAGCCGCGTCCACGCAGCCCTGCTGGCAAGTGCGTGAAGAGACTAGGTTCCGGCCTCAGTGAGAGAGCTGTCTCCTTCAGTCTGTGCAGAGCTCCAGGACCGCCGAATCAGCGGTGCACCTTTCCACAAGGCCACCCCCCTTCCCCTTCCCCCGGGTGCTCNCTCCCAGGGGGGCCGGACAATTAGATGAGGCTGCGGAAGCACGGGGCTCTGTCTGCACCCGCCAACTGTCAGCCACGGCTCCCCCCCGCCCCGATTTCCCTGCTCCTCCCCCACCTTCTGGGTCTCCAGCTCCTAGCCCCCCTTCCAGGCACTCTCTCGGCTGTTGCCGTGTGCTGGGCGCCAGGCACGTGCGCTTCGGCACCCCCCGCCCCCCGCCCCTCCTCCCTGGCATCTTCTCTTCCCAAACTGCCGCCTCTGTTGCGGATGCTACCACGCAGACAGCATTGCGTCTGGCTCTGACGGTCTGTGCCGCATCTTAAGTTAGACAAGAGAGAGTCGGCGCCGGGGAAGGGAGAGCACGTCCCGCATCCGGCGGACAGGTGTTTCTCCACCGGCTGCCGCGCCTCCCTGGGCGCTGATGTGCGCCCTGCGCCGAGCCCGGGCGAGGTTCAGCTGAGGGTACATTAAAGTGAAGTCTGTCAGCACGTACAAAAGGACGGAAGGGGATTTAGTGTTTCTATAGCAATTATGGTGGGNTCTCTGAGAGGAAAGGGAGACAGTTTGGTCTGTGTTTTATTCAGGTTTTCTGAAAAGGGAGGCAAACTGACAGACAGGCAGAGACAGATACAACGAGATGCAGAAGGAGACTTGAAGTTCAGGAAGAGAAAAAGATTACAAATGGGCAATGATCCCGGAGGCTGCAGAAGCTCTGTGTTTGAGTTTTATTTTTTTGACTTGTCGTAGGGAGTCTGCGGTCTAGCACATCCACTAGAGGGTGGGGGTGGGAAGTGTGGTTGGTAGTAGCTGGACCCCTGGCCCTTGGCCTGTGCTCACTTTTTTTTTTTTTTTTTTTTTTTTTTTTTTTTTTTTTAACCAGTAGGGTCCCTGGAGCCCTTACGAAGGACCTGAAGGCTGGAGCACCTGCCGATGGCTTGTTGGAGCAGCGCCCCTGGGACCCCGCAAGGAGAACCAGACAGGACCCAGGCTGACCACTGCCCTTCACCCCAGCTGGTATTCCTAGAGCTGGCTGGCACACAGGAGAGGGGCCCCAAATTCCATCAGCAAGTACTGATTAAGTGCTTCCCACCCTAGTGTCAAGGGCCCTGTGAGCAATAGGAAGTGCAAGTTGTGCTTCTTATTTTAAGGGGATTTTCTGGCTGGGAGTCATATCATGACACCAACCAACCAGTCTTGAAATAAAATTACAAACGGGGCAGAAGTCTAAAGAAGCAGACAATGAGGAAGGCTGGGGTATTCCAGAAAGACTTCACAGAGAGAGGAGGACTTGGCTGGGACCTTGAAAGGTAGATAGAATTTAGAAGGCAAGAAAACACCACCAAGGTGCTAAGGCTGTATTTCCCGGGGAGAATTCCTGAGGCAGAAAGGCCAGGCCGGCTGAAGGATATGGGGGTGGTTGGGGGTTACACAGTAACCAACCAACGTTGGGGGGTAAATGGCACAGAGAAGTGTGCGCTCAGAGATTCCCAGCCAGGCAGGTTGCACCGTGAGGGGGAAAGGGATTCCACATTTCAATAAGCGTTACCCTTCTTTCTAAGACTAGCCATTCATATCTGCATTTTCAAGGCTCTGAGTAGTCCTGCAAGAAGGACATCCTTTCACTTAATTTAATCCAGGATTTTTAAATTTTTAAATGTAAATCACTACGGATTTTGTTCTGTAAACATCGATTACCAAGCCTTGGAACTAGTGTTCTATGACTCACACACAGGGAGACACAAACTAAAAGCCTGTGTCTTGGTCTTTCTAGCCAGGTCATCGCTGATCTGTCCCCACCTTCGACCTTATTTGCTGATGACAATGTTCACGCCCCTTAGTCTCACCGAGCTATTCCATGGATTGTCGTGAAGGTAGAATGTGCAGGGAGGCAGGTGGCTATAGCCCCTGGGGGCGACCGCACCCACCACAGGCTGGCTGCCCCGAGCTGCTGAGGCAGAAAAGGCAGGTAGAAGGCCCTTACCCTGACATAGTAGAAAATAGGGAGTCTGTTGTGTGCACGGGCCACCTAATGAAGCAGCTGTTGACAGATGTGTCTGGGTGACACATTCTGAATGACAGGATGGATGGGGGTCCGTGAGGCAGGGACCTGTTTCGTCCCTGCCCCACTTTCACTTCTTTGCAGGGTCCCCAGCCAAACAGACCAGCTGGTGTCTCCATGCTGCAGGTGGGGGGTTATAGGATCAAGCCAACACTGGTTTTTCCAGAGTGGAAGCAGGGGAGGCCCCAAGCCTGGCCAGGCCATTGTGCTGTGGCTGCGTCTGATCCATGGGGCTGGGGCTTGTTTCTCCTCCTCCCAGACTCCGACTCGGTGAGAGCCCCAGCTCCCTGGGGGCCGATACAGTAAGATCCAGCCCAGATTGGCGCTGTCTGGAGTCACACACATCAGCACGTCATCTGCTCGGGGAACGATTGACAGGGACCAAAGGGCAGCCATGTCGGCCTATCTTGTCACTCCCTGCCATGCAGCACCTCCCCCCCACCCCCCCCCCCGTCCCCTTTCTGCTTCCACCCCCTTCCCCATTCATGAGGCTGCACGTACAACTTCACATCATTTACCACGTGCTGGAGCCACCACCCGGGTGCAGGTGGGGGTCTCTTTTCCCTGGAGCTCATGCATATTCTCTCTCTCTCTCTCTCTCATTCTGTCTGCTTTGATCTTATTGACTTTCAAATTCAAAAACAGCAAACACTGTAGACCAGTCACTCTGCTAGGTACTCTACTTCATGTATTTAACAAATGTTTATGTAGCACTTACTCTTCTAAATACTTTTCAAAAACTGTATGTCAAAAACTGTTCTAAATACTTTTCAAATATTAATTCAATCCTCCTTGCAATGCTTGAAGTACTACACTATTATTTCTATTTTACAGATAAAGAAACAGAGGCTCAAGGAGGTTAAGTAATTTGCTCAACGTCACTCAGCAATTAAGGAGCGATTCTATTCCAGGGACCTGGCTTTGCAGCCTAGGGTCCCCGCACCCCCCCCACCCCACAGCATCATATTATTTGCATCACGGCACACATATTTCTGCAATTAGGAAAACGGCGGTGGCTCAGACAAATAGTGCCTAGCCTAGTCCAAGGTTACACAGCAAAGATTAAGTGGTGAAGTCATAGATTTGACCTGGGTCGTTTCGTTTCGAGGGTAGGGCTAATTCCCCTCCGTGAGGCTGGCTATCATCTCCGCGGCCCATCTTCTCCCACAGTCCTGTATTTGAGAGGCATTTTGTGTGGTGAGAGGTGCGTCCTGGGGCAGGAGCTCTGTGGCCCCAGAAGGCAGCACTTCCAGAAAGCGACTGCACTTCCCAAGCCAGCCAGGATGGGTGAGTGGACACGGCCGCCACAGGCCAGCTCTGGGGCCAGAGTGCTTGAGATTTCCTGATGGGCTCTGAGAACTCTTGTCAAGGCCCTGATCAGGGCAGCTCTCTTTACCCTGCTAGGAGGGTGAGGAAGAGGAGCTGGAGGGGCACCTGGGTGGCCCAGTTGGTTAAACAACAGACTCTTGATTTCCACTCCGGTCATCATCTCACAGTTTGTGAGTTCGAGCCCCACATTGGGCTCCATGCCATCAGTGTGGAACTTGCTTGGGATTCTCTCTCTCTTTCTGTCTCTCACTCTCTCTCTCTCAAAATAAATATGTTTTTAAAAAGGAAGAGGAGCCTGGAGGAAGGAATGTGGTGGCCCGTCTTTGCTCAAACGTTAATACGCATATGGGGCTCCTGGTTCCATTAAATGCAGATTCTGATGGTAGATCTGGAGGGGCCTGAGGTGCCGCGTTTCCACAGAGCTCACAGATGCTGTTGGCGCTGCTGATCTGGGCGCCACACTGACCAGGTCTCCTAGGAGGAATGCATTGTGTGTGGGTTTCAGGCGTGTCATTGTGGTAAGTGGTTGTGGTTTACAGAGATCTCGATTAGTGCCATCTCTTGCTAATTCCAGGAGGGTGGGGAGGAAGCGTAGGGATTCAGTCTAAGAAGAAGCAAAAGGCTTTCCTCTGCCAATTTTCTAGGACACCTTTGCCCTTTCACTCCATTTCAAAGCCTCCCCACCCTGCCAGGCTTGCCTTAGACTCCCTTCCTCTGAGCCCTTTCTGACCAGGTCGAGACCCCAAGCTTCTCTCTCCATAGCAACACTTGGCTTGTTATCTCTCACCATCTATCCCCCCTGACAATTGCCTTAGATTGGTTCTGGAATGGCCTCATCTATGTATGTCCTTTATCTCTCTCTCTCTCTCTCTCTCTCTCTCCCCCCAAAGAGACAGCTCCTTAATCACATTGCCAGGTATCTGGGACGCCCTCCAAATTGTTAAGTAAATGAATTAATGAATGAAGTGAAGCCTCTTTCAAAACTTTGGTCCTATTGAGGCTCCCTGGAAGGGATGTTTGACAATACTTCGGGTGTTAGGTAACCATTTTTATCTGCTTTACGTTTCAGAGGTCTTTCCCAGGGGCCCAAATTCGGGGGCAAGAAAACAGAGAGGGATGGCTGGTGAAACTTGGAGGGGCACAGGGAGTAGCTAAGGGGGCTTGTGAATTTGCTCTATGAATCAGGTGGATGAAAAGTCTGAAGCCTGCAGCCAGGAAGCCGTCCTCCGCTCAGACCGGAGCCGGCAGCCTGCTCTCCCCTGGGCTTCTCACAGGTTGTATTTCAGCCTCAACAAATTCCCTAATCTCCGGCTCACATTCCCCTTTTGTTCCTGGACTGTGATCTCCATCCCCAGTAGCATTCATCAAATCCATGAAAATGTCTCCCTCCTGTCCCCTGAGGGGGAGGCTTCACAGGGGGAAATTGGGGATCTAATAAGCTTTCCCGCCAGCTAATCAGTTGCCTGCGGCCAACACTAGCAGCCCTGGGCTCCCAGATAGCGTGGTGATAGATGCTGGATGCTGTGGCAGAGCCAGGGCTGAGGATGCGGCGGCGGCACTGCGTTCTGTTCGCCTGCCTTCCCTGGGCCGAGTTTCCCCAGGACTCCCGGAGCTCACGCAGCTCTAGCTCTATACCCGTGAAAGAGACCCACATCTTTTCTTGTTCCATTTTGTTTTCAAAGACCACCAGTCTGGGATGCAGGCTGTCTCCAGCCTTCCCCCTTTCCCTGTGGCCCATCTTTTTTCCCCCCAAGTAGAGGCAGGGGCCTCCGTGGGAAAGTTGGACATTCTGAACATTTGCTAGACTTTCAGTTCCAGTTTTGGCCAAGAGGTCTGTGCTGCAATGGACACTGGGAAAATCCGGGATCTCACGAGAGCGGAGGGGTTTGGAGAGTGGCCGTTGCTTCCCGGGCTGACGTTTCGTTGCATGAAACTCTCAAGACCCTAGTCTGAAGCAGAGACTCAGGGGCTGGAGAATGCACCTCCCTCCCTGACCTTCCTTTTGACCTCACAGCCCTCTGACTCTCTTTCCTGAGCCCTGCATCTGGCCAGCCTCTCCACCGCCGACGCCTGGTGGGTCCCTTTTTGCAAGTACTTCTGAGCTCATGCATGGCTTCCAAACAGCCCCCTTGCATTCATCTCCTTCCAGATTTCCAGCTTGATGAAGGCTCAGACGAAGAGTTCCAGAGAACAGATGGGAGGTTGTCATTACACGTTACTGATACACAGAGCTGCTTCAGCCTCACGCATGCCAGTGTGTTCAACCAAACTCGTAATTCTTCCTCTCTTCCCCAGCCCGAGCCAGCAGCTCAGCCAGTTTTGGCAAGGAGTGAAAGTATGAGCTTTCTAGGGGCATTTATATAAAACATGCTGGGATTGATGATGAACCAGGGAACGAAACCTTTCTTCTTTGATTGGGGGAGAAAATACTGTTTGTCTCCAATTCCCTTGCAAGATCTAAGATCAGAAGTCAAAAATATGCTTGCCTAGCTTGGGTGTCACTGCACTCGGTTAATGTGGGAAGTTTCTGGAGATGGGATTCTTTGTCTGGTCTCAGAGCTACCCGAGGGAGTGGACCTGGTAGCATGTTCCAGCAACCCTACAAGGTCATAGGCCTGTATCGGGAAAGAGAGCCGCGGGCACCTTATATTTTGCCTTCATTTATTTGGCAAAGGAACACACACACTGGCCAAGGACGAGAAGGGACTAGCCAAGGACCAGTCAGTAGAAAAAGTGGAAACTGAACTCAGATCAAGTTCAATGTTTTTTCAGGAAAGGACAAAGACACCACATTGTACAGTGGAGGATTTTTTATTTTTTCCAGAGGAAAGATAATTTTATATGAATAATTTTATGCAAAGACCCAGAATTTTCCTTTATGCCTGGCACGGTTTCATAATGTCAGATTAGGAAAGGACATTGGCTCTCTCCTGGACAATCTAAAACTTTTGGTAAAAATTTCACTTTGCCTCTCTTCAAATGGTCTGAAGAGACAGGGGAAAAACATTTTTGTTGAAATGTATTCCTACATAAAACTTGGTCGTAGGGCCTTTGAAACCTTGATAGAGGGGCTCATGGGTGGCTCAGTCGGGTAAGTATCAGACTTTGGCTCAGGTCGTGATCTTGCAGATGGTGAGTTCAAGCCCCACATCGGGCTCTGTGCTGACAGCTCAGAGCCTGGAGCCTGCTTCGGATTCTGTATCTCCCTCTCTCTCTCTGCCCCTCCCCCACTCACACTCTGTCTCTCTCTCAAAAATAAATAAACATTAAGAGAAAAAAAAAAACCTTGATAGAAATAATGAAGCTGGGAAACCTCATTTGAAAGTTGGCCCAGGGTCCAGACTTTTCCTTTTCCTGCCCTGTGAGAAGGGGAGACTTGCATACATTTTTCAAATGGTGTCCTAGGAAATCTATCACATGGTATGGAAATCTGAAGCCCAAGCACCAATCTGTCATGGAGAAAATAGAGAAGCCTTTGCTTCAGGGAGCTAACCTGTCCTCTGTGACCTAGTGAGTGTGGGGAGCAGAGCCACACGTCACCAGGCTCTTCTCTTTGAAGGAGCGTTTCTTTTCTAAGCATGCATTTTTAAAAAATGTTTTATTTATTTCTGAGAAAGAGAGAGAGAGAGAGAGAGAGAGAGATGGTGTGAGCAGGGGAAGGTCAGGGAGAGAGGCAGACACAGAATCTGAAACAGGCCCCAGGCTCTGAGCTGGCTGTCAGCACAGAGCCCGACACGGGGCTCAAACCCACGAACCGTGAGATCGTGACCTGAGCCGAAGTCGGACGCTTAACCGACTGAGCCACCCAGGCGCCCCTCTAAGCATGCATTTGAACTGAACGGTGCCCGTGGACCATTGCTTGTTCTTCTGTCGATGTCTGAGTTGTTGTCTGAAGTGGGGCTCACGAGGGGATACAGGAGCAAGGCCCAGGAGACAACGGGCAGAGGCTGCACCATAGCCCTCACTTCCAGCTAGAGAAAGCACCGACCAGAGGAAAGGATTAGGGATCGGAAAACAGCCTGCACAGGTCTGTGCTTTGCCCACCATCGCGTGACAGGCCATTGAACAAAGTAAACTTGAAGAAACATTGAAAATGAAAGGCAGCAAGCGAAAGAGATAAAAGGCCTTTGCAGATTTTCAGGCGTTCGGTGAGGGAGGCGTGGGATGGATGGGACTCGCTGAGAGATGATGACCAAGGAAGAATGGGGTGGACTTGGCAGCAGACAGCACCTTGGCGATTAAGGAAGGGGCGTGAGGGATACTAGCTGCAGGGGTGAGGGCCTGCTTGAGCATAGATCCAGAGAGCCATCAACCGAACAAAGGAATTTTGGAAAGGGAATCATTTGAGGTCTGTCTCTGCTCTCAGCAGGGATAGGAGCTCTCACCCCAACATGTCGGGCCACCCCAGTAGACTGCCAGCCCCTTCCACAAATGTGCGAAGGTAGGTCTAAACTGGTGTGTCGGCACAGGGCCTTTACGTATTTTTCTGTAGGCTCACCTTTGATTTCCTAAAAAAATCGTATACTTTTGGTAAAGCAGCCACGCAGAGACAAAGTACGCGGACTGGTGTGTAGTGGGGGGAGCATGTAGTGAGACGGTCAGAGCAGGCAAGTGCTTTGTGAAAGACAAGAGAGAGGAGAGACATACTTGCCTTTATGGAGCAGATACGTTCTTGACAAATTTACATAAATTGATCTTTTTTTTAAGTTGGCAACCTTTCTCCCCATTATTCTTATTTTCCTCTCAAATCAATGAATGCATCTCAGTTTGATTTTCTATAATCAGCAGCTTGCCATAAGCGTTTCTGTCCTACAATTTAAAGACCTGTAAATAAACACTTTAGCGCGCCCAGGGGAAAAGGTGCTTGAAGGTGTTCTTTGATAATGCACTCGATCAACACTTACCGCATCTTTTACAGGTTTCCATTTCCGTGTAAACAAGTCTTCCTAAAGGGGAGCCATTCCTAAAGTTGAGGATTGGATCCTTCTGGAAGCCCCCATTCAGTGTCGGGCTTAGGTGGATGGCGGGGTTAGCCTTTGTCTCCATGGCTTCTTGGCAATAATGGGCTCTCCTCGCTGGATGCTCAACAGCCTCTGGGAACAATGAACTCACACACCATCAGTGAGCATCAAAAGTCACTTAGTTCCTTTGACCTTGCCTTTCAAAAGCTGATCCTTATTAACCATCAGCTGAGGTGGGGAGTAGCTGAGACAGCGCTCAGCAGCAGGGTGACCCCTGAGTTGTGTCTGCTCTGAGATGATATAACCCCAGAGCTTCAGGGCTGTGAGGGTGGTGATTTAACAAATCATATGTTTAAACAATGTGACGGCACACTGCTGTTTGAGGGGTCTTTGAAGTACATTTCTAAATAATGGGGGAAATAATGAACACCTCTCACAAGTGTATTTAAATGACACATGCATTAGGATGGGGGGGCTCTGGTATATCTGCATAATGAACATTTTTTTCTCTGTTCTTTCATCTGCTTTCACATTATGCTTCAAAAATGGTCACTCAGCGAGTGGACCTCTGGACACTTGGTAAACAGAAGGAAAACTGCAGTGATGACCCATCACCGGCCTTCCAGAGAGGCTCAAGCTGAGTCCCTAACACAGAGTGAAGGGTGGGTGGCCCAGAGCCCTCCTGCTCCCAAATCTCATCCCTCACCTACCATTGGAAATGGTCCTTTGTCAAAAGCATGGCCTTCACAGTGGAGGTGGTGTAGGAAGCTGCTCCTGGGCGGTAACACCTTGACACATATTTGTTACCCAGACTGTAGCTTAAGGAAATTAGCTGGGAGGGAATGGGGCACAGGACTGGCAAGTTTTGATTTAGTGCAGCGGGTTAAGTGAGAGCCTGGAAGGTACAGGTTATGGGCAAATTCCAGGTTGTTGATATGGTGGCTAAGTCTCTCTCTGTCACTTCCCTGCCTTCCTTTTGCCTTAATCCCTCAGTACTTCCTGGATGCAAGTGGTTCCCTAGTATCTCTGCGTTGCTGGGAATCCTGACACATGGCTACACTGGTCCCTCAACTAGCAGGTCTACTCCACTCTTCCCACATTTCCTAGATACCTTCTCCTCTACCCCGAAGTCACCTCATGCAGGCGGGGCCACGCTGTGACTCTCAATGGCTCTATGCTATGTTGTCTCTATGGGCCCTTCTCCAAAATAATAATAATAATAAATTTTACTGCTGCGTTGATTTAAAGGCTGAATATGGGGCTCCTGGGTGGTTCAGCTGATTAAGCTTCTGACTTTGGCTCAGGTCATAATCTCATGGTTTATGGATTCAAGCCCCATGTCGGGCTCTGTGCTGACAGCTCAGAGCCTGGAGTCTGCTTCGGATTCTGTGTCTCCCTCTCTCTCTGCCCCTCCTCTGCTCACATTCTGTCTCTCTCTGCCTCTCAAAAATGAATAAGAAAAAAAATAAAGGCTGAATTTATTGTTATATGTTCATTATAGTTCTATTTCCTTTTTTTCTTGATTTTAAAAGAACTTATTTTTTTTTAATGTTTTATTTATTTTTGAGACAGAGATAGAAAGAGCATGAGCAAGGGAGGGTCAGAGGGAGAGAGAGGGAGGCACAGAATCTGAAGACAGGCTCCAGGCTCTGAACTGTCAGCACAGAGCCTGACGCGGGCTCGAACCCACGAACTGTGAGATCATGATCTGAGCCAAAGTCAGACGCTCAACTGACTGAGACACCCAGGTGCCCCTAGAACGTAAAAAATTTTTAAACGATCATGAGTTCCTAAAAGTATCATGGGCCCTGACCACGAGCCTCCTGGCCCAGGGGATAAGTCAGTCCTGCATCTAAGAGCCCCTTGCTCACTCCTGAGCCAGTCAGGCAGACCTACTCTGTTGTTCCCATAAACAGCCCTCTGATGCTGCACTTGTCACAGAGCCAAACTGGGAGATTTTGAGTAGAAAGAACGGCGCTTTATTCATTGCTGGTTCCCGACCCCAGCCTAGGGCCTACCCCAGGAGTACATACATTCTTGCTAAGAATGCCCCACTCCATACATTCTTGCTGAGCTGGGTTGTTGAGGAAGACAGCTGGTGGGGGGTGTCCTGAGGGTGCACCCACAGCCAACAAGGCACTCGTCACCAGGGACGGTGTCTATGAGGTCACTGGGCTGGATGGTTTTAGAGCTTGGCCTTACCGGTTCCACCCATTTGCTGAGGGCCTGACCTGCCTCTGCCGATGGTCAAAGGGGCCGCGGATCCAGGAGGAGGAAAGGCTCAGCCGATGTGGCATCGATGCCCTGAAGGAGAACGTCTTCTAGAGCACAGCAAAGCAGCTCCGCTTGCAAGGAGGGCTCTGTGTGCCCCCAGAAACCGCAGAAACAAAACGAACACCATAAATAAACTTGAGCAATTTTGTAAGTAAGGTTTGGGGTCAGTATGGCTGGAGGGGAGAATTTAATTGCAAAGCTCCTATGTCTCAAATGCCTGAGGCTAGAAATCAGACCTAGAAGACTGGGAGACTAGCATGTCGATGATAAGCTGGGATTGAGAGTTGAGAACGCATGCAGGAAAGCTTGCTGAGGATTGAGGTTAAAATGATGCACTTTAGAGGAGAGCTTTGGATTTCTACGCTTCTGCTCCGAGCGGCTCCAGACTGAAGGCGAATGATGATCTGTGCTGGCATTACAGAATTTGTTCTTGTAAAAATTAAAAGCCCAGTAGGAGATCGTGCTAACAACCTACAAGAATGCCACTTGGTAGAAAAGAAAGAGAAGTTTAAGGTATGGTCCCTACCATCCAATAGCTTGGAATTTAAACCAGTAATGCAGGTCGTGGAGGATTTTCTTGTTGGAAATGAGAGAGTCAAAAGTCAGGTAGTGTTTGTAAGGGGCAAAAAGTAAGATGGGCAAGAGGAATGAGAGAATCCAGGCTCCTCTGTGTAAGTGGGCTGGGTGCCCAAGTATTTTCTTCCAGCTGACCTCACCTAAGGGTGCAAGACATCTAAGGAATGGTTTCGAAATCGAAATCTCCAGGCCTTGTCGTTTCTGAGCCCCATGTGCATTTCAATCCACCTTTGGGGTATGTATTTCACAAAAGGCTTCAAATTCTGTCCCCTAATTCTGACCCTACCATTTCCCTCCCACTCCTGCTAAGGCCCCCATAGCTCTCAATGGTGCCATCACTGTTCAATCAGAATCAGCATTTCTGAATTTTCCAAGACTCTATTCTTTCCCTTGTGCTCTGGTGGATTGGAATTGTGGCCTCACAGGTTTCTTCAGTCTTACTTGGGTCAAATTCTGTCTTAACTCCCTTAATTTTATCCCATGTCACCTTCTTCTGGACCATTAAACTATTCTGATTGTTTCTTCTTAGAAGTATTTCAACATGCATACTGGCATTGGAGTGATTTTATTTACCGTGTCCTGCCCCTAATATCTCCAACAGCTTCTCACTGTCTCCCCAGAAAGTCTTCACTCAGCCATTCCAGAGAAGTGCTTAAGAACAAAGGCCTTTGGTGTCATACAGACCTAGTTTGAGCCCCCATTCTATCATTTGTTACCTGTGTGACATTTGCTGAGTCGACCACTTTAATCTTGATCATTAAAATGCGAATAATAATTGTATCTACATCATGGTGTTGCTAAAAAGGTGATTTATGCAAAGCACTTAGCACAGTGCTCGGCACAACACGTGTTGAATAAGGGAGCTATTGTCGCTAAAAATTATGGAGTTTTTGGTTTCTTATCAATCTGACTGTATCTATCTTTAAAAGAAAATAGCTGACATGAATCACTCTACACTTACCTATGTGCCCCCATAGGAGATCCTTCACGTGCCTCTTGAGAAGTCAGCTCTGACATCTGATGTGTCACCTCAGGCCTGGATCCAGGGTAGCAGGGATAAGTACTCTGCATCAACTGTCCCCTGAGTGCAACCAAGCATATGTTTCCTGAGCCCTGGGTTCAGGCTTCTTATTCAGTTTCTAGTTGGGTCTTACCCTTCCTTCTATGTCTGGACTCTCCCCTGAATGTCCATCAAATGGACAATAGTTGAATCTCTTCTCATTCTTGCCAACCTGCTGTAGCTTTATCATTGACCCAGAGTTTTGTCTGCTCCCAACAGGAAGGCCCATCCAGACAAGAAAAGTTCCCACCTCTTAAATTCTGAGTATGAGCAGCATAATGGAGGGTTTAAGGTCATGGTTGCTGGAGTCAGATAAACCTTAATTTCATTCTTGACTCCAGTTTGACCTTGGAAAATGTAACCTCTTATTTCCTCATCTGTAAAATGGGGATGGTTATATTGTCTTAACCTTGTATACACCTACATGCAATGCCTGCTAAATCTACGGGAAGTTTATTTAGGAATCCAATCCCAGACAGAGGGAACACAAGAGACAGAGAGTGAAAGCAGGGAGGAGGGGGCAGGCAGGGTGACACAAAGAGGAGTTATGGAGGTGGACCATGAGCAAAAGATGGGTGCTTAATCCTACTGGGATTTCTAAGGGGAGTATGAAATCCAGATGAGAGTGGGTTGTCCAGGGGCACAAAAGGGGAAGTGTGTATCCATCATTTTCTGTTTCCCTTTGGTCTAGGTGTTAACTGCTGGCACTTCCAGATCAGACTTGTGAGTGCCGAGTTGGAAATGAGAGAAGCTCTGGGCAAGGCAGTGAGGTGAGGAAGGAAGGAAGTGCATGGTGAGGCTAAGATACGGAGCTGTTGGGTTGTGCCTGAGCAAAATGGAGGGAGCCCTGGACCTACAGAAGTGGCTGAAGTAAGAAGTGGGACCTAGATCTCTCTCTCTCTCTCTCTCTCTCCCTCCCCCATTTCTATCTCTATCTCTACTCCATCTCTATCTATCTCTATCTATCTCTATCTATCTATCTCTATCTCTATCTCTATCTCTATCTCTATCTCTATCTCTATCTCTATCTCTATCTCTATCTCTATCTCTATCTCTTTAAGCCCCCTCAGGCACATAATAAATGTGTCCTGGCTGAAAAACCGTCTCATTGCTTTACATCAAATTAGAATAAAATTCAAAGTCCTTTAACTTGGCTGCCATGTCTCTGCATGATCTGGACCTGGTCTCCTTAAGCTTGCTTTGGCCTCAGTGCCTTTGCACTTTGGATTGCCTCTGCCTAGAACATTCCTTCCTAAGATGTTCACATGGCTCTCCCCTCCCCTTGTTCAAGGTTCTGCTCAAATTTCAGCCCCTCAGAAAAGCATTCCCTAACCACTATCCCCTTATCACTGTGGTTATACTCTTTCTCTTCACCATGGCCCCTCATACCTTTTACTATTCCTGACATTATAAGTTCCTTATTTGTTCACTACCTATATTCCCTTTTAGAATATATGCTCTATAAAGAAAATAACTGTTTTTATTTTGTTTACAGCATGCTCTGTGAACAGTATGCACAGAACAATGTTAGGTGCATAGTAAGTGCTCAGTGAATGTCTGTTACATGGATGGATGGATGGATGGATGGATGGATGGATGGATGGATGAGATGGATGATAAGCACTAGTATCATCACATTCCCTTTGGATATGGGCATGCAAACAAAAGACTATGGTCTCTTGTCCCTGCTGGGACCAGCTCCACAGGTACTTAGCCTCCATTCCCCACTCTAGACCCTGCCCTGACCAGACTTCCTCCCCTTCTCTGCCTCCCCATGCTCCTAAAGACCTACAGAACCTTTCAGCAGATTTTGCTGAAGCATAACAGGTACCACAGACAGAAGCCACTTCCCGTCTTTCTGTGTCATGCAGACAGGTTTTCCTTTAGAGACAAGGTTAATTTGAAACAGTACATTCCTTCATCCTGCTGAGCAAAAGTGACTATTATTCAATTTGGATATGAAAATATGTAACAGCCAAAGCAGAGCCAAATGGCGTTACAGGCATCATGATGGTCAGTGGTTCTTGCGTGTGCTCCAATGGATGGATAAGAATTGGTACACACACACGTGCTCATTCATGCACATATGAAAACACAGGCACCTGGCTCAGCTCTCCTCAGCCTCAGCTGTGCTCACCCCCACCTACCACTTTTTCTTTGTCTCCTATTGCCTGTCAATGTTCAATAGGTTTTTCAACAAACATTCCATGAGATGTTGGATGATATGATGCAGAAGTCATGGAGGAGTCCAGTTCTTAGAAAGTTGATGTGAACTCTTGGCCTACCTGAGACATCATTCATTCCAAGGTCAGTCTTCTCCGTTTGGCTCAGGTGCTGAGGGGATGCTACAGTCTGAATGTTTCTCTTTCTGCCCAAATCATCTGTTGAAATCCTAATGACCCAAGATGATGGTATTAGGAAGTGGAGCCTTTGGGAGAGGACTAGGTCATGAGGGCTCCCCCCTCATGAATGGCATGAGTGCCTTTCTAAAGAGAATCCAGAGAGATACCTATCCTCTCCCACAATTTGAAGACCCTGCTAAAAGCCATTGGCTGTGAACTTGGAGATCTGCCCTCACCCAGCCATGCTGGTGCAATGATCTTGGACTTCCCAGCCTCTAGAACTGGGAGAAATAAATTTTTATTGTTTATAAGCTACCTGGTCTGTGATATCTTGTTATAGCAACCCCGAAGGACTAAGACAAGATGAATCCTTCCCATTTTATTGGCCAGGTACCCCCAAATCCCTTCTATTCTGAGCCATGGTTGTGGGGACTCAATAAGAAAGTCCTGTTTATTTTTAATAGTTAAAGTATAGCACTCTGGGGAATGTGTTCTAATTTTCTGTATTTCTATACTCGCTCCTGATCCAATTTCCCATAGAAGACTAATCTACTCTTTTAGGTTGATGGTGGTGGAGGTGGTGATAGAAGTGAAGAAAGAAGTGGAGGTGGTGGTGGAGGTGATGGAGGTGGAGTTGATAGTCTAGGTGGAGGTGGTAGTAGGGGTGGCAGTAGTGGACATGATGGAGGTGAAGTTGATAGTGGTGGTGGAGATGGAGGTGATGTTGGTGAAGTTGAGAGTAACAGTGGATGTGGTGGAGGTATACATGATAATTTTTCTTTCAAGGGATGGGATTGACAGCATTTCAAAACGCAAACACCAAAAATGTTCTCCTACTTGGTCTGGGGAGTAGGATGAAATTCATTACCAAATGAAAACTAGCTGCCCTTTTTATATCAGCTAGAAATTTCTTAAATCTCCTTACTTTCTCAACTATCAGTCAGTCTTTGCACCCTATCACTGGCCTACTCATCCACTCTATGATGTTATATTTTTTTCAAATACTATTTGAAAATATGACATTTTGGTAAGCAAGTGAAGTTTCAACAAAATTTATATTTTCTGTTTATATTATAAGCAGTATGGGATTATTTTAGTGAATTTAAAGAAATAGAAGATCCAAAAGGAAAATAAATATTCTCAATGTCTATTTATTTATTTTGAGGGGGGTAGGGGCAGAGAGAGAGGGAGAGAGAGAGAATCCCAAGCAAGCTCCCCACTATCAGCACAGAGCCTGATGCGGGGCTTGAACTCAGGAATCATGATATCATGACCTGAGCCCAAATCAAGAGTAGGTTGCTTAATCGACTGAGCCACCCAGGAGTCCCAGAATATAAATTTTAAAATAAATTTAAAAATACCCAGAACTACTCAGGATCCCCACCATTTACATGTTGCTCCTTTTTTCCCCGTTAGCCCACCTGTCCCTTCCTTCCTTCCTTCTTTCCTTGTTTCTTACCATTTTTATGTTTATTTACTAACATTGACATCACGCCTTATATTTTTAAAATATATATATAAGGCAAGTTTATGTAGTGAGAGTTTCTCATGTCATTAAACGTTTCTCCAAAAATGCCTTAAGGTACGAGTAATATTACATCACAAGGCTATCCCATAATGTATAGGGTTGACTACTGAGACTATTTCCAATTTATTTTTCCTATGGAAAGGTCATGTTCCCAGGGCCATCTGAGCATCCTACTTCAGGCAGCCCCACACATTCCTTGAGCTGGTTTCGTGCCCACGGTTATGTATATGCGATCAGAAGGGGTGCAGATAGAAAGCAGAATCACCACCTTTGGGGAATTTTCCTCCAGTTCTGGAGAGAGATTGAAATGAAGTCACAACATTTATAAACTAACATATCATCAAGTGAGAATTACAGTGCAGTGGAGCTGTATTATAAAGCTGGCACCTGGGGAGGGATCAAGATCAAACTTAGTGGCTAACTTGGGCATCGAGGAGGGATTTTAGGGATCACTGTTTATCCCACAGATATCCAGGTCCGGCACAGGCTGAGGTATAACATACGGCTGCAGTGGATCTGAACAGGAAAGGTGTAATTTTCAGTTAACCTTGAGGGGCAATCAGGGGCATGGTTAGCAGAGAGGAAGGGGAGAAGCTTTCAGATCAGGGGAATGCTATGTAAAGGTTATGAAAGAAAATCATATGCAGGTCTTGAGAAGCCACCAAGCTTGGCTGGAGTGAAGGGCAGCATGATGAACAATGAGGAGGGGGACTGGAGAGGTGGGAGGCAGGAGACAACCAGAGACGCCACGGGCCCTTGAGATGGGGGATGATGTGACGCAAATGTCGCCTAAGGAGGCTTTTCCTGGGAGCTGTGCCGGATGTATTGGAGTCGGCAGACCCTGGAGACAGGGACATCTGCGTGGAAGGTGCTGAATTAAATCAGGCATGAGCTGACAAGGGCTGGATGTAGAGGGGTAGCCGTGAAACCGAAATAGAAAGGGAAGGCAAGGGAAACATTTTAGCAGAAGAGAAGGCTCGGTGTGTAAAGGCCCGATTAGGTAATGCGAAGTGAAAGGAAGAAAACTTAAAATGGGCTCCACTGTGTTGAGCGTGTGGGCCAGAGATGAGAAGACTCATTCCTTTGCCTCTCCTTGCTGCTGCACGGATTCCCAAGCATCTCGAGGGCTCCATGAGCCAGGGAGGGAGAAGGTGGAATGGCCACCCAGGCCAGCATTAGGTGCTCCGGAGAGAAACTCGTGCAGGGACCACCAGGTATTTAAAATTCTCAGGCACCCATGCTTCTTCTGACCTGCCTGTCTGCTCTTCCTGCAACAGGAAGTCAAAATCCAATTTTTTGTGGTTGTTGACTCTGACTGCCATGTTCCTGAACTTCCCTCATTTTGGTCTCCAGGACCCTGGAATCACTTCTGATTTCTCCCATTGTTCAACAGGAATTGAGAGGCACTATGAAAACTGGTGGAAAACTCTAGAATCTGTCTCTCCCCTTTTCTCTGGGTCAGAACCAGGACTCAGAAGTTGATCTTCAAATCTAAAAGGCTTACCTCTTTTTTTTTTTTTTTTTTTTTTAAATAATGGCTTCCTTGGTTTCAATTGCTGTGCCATCTAATTGCTTTAGGAAATCTTGGCAAAATCCTGCACTTTCACCATCCTTGGTATTTCAGCAGCCACTTCTCTGATATGCAAAATTGAGATAACTTGGCATCTTCGAAGCACAGTGTCTAGAATCAGAATGGCTTCATGGAATGCCAAAGCAGGAGGTGAGTCCTGAGAGGGGACTGACACCAGCTTTCCCTCGGGTCTCCATTATTAATGAGGTGTGTGTTGTCATGGCAATAGGAGAGCAAATGGGATTGGGAGAAGACTTGAGGAAATATTGCAACACTGGGAGCTATAAAATTTTTGTGACAGTGTGTATCTTGTGATAAGCTTGGGACATCACATCACCCTCTTCTATGCCATATCTCAGACATTATGAGGTCAGTGTAATATCCTAGGATTATTTGAACCAGATGGCTCTCTGGCACTTCTTAGTCATCTTGGACCCTAAGAGGTTACAGGACCCTGATACTTGTTATTGGCAAGAGCCAAAATATATGTAAATTATCTACAAAACCCAAAAAGGAGGCACACTGAGGAAGCCTGGGTGGGGATATCTGTCTCACCATAGCCTTTGTTTCTATACTTTTATACAATGTGCTCTTCTGTCCCCAGTGATCCCCCTCCTACAGAGAAGTAAGAAAAGTATACACATATTAAGTAGGTACAGACATCGATCACGAGATCTGGTGGGGTGATGATCATAGGTCCTGGTTTGCCAGGAAAGGTCTGGTGTATATCTATTGGCTTGGTATAATTATTGAGTGACTCCTTACAGCAAAACAAGTGTCCAGATTCAGATGATATACAATTATTCTCGACTGAGCTGGTAGTATGGTTATGGGGTGCGCCCATGTGGTAAGGCTTCATACATTAGCAAAAAAGGGTACCATTGAGCACACAGGGCCCTGTCAAACCTGCGTGCAGCACTGGTCCAACAGGAGATCTCCTGATGGCTCCAACTCCGTGTGACTCACGCAACTCAGGAGGCCACAGCTACCTGAAGGTCTGAATAAAACTGCAAAAGATGTGTATGCTTTTAGGGGGTGAAGAGTGAGCAGGAAGGCATTCCCAGTAGGGAAAAAAAAAGCATAGGGAAATTCATGGTGGTAAGAACATCTGGAAACACTAGTGTCTAGTTTGTCTCTAGAATGGAATATGAATACAGGAAGTATTTAGCGGTGGACCTCAGAAGTGAGTATGATGGCCAGAGTATGGAGGACCCTGAATGGAAGGGAAGAGCTTGAAACTTATTTCAGTATGTGGTGAGAAACCAGGTAAAGGATTTTAAGGAGAGGAAAGATGACAGTTACATCTCTGGAGGATTAACCACAAGACTAGACAGAATCTAGTTGACTGTTGAAAATTACTCCTTGACTAAAGAGATAATAAGAATGAGACATAGCTTTAAATGTTTTCATTATTAAAGAGAAAGTCAACCAAAAAAAGAATAAATAAATCAAGCAGTCAACTCAACAGATTAGAGACAAACCTAATTAAGGGTAAAAACTAAAGATAAAAGGAGAAATCAAGAAATCATCAATGAGATGAGCAGCAAATTCATAAATATATGTAAGAGATAGTTTGACATTTCCAAGTAAGAAATAAAAAGTACAAGTATACAAAATTGGTAACAAGAAGAGGGATATATGATCAGTATAAAGGACATTTAAAAATTCATAAGCCATGAGACACCTGGGTGGCTCAGTCGGTTAAGCATTCGACTTCGGTTCAGGTCATGACCTCACAGTTTGTGAGTTCAAGTCCTGCGTTGGGTTCTCTGCTGTCAGCGCAGAGCATGGAGCCTGCTTTGGGTCCTCTGTCTCCCTTTCTCTTTGCTCCATCTCACCCACTCTCTCTCTGTCTTTCAAAAATAAATAAATATTTTAAAAATCATAAGCCAAACTGTACTCATGAACAGTGATAAATGTTCAATTCTTAATGAAATTGATGATCTACGGGACAAAGTATATACACTGGATTTATTATTTTAAAATAGAACCTAATAACTTGCCTTAAGAATCACTCTTCCCCCACAAAAATCAGCTGTAGATTATTCTATAGTTGTCTTCTGTCAGTTTTTCAAACAACAATCTCCAAAGAGTACAATTGATTAGTCTGCCTAGAAAAAAAATAAAAAGTCTTCTAATTCATTTTAAGAAGGAATCATTAACATGATACTAAAACTTGACAGAGCGCCACCCCCACAAAACAAAACAAAACAAAACCAAGCAGAACACTGGCAGGACAATCGGAGTTATAAATATTGATGCCGAAATCCAAAACAAAAGATCAGCAAATCACATTCATAAGTATATTGAAAGAACTGTGATATCGTAGAAAAAGAGTACGGTTTATCCCAAGATTGCAACACAATAAATATGACAAAGTAAAGGGCTTAGCCTTAATAGAACTCATTTGAATTCATAAGAAAGCTCCTAAAATCCCAACAGAAAAATGGGCAGGATATGAATGGACAATTCACATAAAAAATAAAAATGGCTAATAAGCATATGAAAACGTATTAACCCTGTTAGTTATCAAAGAAATGTAAATGAGGCATCACTTTTTGTAAATCAAATTAGCAAAGCTTAAAAATAAATAATAGTAACACGAATGCCAATAAACATATGAAAATATGCTCAACCTCATTAAGTCAGGAAAATGCAAATTAAAGCCACAATGGAATGCCATTTTACACCCACTAGCTTGGCAAAAATGGAAAACTCTGGCAATACTCAGTGTTTGGGAGAATGTTCCGCAATTAGGAGCTCTGCAGTTCTGATGGGGTTGGACAACTTGAAAAGCAATGTAATATTACCTAGAAGTATTGAAGGTCTGCACACCATTTGATATACTTCCACATGGGGGTGTACTCCCTCACCTAACGGTTGTCAGTATTTTCACCTGAATGTCCCTCAAAGAATTCTGAAGAACTCTGCACTGCTGGCACAATTTTACACTGTTATTGAAGCTTTTCATTGGCTATTTTAATGCAGCCAACAAATATAATTTCCTGTGTATTGACTTTAAATAAAAACAAATAGGAGCACCTAGCTGGCTCAGTCAGTAGACCATGTGCATCTTGATCTCAGGGTTGTGAGTTCAAGCCCCATGTTGGGCGTAGAGATTACTTTAAAAAAAACCAGGGTCAAGTTCTTAAATGGTTTAAGATTTTCATCACTTCTTTTACTCCTTAGACCTGTATTTTTTATTCCATTTTTCATTCCATGTCTCCCTAAATAATTTGATCCAAATTTAATAATTGTTTTGCTTGAAAATCTTTCACTGGTTACCCTGCCACACATCTTTAGAGCAAAAATATATGCGTAAATTCAGTTTTTCAAAGATATTCTATATGACCACAAGGTTCTAAGTATTAAAAATTTCTTCTGGTATCAAAGTAAGCATCAAGATACCTAAGTATCAAATATTAAGTTATCATTACAGTTTTTAGTAGTACCTGGTTGATTAAGACAATAGGAATAAAATTTTGTTAGATAATTACTAATCACGAATACTAAAATTTTATTGAAATTATATATATATTTTTGAATTGGATAGACATCTTTTCAATTGGTTTCATACATCTAAGGATAAATATTATTTATAGCTAGCAATAGACAGAACACTGCATCAGTTTTATACCTACTTATTGTTTTTATGGACGTATGTGCTAAGAATCCCCCTTCCTGTAAATAAACAGAGGAATAGAAGTTTTGTTTAGCAACGCCACTCAGTTCTTTGAATCCATTCCCAGCTATAGGCTAAATATCACCTAGTGATTTATGACTGATGATTTTATTATTAGAAATTATTTTTAATAATCTAGCAGTTGAAAGCCGGGTTCTGTGGACAACAAAGAACTGGAATGCATCTGACTTGCAAAATGATTTGTTATCCACTCATTAAAGTCATTCGCTTTCTCAGCATCATCATAAAAATTTAAAACATCCCTTTGTTTGTCATTCTGGAGTTTTTTAGACTTCCATTTAATGCACTATCATAAGAATTTGGATGAGTGAGCGGTATGCTTTTCTTTTGTAAAGTGGGAAGAAAGCTGTCAACGATGAAAGGCTAGAAAGCATTGGTTAAAGGAAAATGTATGAACAAAAATTGGTGATTTGTAAATTGATTCCCTGAAAGCTGTTTCCGCTCCTGCGCCTTTGGGAAGCCCCATGTCTCCTTCGAGCCACACTCACTCCAGGTTGTAAATCACAGCCAGGGAGAAACTCTCCTTCAAGAATCTTCTCAGTACCACTATCCAAGAATAGACCCAAACAAGAAACACCCAAATATCTATTAGAGGAGAAAGGATAAACCACGATGCATTTATACAATGAAATACTTTATAGCAGTGAAATAAATGAGTAAAAAAAAAAAAAAAAAGAAGGAAACTTACTGAAAAATATATACAGCATCATGTTTGTAAAGTTCAAAATCAAGCTAAATTACATTGTGTAGCATTTAGGTGATATGCATATATGGCAAAACTATAAAGGAAGCAGCTGACAAAAAATTCAATGTCATGTTGACCCCTTGGAGGTGGGGAGGCTGCAGGTGTGTAGGGGAGAAGCACGTAAGGAGCTTCAACACTTCATTCTATTCTCGTAACTTGTCTGGCAGGTTTCACATATTTCTTCATGCTTTAAAGCTCTCATAAATTATTTTAAGTTGTATACACATTTGATACCCACAAAGAACAATATATGCCTTTGTATGTATGATACAGTTTGAAATTTTAAGTGGAAAAAAAGTGCATTCAGTATTCCATGTTTGAGATGGTTTTGGATAAAACCATATATACATATGCATATGTATATATATATATATATTTTTTTTTTTTTTTTTGCACTCCTGCTTCTNCATTTATAGAGAGTCTTAAACCATTCATACTTGGTAGCTCAATACTACCACTTGTAGGAATATGTCTTAAAAGTCATTAGAAAGGATATCAAAGATTAATACAAGGATATTTATCACCATATTTTTGTAATGGAGAAAAATTGGAAATAATATAAACGGGCAATAATAGGAGAGGGTTTTAATATATTGTAGCAAAGCAATATGATAGATCATTCAGCCATTAAATTATATTTTACAATAATATTTAATTATCAGCATAGCCAAAACAACTCATGATTTATTAAGGAAATAAAACTAGAAAATTGTATGTACATTATGGTTCTAATTACGTGCATGTGAGTCCACAGTTGGAATGCAATGCTTTTTTTGGTAAACATTTATTTATTTTTGACAGACAGAGACAGAGTGCAAGTTGGGGGAGGGGGGGTGGCAGAAAGAAAGGGAGACACAGAATCTGAAGCAGGCTCCAAGCTCTGAACTGTCAGCACAGAGCCTGATGTGGAGCTCCAACCCACCAATGGTGAGATCATGACCTGAGCCAAAGTTGGATGCTCACTAGACTGAGCCACCCAGGCACCCCTGTCATGCTTTTATATTACACAACAATTGAGCCCAAGAAATGTCACTTTTCTTTATCTTACTAAGTCTTCGGCATCATGTCCTACCTGAGAGGAAATCCACTCTCAGCTGAATTCTCTCTCTCTGACCTTCTCTAGGGGATTACCTCCCCAGCCACCCAGCCTGACTCACCCGGATCCTGGGAGGGTGTTAAGCCTCTGTGTATGTAAGACGGACACAGTGCACATGGTAGACACAGGAGAGACTCAGGTCATTTGAAATCAAGTCCCCATTTTCTACTACAATCATGATTGTAGTAGAATGAATGGATCTCCCTACTTGGAATGACTTTCCTTGTATACTGCCATCCAAACTCTACCCAATTCCCTGATCCATATATCCCTCCTCTACGAACCTGTTCTTACTTTGTATAGCCCTCATGATCCCTCTCCCTGCTTTTATCTGCAGCTTTCCCGCCTCCCCTGCCCCACCAGCACATGATTTTACAGTTACACTAGCATATACAGACAGCTTTAATATTATCTGCACCTAATAGACTACTTTTTTTTTTTTTTTTAATTCTTACAGTTACCCAAGTACTTAGTAGAGGGCTGGGAACCCCGGTGGTAACTACCTCATGGTTAATTGATTAATTGATCGAATTATAAGAAGTTAAACCTAGCTTTCATGTGACTTTCAGTATTAGATCTAAAATCCAGACTATTAACAGTAGCTTTCCCTTCTTTCTCTAAAATAACTCCATCCTTTTCAAAGAGTTCGGCTAAACAGAGTTCAGGTACTGAGCAGGAAAAAATAAAAAGGCAGGAAAAGTTAGGCCCTTTGATGTGCTCACTACACAGAGAACCAAAGAAAAATTCAAATGTTCCCTTCAACTAAGAGAAGCTTATCAATATTAAGAAGTACAGGGAAGAGAAGAAAGAGGGAAGAAAAAATATATAACACTTAACAAGAGGATAATTTAGCTTGTTGGCAAGCACTTAGGAGTCTGGTTCATGAAAAATTACTCACACAATTGCATGGCAGGTTTTTCTGGGCTTTTGTGTGTGAATCATGGTATTGATTTCATGCAAATAATCACATTCTGTTGGGTGTTAGGCAGTAGAAGGTTCGGATGGGGAGGGACGGGTGGTTGAGGGAGAAATCAAAGAGGGTGGACAAAGAGAAGGCTGTTGCTCTTCCAGGCCTTGCTAGAATGACCAGAAGCTGGACGGCACACACATTGCTAATTAAAATATGGCAGCCGCTTCCTTCCCTCAAGGATTGCTCTGAAGAGACACTTGCCAAATAGAGCCTTTTATTCTCCTGTTTTGGTTGAGATTGAATTATTGGAAGGGTGAAGAAAGGAAAACTGTGGAGGTACCTTAGGGATCAAAATAAACTTGATTTTCATTGAAAAGACCACCTCTGCCCACAATCGCGGCAGCACATGGTTGGGGACTTATTTGGCTGAGGAGAGTCCACTAATTTGTTTGCCAGTTGGCCCATGTTGGTGCCTTTCCAGAAGTGACGATGTTTGTCTTTTATTTTGTTTATTTATTTTTAAAACATAATTCGTTTGCTTAGTTTTTCTCTAACAGCCAACAGAGAGGAGCATTGGGTTGGGATGGAACTCGGGTTGGGATGTTGCAGTGACGATAGCAAACATATTTAAGACTTATTGGGTATTTGCTCTTTGCCACACACTTTCTAGGCACTTTACGTGTTTCTATTCCCTTAATCTTCAAGCCAGTCTTGTGAGCTAGGGAGTTGCCAATGAAGAAATGCTACTATTTTGCCATTATGAAGCATGGAGACCCCAGAGCTCACTTCTGTTCATTTATGTCTCTTGGGTCCAGAAAGGGCCCATGATTAATCACAGGTGAGGTGGCAAGAAGTAGTCATAATTGGTGTGCCTGGGTGGCTCAGTCAGTTAGCATCCAACTTCGGCTCAGGTCATGATTTCACGGTTTGTGGGTTTGAGCCCCGCATCGGGCTCTGTGCTGACAGCTAGCTCAGAACCTGGAGTCTGTCTCAAATTCTGTGTCTCCCTCTCTCTCTGACCCTCCCCTGTTCATGCTGTCTCTCTCTCTCTCAGAAATAAATAAAAAAACATTAAAAAAAAAAAAAAGTAGTAGTCCTAAAGGTCAGGATTGCAGAGAGCTGGAGTTGAGAAATGACTGAAGATGGTAGCCACAGTGAAAGTCCCCAGAGGAGCCAAAGATAGAGAAAGGAAACATCGCATCCAGAAGTCACAGGCCAAGAGTCCCAGATCCCATCTATGTGACTGATGTTCAGTGGACGTTCAGACCACCCAACACAGCAGTGGATGAAGGCCCCCCAGCGGGCAGGAGGAGCCCTGGGAGAACATTGTGGGTCCCAACACTGAGAACTTGGCCAAGAGGCAGATCCTACACCACGGATGGAACAATGATGCTCATGAAAGTCAACGGATGGAATGAAATGTTTCAGCCACTGGTTGGGATGATTCTGAGGCTATGTTTCTAGTCAACTCGGGGGGGAGGGGTGTGTGAAAAACAAAACATAACAGAGGAGTACATTTATCTCAAGCCTGCTGGTTGTCAGTGCAGGGAGGGTGGGGAAACCCTGCTTGTCTGAATTATTGCTCAGAATAGAGTAATGATTCTGTTTCTCTTGACTCTGTTCCATGGCTCCACAGCAGCAGGCTCTCCTATTTGATTTTGGGGGTAGATTGTCAAAATCAAAGATAAACTCTTCTCTCATTTTACACATGTTTGCCGGTGCTTTCCCTCCCACTGGGCCCCTTAAAGAGCCTTTTCCGCATGATTTTTTAATCGTCAGTGTTTGGAAGCTAGAGGAACTGCATGGCTAACCTGGGCAGCTAGTCCAGATCTCGCGGCCACGCTATTTGGCCGGAAAGAAGGAAACGGCTTGATGAAGTTGCTAGGGAGTTCCTTTGGGCTTTGAACAAATTGCTCTAATATGAGAAGTCACCACACTGCTTCTTGGTGTCATTAAGGAGCCCCATGTGAAGGAACGATATTAGTTTTCACTTAGAGAGCGAAGGCCACCAACAACAGGAGAAAAGAAACCTAAAATGTGGTTAATGAGCCAATTTGGTGACCCATTTGGGAGCCCAGACATCTTGCTTCCTGCCAAGCTCTCTTGGATTTGCATGATACAGAAAGAGACCAGGAAGAGACTTGCAGGAGATGGTAGGAAGAATAAATCCACGCATTTGTTCATTCTCTTAAGGAGAAAGAAGAAAAGGGGTAGTTTTTGTTTCTGTCTTTCAAAAGCAGCTCCTCCACCTCCTAGGCATGAGAATTACATAGCACTGTCTTTTGTTCAGGAAGCTGGAAAGTGTCCCAGCATGGGTAGGTCAAGTTTTATGTAAGAAAATTTAAAGAAATAATCAGGCTTCCACCTCAACAATGTGAGTTGTATTAAAAACATAATAAATACTAATTACATGTTAAGTCTTGTCCCATTTCCTTTTATACATCTAACACACCTGAACTTTTTTTTTTTTAAAGTAGGATTCACACCTATCACAGAGCCCAACAGGGGACTTGAATGCATGGCCCTGAGATCAAGACCTGAGCTGAGTTCAAGAGTCAGATGCTTAACCAACTGAACCACTCAGGTGCACCATATCTGAAATCTTTTTAAGCCTGCAAAGAAAGGACACTTTTTTTTTCTTTTATAAGAACTCCTGTAGCATGACTTGGATTTCTAGATATTTTGTGTTTTCTTTCTAATTCTGAGGTTATGACAGAATTGGACTATGTTTTAATATGTGATTTTTTTTTTTTTTTTACCATGACCAATAAACAAAGATAGATCGGGCAGGAAAGCAGAGGACCTGCAGAGAATGGAATTCTGCTCAGAATTGTCCAACCTTGGATCTCCCTCCCCTTTTCGGAGTACTCAGTACAAGTGGAGAATTATGTCCTAGATGGGGCCTTGTTGCTTTCACTTGCGCAGCATCCATTCTCCTCTCTTCTGACAACAGTCACCTATTTCACTTGAGGAAAACCTCTTCCTCATCCTTAGTTCCTGTCCTTGGTGGTGATTCCAGGTGTAGGCAAATGACCTGGGCTAGCCTGGCCAGAGCATCAAATGCCCTCACCGCCTTGATGGACTCCATGAAGGGTGCGTGAACCAGCTCCAGCCAGGCATTATGTTCCCCGTTTCGAATTTTACCTCTGGACTTTCCTGAGATGTTAGCCAGTAAACTCCCTCTTTGCCTAAGTCAGTTTGAGTTGAGTTCTTGCTATGCGCAGTTATTAATATTACCACCACTTCTAAAACATGACTGGTCCATTCAACAAGTATTCACTTAAAAAATGTTCATATTTATTTATTTTGAAGGAGGGAGGGAGGAAGAGAGAGAGAAAGAGAGAGAGAGAGAGAGAGAACAGAAAGGACAGAGAGAGAGGAAGAAAGAAAATTCCAAAGAGCCTCCATGCTGTCAGTGCAGAGCCCAGCATGGGGCTCAATCCCACAAACCATGAAATCATGACCTGAGCCGCAACGATAAGTTGGACACTTAACTGACTGAGCCTCCCCAACAAGTATTCACTTTTGTATATCTTATCATAGTTGACTATTTGGAAATTTTAACAAGCTCTGGTTTGTTAGGTCATTCAATGTGCGTTTAGGGAAATGATAGGAGACAACTGGAATATATACATGGGGAAAAAACACCACACATAATGTATGAATTAGTGTCCCAAAAAATGTGCTGAGAGAACTCCAACTCACAACCCACTGAAGAGTACAAGTGATCTGGGAAATCTCCATTTGGGTTGTAGATATGAATTAGAGCCATAAGGAAATATGGAGGTTGGATTGGTAGGGAGTAAGAGAAGACCATTCACAGGAAGGGAACAGTATTGGTAGATACAGAGACATGGAAGCGTGTGGTGAGTGGTGAAAGCTTTGTATGGTGATGAGTATGACTGGAGAGACAAAGGATAAAGTTGGGTCTCGAAAAAGGGGAGTCTTGAATTTGGATGTGACCCGGTTGGTGCTGAGAATGCTGTGGGCTCACAGGCAAGAATTCTGATGCTGAAGTGATAATTTGCAGAGCCTTGTGTCAGTCATACAGACTTTGGAGAGGAAGACAAGAGACAACTGGGCAGAGGACAAAACAAGGAATGTGTGGCACAAATCTAGAGATGTATTGATAAGGATGTGTTGGCTGAGGGATTGGTGAGCAAGAGAGAATGTGAGACTTTTGAGCAAGCCTCACGATTCCTTGGGGACCGACCAGAAACACTGGAAGAGGGCAATACAATGGCAGTATCAAGGTTTTAATAACTTTGGGATACAAAACATAAAGGATGAAAGATCTGTCTCAAAGGAAAATATATCAGGCTTGATTTGAGAAGCAGTCTGGTGGCAAATTTCAGTTAAAAATTCCCGTCTACCGCTGGAACTGTGGAAGTAATCCACAGGCGAAAGGTAACGCTGAACATTAGAACGGAGCTCCAAGGATCATTGTCCTGATGTTTTTGGCCAAAGTCCTCAGAAGGGAAAATTCTCCAAGAGCATGATGATAAGCCGAGAGGAACCCTGAGTGAGCCTTGAATCTCACACAGGCAGGACTGGGAAGGAGAAAGGAAATGGCAACCAGCTTCGAGTCTCCGGGAAGGAAGATTAAGTATTGCAGAATTTCTAAAAGTTCCAGTGAAGGGTTTGTCAAGATAAAGCAGACTGTAATTACACACCAAAGAGATGTATACAAGCGAGAGAAAGAGGGCAAGTGAGATCTGTTAACTTACTGTGAAAAATGCTTTTCTTGGGCAAAGGGCCACACATGGATGCGGGAAAGGATTTACATGGGCCAAAAAAAGAAACCCAAAGCAGTTTGATTGTACAGAACACTGCGTTTAAAATACATTTCCCCCACCAAGCATATATATACATATATATGCACACTTATAATTTTGTAGTTTATAGACATGTATAGACGCAGACACAAATGCATTAGGAGGGTGTCTAAATAGTCTGTGTGGTGAACAGAGGGAAAGGGATGCTATAAAAGCCATCCAGACAGAATTACTCTGCATAAATGACAGCACATGTGGCTTATTGCCATTGGCGGCACAATGTGTGCTGCAAACCAAATCAAATTTTTGTCGCAGTTTTCTTTGCTCTGATCTCCCAAGAAACACACTGAGAAGCCCACGATCCCTATTCACACACACCGCGAGACACCCACTGGAGGCTTCTAAGGAACAGCAGAGTTTGCCTGAGCTTCGCCCCTCAAAGTTAGCGCAGTGGTTTCTGAGGTGGAGATCTGAAGCAAAGAAGCTGATCCTCTCTGTTAGTGGAGGGATGACTTCACAGAATTCTCGAAGGATAAAAACATCTAGACACACATCCACATCGACTGCCTTCTCGTACACACATGGAGACAGTCAAGCTTAATAAGATCCAGACTGATCTGCCTTTAAAAATATATCTGTGCTTTTAAAATAATCCATGCTGGCTTCAGTTCAACCCTTCAAATAGTAACTGAAGTCAGCCCATCTTCCGTAATATGCATTTGTTTTGCGTCTCTGAAATAGAATCCTTAGGTTTCCTACAATAGAAGGGTCTATGAAACTGAAGTTATTAGGTACAGTTTCCTGCACCTTGGAAAAAATGATCCAGTTAGAAAGGGTTGAGTTGCCTATCTCCTTCAGTGTGGCCTGTCTCAGGGAGACTGATTTAAGGGGAGCCATTGCTTTCCATTGATTTTGGTAATTCCCCGGGCCAAAACCCAAGCAGATATGATTCAGAGACCCTAGGAGATGCTAAGAGGGCTTTTGGATTTCATCCCATGCTTTGAAAGAAAGAATCATAATGCTTTCTCGGCCCCCTTCCTGCCAAGTCCCAACTAAATACAAATGGACCTTGAGAAATATACCAGAGGAAGAAAAAGAGGTAAGGGAGATGTGTGACCAAAAGGAGAAAGACAGGAAAGGAAGGAACTGGGTGGGTGGGTGTAAAAACAAAAGACAAAAGGGAGGGGGGGAGGGAGAGTAGGAAGTCAGGAAGGTAAGGGAATTCATGAGAGAGACAGAGAGAAACAGAGAGCCTGAGACAGAGGGTCATGGGGGAATGGCGAGGAGAGGTTGTCTGGAGTAGCTCATCTGAACAAAATCAGACTTCCCACAGGCAGCCGCTCTGGTGGCTCAATCCATCATTCACATCTCAGGCTCCCCCGATCAATGGGAAAGTCAGTCATTTGGCCATCCATGTAACATCAGAATCATTATGAACCAAACACCAGAGGCCAGCGTATTGAACTCCTCTGACGGTTTGCACCAGAGGTAAGGAATGCAGAACGAGCAGCCTCCTCACACAGCACTTTGGGGGCTGTGTGCTTAGTTTGGGATGGTGTCATTTTTCTCATGCTCTAAAAATGTCCTAAGACAAATCAGATTCTTAAGAGACGACTTTCATCTAGTCGTTCCCCCGCTGAAGAGAGAGGCCACAATGACTTCCCATGGCATGCAAAGTCAAGTCCAGAACCCACATCGTGATGTCACGACTTTCCGTAATCTGTCCCCGGTGACCTCCTAATTGCCGTATCTATTAGGTCCTTCTCAGGCTCTCTCTCTCCCGTGCGCATGTGGTGCTGTCAGTCATTCTCTCTGGAACTTTGCTTCCCTTGGCTTTCAGACAGTATGCACAGCCAGTCTCTTCATTGTGGAGACCGACCATCCTCATGTGCCCAGGACTGAAAGGTTTCTGGTGCTCAGGACTTTTAGTGCTAAGATGAGAAAGTGCCAGACAAACTGATACAGCTGGGTCACCCTGTCACACTTCATGAATCTTCCCTGCCCGGCCCCCAACATGGGTTCCTCCTCCTCCTCCTCTTCTTCTTCTTTTAAAAATTTTTTAAGTGTTTATTTATATTTGAGAGAGAAAGAGTGAGCACGATCAGGGCAGGGGCAGAGAGAGACAGAAACAAAGTCCAAAGCAGGCTCCAGGCTCCAAGCTGTCAACACAGAACCCAATGTGAGACTTGAACTGATGAGCTGTGAGGTCATCACCTGAGCTGAAGTTGGATGCTTAACCAACTGAGCCACCCAGGCACCCCACTGGGCTTATCTTCTAACCTCCCCTCAGACAACACATCTGCTGGTATATCTTGTTCATTGGGCATTTAACTCTTCCCCTGCACTGGTGTGCTCAGGAGCACCTCAAGTTCAACAGGTGCCCCTCAGGGTCCCACCTGCGTGTGATAGTTTCACTTATGCTCTTCTCCCGAAGTCGTTCTCAATAGTCCTGTTGATCTTTTCGGAGCTAACTTAAGTGTGACCTGCTCTGTACAGTTTTGCTCAATTTCTCAAGCCATTTCTGGTTTATTTTTACTTAAACTTCCTTTAATAGAGACTGGACTCTACACCCTAGCACTCAATCATACTGCATCCTAAAATGTTATCTAATTTTGTACATAGATCATATAGGTATTTGAAATTATGGTGTTAGAGACAAATAGAACTGAGTTTTAGGTCCCGGACTGAGTAGTAATTCCCTAACACTGAGCGCTTACTATGAAGAGTCAGTTTTTCAACTGCTTTTATTGTGCCTCATTTATACTTCTACAACTTTCTGAGGGACCATGTTACGGATGAGGAAAATGTGACTCCAAGATATGACATAACATGCCTGTGGAAATGTGGAGGGTGGGGTAGCACTTGAGCTGTGTGGACCCAGAAGCACGCTCTCAGCTACTAACTGTTGCTCGGTTTCAACAAGCTTAAATACGCTGTGACCATTTTCCAGAAGATCTCTAAATACTCCGACGTTGATACTACTAGTGACCAAATCCTTCCATAAATTCTCTTCCCATTCTCTCACAATCCACCCAGAATGTCTGAACAAAGGCCCTGAGAGACCCCAGGCCCACTAGAGCTGGATGTTAATGTATCTACGGCACTCTGGCCCTCCGCCACCCCCCATCTCCCCGTTTGGCCTCAAACCATTGTAACCACCCCCTTCCCCAGAAAATATTTTATCTTTCACAAGCAGCTGGAAGGAGAGAGGTGCACGAGCAACACACTGGGTCAATCCTGTTTAAATATTGATCACAAACATCGTTAAAATAAAAGTCTATCGACTTAGCCGGTGACTTTGCAGCTTCAACACTTTGCAGAATGCAATTTTCCGCGTGCGGCGACTCCAAGCTACTTGCTTGAGTTATGATGTTAATAAGTGAAGCTCCTCCTTCGGGAGCCCGCTGGTGCCCTGAAGGCAGCGGCAGAGAGGAGCCAGCCCTTCGGTCTGAGGCAATTACAGAATCCTTCCCCGAGCCTTCTAATCCCAACAGGTCAGTGTTCCGGATGCTACCATTTTACCTTTGGAAGCTGAGTGGGCACGCTTCCAGAAGTTGGGAGTGCGTGTCTTTTGCAGCCTTGAAAACACAAGTGCAATGTGACAGGATGGGGATTGTAAGGGATCTGGCCAAACCGTGTTGAGTCCACTCCTCCACAGCAGTTTCCAGACAATAGTGTCTGCTCAGTAACCTAGAGGACGTATGAAAACACAGATGGATGGGGGCCACCTCTAGGGTCCTGATTTAGACCAACTGCGGCTGGGGCGCCTGGGGGGCTCAGTCAGTTAAGCCTCTGACTTTTGATTTCGGCTCAGGTCATGATCTCACAGTTCACGGGATCGAGCCCTGGGTCGGGGTCTACGCCGATAGTGCAGAGCCTGCTTGGGATTCTCTCTCTCCCTCTCTTCTCACCCCACCCCCTCTGATGCTCACTCTCTTAAAATAAATAAACTTAAAAAAAAAAAAAGAACAACTGTGGCTGCGTGCAGGAATCTGCATTTCTAAAAGTTCCCGGATGATGGTGATGTTGTCTCCTCAGGAGCCAGCCTTGGAGAACGTACCAGCATGCACATGTGTGCAAAGATGGCCACTGGGCACAAACCCAGGATGCCCACAGTGTGCTCTTGGGTGGCAGCCTCCCATTTTTAAGCTTAGAGCTCATTGGGCCTAGTGATTTTCAAACTCTTTTACTGAAACGCATCACACATAAAATCCCACTTGGAGGTCCTTGCTGATAGCGACAGACAGGTCTGCGATAGACAGGTCAAAGGCAAAGCAGAAGCCCAATGCTTCCCAGTAGAACCCTGTGACTCTGAGGAGTCTTGTTTGCCCCAAATGCCCTCATTCTACAAATAAGGCAACCAAGACCCCAGAAGAAGATATGACCCATTTCCCTATTTCCCACAGCAGCTATTATATCTAATGGAGAACTGACCACTCCCAGGAGAGTAGTTATGGTGGTGAAGGTACCTCCCAAGGGAAAACTCACCTAGTCATCACTCTTGTGGGAAAATCTGTATTTTTCACACTTATTGGATGGAAGAAAGGGTATTTAGGGCTTGAGTTTCTGAAGGTTTTTTCAAGTAGCTTGGCTGTAGGAATTCCCTAAGTCTCAAGAGTATGTCCACACTGCCTATGACTCTGACCTCTAGATAGACAGAGACTGTGGTAAAAGGGTGTAACGAAACGGAAGAGTGAAGAGGGGTTGGCAGGCCAAAGCATAGCCCAGGAAGCCGGAAATCTGTCAGAAACAGAGCCAGCACAGAGCCATAATCGACAAAAATTGGACCATGGACAGATTCTGACAAAAAGAAAATGACAAGTCAGTCTGCTTTTCCAGTCTTCCTATGTGGAAATGTAGGTAATTGGGCTGATTGGTTAGGAGTGGCGAAAAGGCTGAGCACCAGAGTGATTAGACAGAAGACAGCCAAGAAGCAAAATTCTGTTGATCTATCTCCTTGTCTCACTCTGGTCTCTTTCTCCCTCCTGCTACCCCTTGGAGTTGTGGCAAAGCCAGGGATCCTGAGTAAGCACATTCAGATAGTTGCCTTCTGGGTTCCCAGGAGGAAAACTAAGTAGAATCTCATGCATGGAAATTTTCCCTCTAAGAGGGAACATGAAGACTATAGAAAGGTCACCATTAGCTAGTTTAACACTGACAAAGTCACGAAGATACTGTTCTTTTTTTTTTTTAATTTATTTTTAATTTATTTTGAGAGAGAGAGAGAGCATGCATGAGCAGGGGAGGGAAGAAGGCAGAGAGAGAAGGAAACAGAGAATCCTAAGCAGGCTCCATGTGGCCAGCGCTGAGCCCAAGATGGGATTTTAACTCACAAAGCATGAGACCATGAGCTGAGCTGAAATCAAGAGTCAGACTCTTAACCAACTGAGCCTCCCAGGCGTCCCACAAGGATACTGGTCTATGCCCTGTGGTGCCAAGTGGCACCGAGCTGGTGACTCAGGTGGCAGAGAAAAGCAAGGAGAGTTTGAACTTCAAGTACATTTGTTCTGGGAAGCAGGGCTGGCTATTTATGAAGCTCTCACCCCCAACTGCAGAGAGGAGTGAGTGGTACAAGTGGGTTTCATTGTCTGATTTGGATCGGGGGCTGCGTATAAAAATGACTATAAAGCAAGTGTGTGTGCTTCCCACTATCCAGCAGAAACAATCCATTTTGTCCCCTTCTACCTTGCTCAGCTCCACACCCAACTCTCTCTGCTGGTAATTTGTCAGAAGTCCTGCGGTGTGGTGATGCCCTGTTCTGCAGCTCCTTTCCCTACAGCATTTACGGGACCTACCACTTCTCCCTGAGCTCTGAAGATAAACAGGGAGTTGAGGCCTCAGGCTCAAATGCTCTTTCAGGGTATGGGACCCTTATTTAAAGCAGCTGATATCCTGAGCGCCACCATCTTTGACTTGAAGTGCCATTCTATTTGAATGCCAAATTTATGTTGCTGCTATATTACTCATAAAGAGTGAATAAATAATAATTTAAAGACTTAATCTCTTTTGGGAGACAAAAAAAATATTGAAAAGGATCCTGAGAAAGCATTTCATCTTAACAGCAATGGGTGTGAATTGTCACGTTGGTCTTCAAATACATCAACCATATTCTTGGCTCAGGGCCTTTTCACTTTGTTTGTTTGTTTGTTTTGCAGAATATTTGCCCCCCACCACCCGTCTGAAATCCCCCAGAAGGTTTTTCCCTAACCATCCTTCCTAGATTGAGAATTTCTTACTCCCTATCTTACAGTGGCTATTCTAATACCTCATTTGATTTTCTTCATAGTACCTAACATTCCATTCTGTTTTCATACTTTTGAATTCTTTCTGGACCATCTCTATGTAACCTCTATAAAGAGAAGGTTTCCTTGTCTTCCTCTACAGTACACCCTGAGGGCCTCACAGTGATATGTACATGGTGGTTGCTCAGTAAAGGTTTGTTGGGTGAATGAATTCAAGAGTTATTGCTGTCAATCTTCTTAGAAGCCTCCAGAGAAAAAGAATCTGCCTTTCTAAACTGTAAAGTGGCATATAGATGTATATGATTAGTAATGTATTCATCTCCAGTTTTAAGCCCTCTATGCTGAAAAGTATTCGCCTTTAACTTGAAAGTCTTCCACTACAAATTCATTGTTTTTTTATTTCATAAGGGAACCCTCAAGCAGCAGTTTGCCACCTCCTTCAAAGACAATAAAAGCAAACTCACGTATTCTTACGACAGCTGGCTTATTTGGTAACGTGCTTCTCAGTGCGAGGGAGGGAGAAGGGAGCCATATTTTCCCTAACATTCCCAGAATTACAAATCACGGAAATGGTCTCATTCCATTTGTATATTACCAATGATCCTATTCACTCAGAATTGCCTGGGGAGTATTTCATGTGAGCTCCTCAGTAGTCCTAAGAGAGGGACTATTTTTTTTTTTTTTTTTTTTTTTTTCACTGAAAACCCAGCAGNAGGCTTAAGTGGGCTGCCCGAGTTCTGAGAACCTTGGAAACTGGAAACAGAACCAGCCAACGAAAGAAGTAGACTTTAACCTCAGACATTCAGGACCGGAGTACAGTGCGCTTTCTTTCCATGCTGCCTCTGCTGGAGAATGCCATTTCCAGGGAAGGCAGAATTAGCTCTGCATTTGCTACCTGGGCACTTACCTAAGAAATACCTCTGCATTTTTCCAGCTGCCCTTGGGATGAGGGAACAAGCAAACGTTTTGTCTCCTCGCACCAGCCTCTGCAGCTGAGTTCCAACAGTCCAGAAGGAGACAAGCATCTAGAAATCAATCAGAGACCATTAACAGACTGTGCTTGTTAATAGTCTAACAACAAACAGTAAATCCTCCTTGCAGCCTAGACTCACCATGCTGGCCCAGCAGGGTCATTTCCTGGGGGGGAAATGGAGAGGCAGGGAGTAGTGTTGCTGAGAAGAAAGCCAGGCACAGCCTCAGAGAACCCCAGGCCAGGAAGACACCTCCCCACCAGCGGTTTCCTTCCAGCCTGCTGTGCTTCCTGCAGGAAGAGCATGAATTAACCAGGTGCAGAGCGGAGGCTCCGTCCGAGCTCTGCTGGGCGTGAAGCTGCTGCACTGTAATTGCCTGGCTCAGGGCTTGTGGCCAAGGAGGAGGTCAGGTGCCCGGGGCCTTCTTTAGATGAAAAAGCACAGTTATCGCAGGCAGCTGCTGCTTTCCCCGTGGGTGAGATTCCTTTTAGGAAATGGTTTATCAGGTGATACCCCAAACAGTCAGTGTGGTGCTGTTTTTCCGCTTCTGGTCTCCAATATTAATCAGGTCGGGGAGCTAGGTGATAGCCCAAACCCCAGAAGGGACTTGCAGGGGTCTGAGAGGGGGGCAGACTAATTTATGGAGGAGGCTGTGGTCTTCTGAAGGCAAAATCCATAAGTGGAAAGTAAACATGGCGTCTTTCGAGTGAGAATCAGTAATCGAAGTCTTTGTGAAGACCTACCATGTGTCCAGGAAAATGTGTTGTATGCCGTGGGGGATGCAAAGAAAGATAGAGCGTGGCCCTTGCTCTCTGGGAACTGGAGGACCAGGTGGGGAGAGAAACTGAAATATGTGCCATCCGCAAATGAAACGTAATGGAACTGAGCACTGAACTGGATTAGTAATAGGTGTCAAAATGATATTGTGTATTTAGTAAATGCCAAAAAGATTCAACGAACGGTCAGGAAGGGAATGCCTCATGACAAGATGTTGCCCACACTGCCCACCTTGAATCATGGACGAGGGCGGACTAGAAGCAGACAGGTGGAGAGCCTTCAGGAGACAGGAAGACACACGAAGAAGACAAGCAGAAGCCAGTTCAGTGATGCCATTAGTAAATATCTCTATGGCTTTTCATCATGTACGATGAACTTTTATGTATTTAGCCCTCAGAGCTAAATTTGAGATAGACTGCTTTGAATAGATGAGAAGTCTAAGGCTGGGGAAGTTAAAAAAAATACTTAATATTACTCAGTTAATAGGTATCAGAGCTAGGAGAAAAAATCCAATTCCATACCTTTTCCTATAATAATCCAGAAGACGTTCAAACCTTTTTTTTTTTTTTACCACAACCCAGAGTAAGAAATACATTTTATGTCATGACCTAGTACACACTTGATACTGCTTCATAAAATGGTGCTTGCCTTTACCGAGTGACATGTTTCCTGATCTACCCTATCCTAGACTCTTTCTACATCAGAGGGTTTGGGTTGCGTAAAAACCACCACAAAACTTAATGGCATAAACAAACAACTATGTAATTTGCTCACGGTTTTGTTGGGTGATTTTTCTACACCAATAGTACTCAACTAGAAGTGATTTTGATCCCTAGGGGACATGTGGCCATGTCTGATGATATTTCCCTTTTTGTTAACTGGGGTAGTGGTGTTCCTGGCATCTAGTTGGTAGAGATTGGACATGCTGCTAACCATGTATAGAACAGCCTGCACCCAAAGAATCATCAGGCTCCAATGTCAATAATGCCAAAATCGAATAATCCTGCTCTTGAGTGGGCTAGGTTCAGCTGACCTTAGCTGGGATCCCTCATGAATCTGTGGTCAGCTGGTGGTTGGCTAGGGGGTAGGAGAGGCCGCTGGTTCTGGATGGACTTCAATGACCTATCAGGTGGTTAGTGTGCAGTCCAGGGTACAGGCAATTGAGGCATGTGCCTTTCTTCTTCCATCAGCTTGTCCAGGTTTATTCACACGGTGATGGTCTGAGACTTTGCAACAGCTTCAGAAAAGGGCAAGTTCCAACCCCCAAACATTTTGAAGTCCTTGCCTGTATTGTCCTTGTATTGTCCCATTGGCTGATGAATCACATGGAGGCAGGAAAAGAATTGCAGGCCATGACTCTAGAAATCTACCACAGTTTCATTAAAAGCAAATGCAGGTCATGATGTACTAGATTTATCTCATGATTTATAAATGGATCATTACCCTAGACTGAAGGATCCTATTTTATACTAGACTCTTTGCAAACTACTCAATGGGTTTTTTTTCTTTCTTCCTTCCTCCCTCCCTCCCTCTCTCTCTCTTTCTTTCTTTCTTTCTTTCTTTCTTTCTTTCTTTCTTTCTTTCTTTCTTTCTTTCTTTCAGTTTTAAGAATATTGGACAATGTTGTAAGTATAGTAGGTGCTCATTATATATCTTATGAATGGCATTAGAAATTAGAGGTGCCAGAAGAGAAACTTGCCAAACTCTGCAAGAGAAAGTTGGTTTATTGAAATGTAACCAGACAGAGTATGACACCTGTAAAATGCCAAGCAAGATAATATCATTAATTCAGCCAGCAGGATGAGGACTGGATCTACCAGATTCTGTTTTTTTGTTTTTTTTGGTTTTTTTCTTTAAAGAGAGACAGAGAATATGCACATGTACACTTACTCGAGCCGAGGAAGAGACAGAATCTTAAGCAGGCTCCACACCAAGTGCAGAGCCCAATGTGGGACTCTATCTCATGACTGTGAGATCATGACCTGAGCCAAAATCAAGAGTCAGATGCTTAACTGACTCAGCCACCCAGACGCCACTGAATCCACCAGATTTTTAATCAGACTGACTCCTCGGGATTGTGTAGGCTTCATAACTATCTTTCCCTTCTGGCTGATTCATTCATTATTAACTAAGTTAAAATTCCTAAGGCCTTCCCTATCAAAGGACGATATATGACAAAAAGGAGGTTTTATACTTATAAAAGATGGTGGAGAGAAAAAAAAATTATAGGAAGTCAAGAAGTTGTGAGCCTGTTAGCTTTCTCAAAAGCTTTGCTTCTTTTGGAGAAAACATGAAAACACATGGGTATGAATCAATGAATGCTTTTTGTTAAAAGCCCAGAAATGTTGGCTTTTGGTTGATGGAATTAAGCAAGCTGTACTTTACTGCCATTGGGAAGTCGAGACACTCCTGGAAGGTAAGAGATGGGGGAAGAGGTCTGCTGTGTTCTGGTTGAGCTGTGACCTGCCTTGTATTGCAAGGCAAGACATAGCTCCCGCTTAGGCGCCAGTTTCCTCCCCTGAAAAGTAAAGTGGTGGGGATTGAAAGGGCATGCAGGTCTCTTCCATTGGGTGGTTTCAATAGCAGGAGCATCATCTGTGTTTCTTTAGGCTGGGAAAAGTTCTGACCTTGTCTCCTCACCTCTGTCATTCACCAGGCACTGTCCTGGCTTTCAGTCACCAGGCACTGTCCTGGCTTGCGAGCAGAGTGAATTCTTGATGTCAATCACAAGATGACAGAATGGGAGTCTTCCTGTATATCCCCTGCAGGAAACTGCAGGCAGAAAATTAATCCAGATCTTTACACCAGATCACCCTCCATTCAGCATCTGACAGGGAAGGCCTCCCACTTCCCTTCTGGTTCCCACATGTCACAGAACCTGTTGCCGCATGATTCAATCCCCCATTCCCATTAAAGTTAACCATCCCCTTGAAAATGAATGCACAGTTAACAAAGTGATAAGTTGATGCTTAAACTTTAAGCAGATTGCTTCCAGCTAATCTCAGTTAAGTGGCAGACAAAATCATAGGCAGTCTCGGCTCTACATAAGCCCCAGTGCCCAAGAAAATGAGTGGGCTCCTAAGGGAAAATCTTTGTAATGTTTCTTTCTCCAGAAGCTGAAATGGAGTGGGCATGGGGTGGGGATCGGGAAGGCAGAACCAGAAGAGACCGCCTGCAACATTGTTAACTGTGTAGCTACAAAGTTACCTGTGTAGTTGCAGGAACACCATTTAACCACTCTGAGAGTCAACTTCCCTTTCAGTAAAATGAGAATAACAAGATGTTTGTTTCAGGATTCTTGTTAATTTATAAGAAATAGATAGCATGCAAGCAAAGGGATTTACCCAATCCTTGCACATCTGAGGTTCTCAATAATAAAGAAGGGGGAACTGGAATTTGCCCAGGCAGTTCATCATCACCAGTGGAAATCTAAGAGGAAACCCCTCCCCAATTGCAGCTGAAGATCTTTTTAACAAAGAAGCAGAGGCTTGTTTATATTTGGGGGGAAGATTTCAGATTTTTAAGGGAAATACAGTGAGACTCAGCATCTGTCAGATACCATACAAACCATCAGCTCAAGGTAGCTTATGGGTCAACATTAGATTGTGTTACATGTCCTTTGATGACATTGCATCCTTTTTTAAAACAATTTTAAGCATTTATTCATTTTTGAGAGACAGGATGTGAGGCAGTGGGGAGAGGGGAGAGAGGGAGACGCAGAATCTGAACCGAGTTCCAGGCTCTGAGCTGTCGGCACGGAGCCCAACACGGGACTTGAACTCAAGGACCTGGAGATCACGACCTGAGCTGAAGTCAGATTATTGACAGATTGAGCCACTAAGGTGCCCAGACATTGCATCTTTTTTTGAAATTATTGTGGTAACAAGAGTTACTATTTAAACCATTTTTAAGAGTACAATTCAGTGGAATTAAGTACATTCATGTTTTTGTGCAGCCCCTCCTCCCCCCATTGCATCTTGAGAACATTCTCATCATCCCAAACTGAAACTCTGTACTGTGGAAGGTAAAATAAAATGGAGTCACTTTGATCAAGGGATCTGAAATGCAGCTGGGAGACGTGATTTATGCTGGTCCTCACCAAGCGCAACCATAACACTTTGAATGGCAAATACCCCAAGGACTTTGCAAGGATACCTACCATTTGCTACAGTAAGATTTTTGCTCTGTGATAGCTTTGGCAATAAATGATGTTCAGCCAAGAGTAAGTTTCTGCCACCAACACCAATCAAAATTCTTTGTAAACAATGTACACAAGCATGCCTTCTGTGTCTTTAAATACCCCTGACTTCTGCTTCCTAGTGGGGCACCATTTAGGTTGCCGCCCGAGTCTGGGTACCCCAAACTTGCAATTCCTTGATCCCAGACAAAGGCTTAGGGTTCATTATTGCCTCCTGACAATTTTAGGTTGTGGGTGTTTGTTAACAACTCCCATTCTCCCCTCCCTTGAGCCCCTGCTAACTACCGTTCTGCTTCGTGTCTCCATGGATTTCACTACTCTCGGTACCTCATGTAAGTGGAATTGTGTAATAGCTATCTTTTTGTGTCTGGTTTATGTAGCATAATGTCTTCAAGGTTCATCCACGTAGCAGCACATTTTGGAGTTTCCTTCCTTTTAAAGGGCAAATAATATTCCATGATATGTTTATGCCACATTTTGGTTATCTACTCATCCGTAGATGGACACTTGGCTTCATTCCACCTTTTGGCTATTGTGAATAATACTTCTATGAACACGGGTGTACAAATCTGTCCAAATCCCTCTTTCAATTCTTTCAAGTATGTTCCCATAAATGGAATTGATGGATCATATCATTCTGTATATCGCTTGTTGAAGAAGAACCATGTTGCTTCTGAGTACAGCAGCTGTCTCATTTTCCATTCCCACCACCAATGCACTGTCACACCATTGTGAAACTGTGTTTGTAATAGCTACCATGATCATAAGCAAGTATTACATTAAAATCAATGTGACGCAGGAAAAAAGAATGGCAGTGTTTAATCAGACTTCAAGGTCTGAGAGTTCTGCACATGTCCCATCTGTAAATAATTGTGGTTATTTAAGAATAAAATACAAACATTTTTTTCTGTCAATGAATGTGCTTTATTTTTAAATGGCTACTATTTGTTAGTGCATAAATATTATTATTATTATTTATTATTTTATTTATTTAATGCTTTATTTCTGAGAGAGAGAGAGAGACAGTGTGAGCAGGGGAGGGTCAGAGACAGAGGGAGACACAGAATCTGAAGCAGGCTCCAAGCTCTGAGCTGTCAGCACAGAGCCCGATGTGGGGCTCGAACCCACGAACTGTGAGATCATGACCTGAGCTGAAGCTGGACGCTTAACTGACTGAGCCACTCACATGACCCAATATTATTGTTTTTTAATGTTTATTTCTTTTGAGAAAGAGAGAATGAGAATGATTGGGGGAGGGGAGCAGAGAGACAGAGAATCCCAAGCAGGCCCCGTGCTTGCCTGTGGGGCCCGATCCCATGACCATGAGATCACAACCTACGCTGATATCAAGAGCTGGACGTTCAACCAACTAAGCCACACAGCTGCCCCAGGGAATAAATATTATTACGTATTTAACCTAACTTTAGGTATGTTTTAACCTAATTATTTAATAATAAAGTTATTTTCCTTTGACCTGGGGATACCATGAAAACAATTATGAGACTCTTAAGAGTGCCATAAACTACAAAAGTCTGGAGACCTCTGGCTCAGAGGATGAGTGTGAAGGGGACAAGCTTAGAAACCCTGGGGCTTTCTCCACTCTCTTCTCAGTATTTTAGGAAAAGGTACTGCTTCCTGAATCTTTCAGAATAGAAACAGCTTCTGTCCCACTTCAAAGTGCTCCAATGCTGAGCGATGCCTGCAAGGCACTGAGCTAATTTTTCAAATTGGGGTTAAATGACTCAGTATTTTTGCATTTGGTAATTTGGTTGTACATGTTAATAACAATTATTAAATTAGCCAATAGTACAGGCAAATATATTGTAAAATATGTATAATCTCTGGGCTCTTTCTTCTGTGTTAGGAGGACTAGCTTTCACTAGCAGCTCAGACTTGATCAGACATAACAGTTGGCTCTCCAAGATAAAGTGTCAAATCAAACTAATAAAAAACATATTTCAGAAGTCACTTTCTCTGCAATGTCCCTAATTCTCCCAGCAGAGACAATGGTTTCCTGCACATGGTCCTATAGATTTGCTCAGATGCCATTCAATTAAAGCACTTTCTCTACTGTATTTTGTCCTTTGTCTGTACTTATTTACTTTTGTTCTAGAAAGTGAACTCCTGAGGACAAACAATTTAACTTACTTTTATCACTAAGAAAACAGTTCCAGGTTTATTTTCTGGGGGGGGGGGAAGGGGGAAGAGTAAAAAACAAATAGTAACTTTAGACCTAGAAATTCTACTTTTATAATTTTATCACAAAGAAGTAAGAGGAAATATGTAAATTTTATGGACAAAGATATCCTTAGCAGCATCATATCTAATCTAAAAATTTTCTATTTAACTTTAAGCGTTCAACAATAGGGAGATTGTTTAATTAAAGCCAGGGTTTTAAATAACCCATCATACATCTGTTTAATGATCAGGGGGGCTATTAAAAAATGTTGGTGAACAGTTTATAATAACAGGAAAATGCTTATGTTAGTATACAAGTTTTAAAAAGTGGGACTCAAAACCATGCTTACAATACAGTCTCAATTTTGAAAAACAAGCACTTTTCCATTAGAAGGGAAAAAAAACTTGGGAGAAAATAGATTAAATCTAATTTAACAACTATTGTCTCTAAGTAATAAATACTTTTCTTCCTTCTACCCTTGTTATGTTTATCATGACTTGTTGAAACACGAGACTTACTTTAGGATATTCTCTTCTCAGGGAATCCCTTTCTTTTTCCTTTGTATTTGTGGACAACTCTCTTGATTTGGCTCAGATCCTAGCTCTTCCATCATGTCTTTTCCATCTACTTCTCTCACCTCTTACTGCTTTAGTACCATAAAATTTTGAGCTGAAAGGGGTGCTATTTTTTTAGATTTCTCTTTAGTATCTCACAGTCAGTGGAAATGCAAAGCGGTCTGAATCTGGAGGCTGGGTGCCCAAATGTGAATTTTCATCCTATCACTTATTCCCTGAGTGGCCCTATATAATTTACTTATTCTCTTAGTGCCTCATTTTCATTACCTGTATACACAGCCTTATCTTGTATCTGGAAATAAGCTTCTTACAGGCAGAGACCATGTCTTCCTTGCCCATGATTTATCCTACGCCTTTGCTGCATAAAAAGTAAGAAAATGTAAATTTCAGTTAATTACGTGTGATTTACCTAGGGAACATCATCACACCGGCAGTGGACATATTCATAGACACGAACTACTTTGCCGTGAAGTAGATCAGTAGTAATTGCGCCTGGCTGTATTTGGTATTGCTTTACATTTTAAAGGTCATTATTTTTTATTTACCTATTATAATTCATGTAACTCCAGGAAGACTCTCATTTGCTCATTCCCTGGACAAACTTTCTGTTGAATTCACATTAGGTGATAGTCATTGTTCTAGATTCTGGGGATAGAAGTGGTACCAAACAGTTCCTGCTTTCAAGGAACTTAAAAATTTAGTGGTCATGGTAGTGGTGAGCTCAGACAAGGTGACATATAATTACAATGCAGTGTGATACAATAGTAGAGCTGTGTAAAGGCCACATTAGAAGCACACAGGCAAAATAGCTCTGGAAGTCGTAAAGAGAAGCAAGAAAACAGCAAAACCATTCCAGAGGAAGAAGTGAGGCTTGCAAGGAGCCTCAGAAGGATGAGGAATTATCCAGGTGAATTGGGTTTGAAAATGCCATTCAAGGAAAAGAAAACAGCAAGTTCAAAGGTTTGGCATTTATTTTTCTTCTGACACTTTATCTTGGGGAGACCACTGTTATTTCTGGCTGAATAAGAGCTGTTGAGACATTTAATGGTAGTGCAACTGACCCAGAAGAAGGAGGCTCAGAGACTGTATATATTTAAAATCGATTCTTATTGTGAAATTGAAGGTAATTCAAAATGTCTGGAGCATAAATTACTGAAACTGTGGAGGTGTGGATGAATGCCATGTTGGAAATTGAAGCTGGAAAGCTGAGCATTGGTTTTGTGCCAAAAGTCCTGAGCCTGAGGAGGTGAGCATGGGCATACATTCTGTTATGGCCTGAGTCTGTGGAAGACATATATGAAGGGTCCTGAGTCTGAGGAGTGAGTGTGTGGCCCACACAAAGGGTCCTAATGGTGTGGTGGTGAACATATGACCCACATGAACGATCCTGAATCTGTGGAAGTGAGCGTGGGACCCACATGAAGGGTCCTGAGTCTCAGGGGATGAACATATAACCCACACAAAAAGTCCTGAGTCTGTGGAGGTAAGCATGGACATATATTCTGCTATGGCCTGAGTCTGAGGAGATGAACTTCAATAACACACTAAGGGACCTAAAGCTGGAGAGGTAACTGTGTGTACCCCCCCCCAAGGGGACCTGAATCCATCCTCACAACAAGAACAAGCTTGGGAAAGACTTTAAAAGCCAAGTGCCATCACTGGATTAATCTCTTTGAAAGAATAGATTAGAGGAAGGGAAATGTATTATTAGAAGGTGTTGCAGGAATCCAGGAAGATCTGAATAAAGGCAGATGCAGCACAGAGACAATGGGGAACTCATCTGAGAAACAGTAGTCAAGGTCAACAGAATGATAATAGATTGAGTGCGGGTGGTTAAAAAGACAGACATATAAGTTGTCCCAAATATGTGGCTTAGGGAAGTGAGTGAATGGCAGTGATGTCACCAAGACAGAAAGGGAGAAGGATTTGTCTGTTTTCAAAGGAAAAGTAAAAGCATGATTTTGAACGTCATCTTGGACTTGAGTTTCTGTGGAACATCCAGGCAGAGATATATAGATAGTAGTAGTTGGATATTTGTGGAGTTTGGAGCTCGGGGAAGATCATCTAAGACATACTTCAGAAACATAACGATAAAACAAGGCTTTAAAATAGAAGTAGAAAACAGAAATCATTCACTCCTAAAAGATAGAGAAGTGAGAATTCTAATAATTATTGAGGTTGAGCATTTAGTTTGGAGCTTCCTAGAAGTCTGGACAAAATGGAAGCTGATATTCTGTCCACGTTATGTTTCTATTTGTCAGACTTTATGGAAAAAGTGAGTTTGCCCAATTTAATGTATCAGAAAGTTTGGGGAGATGGCAGAGTGCTAATGACACTTCCCTGAAATGGAAGGCTGGAAAATGCAATTCCAGGACTCTGCATTCACACTACCACACTGAAAACACTTCCCAGTAGAGAACAAATATTTGACCCTGTCAGAAGCCACAGAGAAATGTATCAATATGTTGTTTAAATATTTGTAAGAATTGGATATCTGAGAACAAAAAGCAATTTCTTAAAAATACCTTGGAATAACCTTCGTGGTTCTCAAAAGATTGATTGCTTCAAGCTGATAGAAGTTTACCTGGCACCCTTTGTCACACCACTCAGGCCCAAGTCTTCTTGTGTTCTTCTCCCCATTTTCAGACATCTCTTCATACCAGATGCTGGACACCAGAATCACGTATGAAGTCTAGACCCAGTAGGGTGTTCCTACAAGAAACACCCAGCCAATAACTCCAGATTCAAATATCTCAGCTACTGCAGATGTATGCCATCCCCTTTATCCTGCTCTGGATGGGGTGTTTTCCCAGTGAAGACAGCTCATTTTGAGAGTTGCTTAGTTTTTCAAACATGGTTGGCTTTGAGCCCAAGAGGAACAATAAAAACATCAGGAATCTTAGTAAATTTTATTATGGCCTTATTAAATAGAGCTCAACTTCAACATCACCTGAGTCCTGAGTAGCAGCTACATGTTAGGAGCTCGAAAAAGCTGACGAATGGACTGCCAGGTTCTTTGGGGGAGGTACAGTGTGTTAGCTTCCCAAGGCTGCTATAACAAAGCACCTCAGACCGGATGCCTTAAACAACAGAAATCTATTGTGACTCACAGTTCTGGGTGCTGGAAGTCCCCAGTCTAGGTGGGGGCAGGGCTGGCTCCTCCTGAGAGCTGTGAGGAGAATCTGGTCTGTGGCTCTCCCCTAGCTTCCGCTCATTTGCTGGCCATCTTTGGTTTGCAGCTGGCTTTGGCCTTTGGTCTCTGCCTCCATCTTCCCATCGCATGCTACCAAGTGCCGGTCTCTCCCTGTGTCCAAATTTCCCCCTTATAAGGAACCTGTCATATTGGATTAGGGCTCACCCTAATGACCTCATTGTTGACTTGATTATTTCTGTGAAGGCTCCTTTTTCCAAACAAGGACGCATTTGAAGTGCTGGGAGTTAGAGATTCAACGTCCTTCTATGGGGATGCAGTTGAACCCATTTCGCTTTCTTGGAAAGTGCATGGTTCTCAAATTTTGCTCTTTTCATGTGTTAGCCTTGCCCAAGGAGCAATAAATTTAGGGCCCCTTTCCCTCCCTGCCAGGGCAAGCTGACCCTTTTCTCTTGTGCACATTGCTATCATGCACATGACAGCCATGGATAGGAGGAATGATGTCTTCTCTTTCTTTAGGGAAACATTTCCCCGAGCGTGCTCTGCAGCTGTAGCCATGCAAGATACTCCGCCATAAAAGATTCCACAGTCAATTTAGTTTTGGAAAGATATTCGCAAATCCCACACTTAAAACAACAACCACGACCCTTTCACTTTATTGTGTGTGTGTGTGTGTGTGTGTGTGTGTGTGTGTGTGTGTTTTGACTTGAGACTCTCAGTAACATCCCATGGAATTAATGTTCTACAGAGAACATTATGGGAAATGCTAGTTTAATGTTTTACCGTTTACAAAACATATTCACAGTTATTATCTCATTTGGTTCTCAGAACAGGCTCTGATGGAGGCAGAGTGGTTGTTATGGTTTTACTGTGGATAAACCACTGTTTACAGAGGTCCTGTCATCGGCCAGGATCGAGTGGCTGAAAGCAGCGGTGAGAAAGCTCCAGTCTGTGCCCTCTTGATTCTCGGTCCCGTGTTTTTGGCCTGACAGTAAATTTCTCAAGATAAGCAAAATGTTACATAATCTCTCCTTCCCTCTTTCATTGCCACCATGATTGAATTCAAGGCGCTTCTGTACCTTTTTCTGAGAAAGGGCACACCCATTTCTGGGTGAGGGTGAGAAAGACAAACAAAGGGTAGAGAACAAGCCGATGCACAGAACATCGGTCCCCGCTGCCTGTCTCCTCCTCTCCCTCACTTTTTTTTAAACAGTTTTTTAAATTATTTTTTAATGCTTATTTATTTTGAGAGAGAGCGCATGCGCCTGAATGGGAATGGGGGAAGGGCAGAGAGAGAGGGAGAGAGAGAATCCAAGCGCTGTCAGTGTGGAGCCAAATGAGATCATGACCTGAGCTGATATCAAGAGTCAGATGCTTAGTGTGCTGAGCTGCCCAGGTGTCCCTTCCTCACTTTTGCTTTATATTTAGCAGTGGGTATGCTCGCTTCTTCTCTTTTACCTCTGCCCTTTGGGGAGAAACTCTATAGGCTTTGAGCATAAGCTGACTTCAAGCTCACCACACATTCTCCCTGCTCCAATGCCCTCTTTCCCTTTCTTCACCCCCCCAACCCCATCTTTAAGTGACTCTATTTCATTGGTTCCCCAGATGTTAGTGACTTTCCAAACATACCTTTCATCTCTTAGATGCTGTCTGTTGCCTTAGAAATTTGTCTTAAAGGAGTCTTCAGGTTGCTGGAACATGCCTTGTGGGGATCACAAAAGCTTTCAGACACTGTTGGGACTGGCCGGTCCCTGCACCATTATCCCCTGACCTATGAATGGAAAATGCTCTATCGCTCTACCACAGCCCAGGGCCCAAAGGCAGCGTGAGGGACAGACATGCCACATGGAAGGAGGAGTTTCCGTTCAACCTAAAGAACATCAGTGGGTGCTCTATTACTTAAGGTGCTTGAAGGACAATCCCCAAGCACGTGTGGAATGGAAGGGGAGTTTATGTGATAGATCCATATGATCTATGATCTGACATGGCCCACCTTCTTGGTATGACAGGCTCCATGTTGTCCCTGGGCCGGACTTGGCAGTAAGCCATCCTGGGAAGGGATGAGGGGCTGGGGCTGATTCCGTGTGGTGAGATGCCCACAGGGTGTAGCAAGAACTGCAAAAATCAGTCTCCAAAGGAATCTGTGAAGCCCATTTGGAGCCAACTGAAGGCTGCCCAGCCAAGTGGGTATGTGGGGAAGCAAAACTATGGACAGTGAGAGCAAGACCCAGAGCCTGGCATGACCGTCTCTTAACGGGAGACCTCCAGGCACCCTCTGGGGTCACTGGGAAAGGAATAGGGTGAATAAGGAAGGTAGATCCCCCCACTAAGGGAATCTTTCATCTAATGCCTCTCCTCCTGTTTCCCCTGTTGAATCTTGTTTTTGGCAGTTAGTGCAGGGATTTTCATTTCATATCAAGCCTAGGGCAGCGTGTTCAACCTCGGCAACATGGCCATTTGGGGCTGGGGACCTCTTTGCTGGGGGAGCGGCCCGTCTCCATCAGAGGGAGTTTACCAGCATCTCTGGCCTCTACACATCAGGTGCCAGTAGCAGCCCCCGAATCCTGTCAAGCCCAAACTGTCCCCAGACATTACCAAATGTTCCCTGGGAGGAAATATTACCAC
>NW_027531996.1:4122166-4240616 GCF_008692635.1 Crocuta crocuta
GTCAGTGGTGTTATGAGGAAACAAAATGGGAACGAGAAATGAAGAGTCAAAGAGGGATCTTGGGGCTCTAGAAGCTTAGTCACAAATACAGAATCCGTTCAGTAAGGATTAATTGGACACTTGCTTGGTGCACAGCTGGTACCCGGAGCTCGCATGGCTCAGCCACTCTGGGCACACTGAGTACTGAGCCCACAACAGCAAGATTAATTTCAGACTTCACCTCCTGCAGGATACAGAGTCCTTGAACTTGGTCAGTCTTGGTCAGAATGATTCAAGACTGAGGAGTGCAGCTAGATCACTATTACCTGTGGCAGAATAGACTCTGGGAACATAATAACACGTATTATGGTGATCATGATGATGACGATGACAAATATTTATATAAGACAGGGTGCCAGACTCTATTCTAATAGGTTAGTCCTTTTTTCCTGCCATCTTGATCTATGTCCAGTTCATTTCCTGACTTCCTTCAGGTCTATGCTTAAAAGTTAGGTTATGAGAGAGGCTTTCCCTGGTCATTTTATGTAAAACAGCAAACACTTTCCCTATTACTCTAGTCCCTTTTACCCTGTGTTATTGTTCTTCAGAGCACCGATCACCATGTTAATTACCGATCTCCTCGCACATGAAAATAAGCGCTATGAGAATGGAATATTTTCTCCACTTCTGACCAACACTAGTAACATAATTTGAGGGGCTATTATGGGCTGAATTGTGTTCTCCTCAAAATTCATACGCTGAAGCCCTAACCTTTAGTACTTCAGAATATGACTGGATTTGGGGAGAGGACCTTTAAAAAAGTAATTAAGTTAAAATGAGGCCATTAGGATGAGCCAAAACCCAATCAGACCAGTGTCCTTATGAGAAGAGACAATGTGGATGCACCTAGAGACACCAGGAGTGTGCACACACAGAGAGATGTGTCCATGTGAGGACACGGTGAGAAGGTAGTCATCCCCACGCCCAGGAGAGAAGCCTCAGAAGAACCCAAACCTGCCAACACCTAGCCGCTAGGACTTCTAGCCTCTAAGACTGTAAAAATACCTTTCTGTCATGTAAGCCATTAACTTTGTGATATGTTGTTATGAAGCCTTAGCAAATTAATATATGGGCCCAGTATGAAATGAAAATGCAAGCCCTTTATTCAAAAGGCAGGAAATGAGGCACCTGGGTGGCTCAGTAGGTTCAGCGTCTGACTCTTGATTTCAGCTCAGGTCATGATCCCAGGGTTGTGGGATTGAGCCCCACCTTGAGCTCCTCACTGAGCATGGAGCCTGCTTAATGTTTCTCTCTCTCTCTCTCTCTCTCACTCTCTCTCTCTCTCCTTCTGCACCTCCACCCAGCTTGGTTTCTCTGTCTCCCTCAAATTAAAAAAAAAGGCAGGAAAAAGTGCTGTTCAAAGTACCAACATATAAAGCTTTTTTCTTTTTTCCATTCTCTCTTGGACTGTCATGTGACTTTTCTTTGCTGATTAAGGTTGCTGTCTCTCAGGCACAGGCATCGATGCTGAGCCAGGGAAGACCCTCACAGGTGCCCACGTGACCTCCCTGTAACTCAGGCACTTGAGGTCTGTGGACTGTCAGGTTTCCCCTGCAGGACCGAGGCAGCATGCTACCCAGAGGCGGAAACGTCAAGCCAGGTTATGTCCCCTTCCCCCAGCTCACTACTCTAACCTATGGTGGACGGGCAACCCGCAAGCGCATTGCAGTCTTTGTGCAGGATGCTGTCCTCACCTGGGTCAGGGAGGCCACCTGCCAGGTTACACAGTGGTGCTGGCGATCAGAGCAGGAATGCTCTGTTATGCTTTCAGCCCAGATGCTATAGGCCAAGCACACCTGACCCTCTCCCGGTGTGCACGCAGACCCCCACTGGGGGCAGGGGCGGTACTGGTTGCTAGATGGGGGTTGGGAGGGGAAGGCCAGGTGGGGTCAGAGCCCCAGAGAATGGGGTGGGTGGTCATCATCTGTTTCAGGGAGACAGTCCTGTGCGTGGGACTGATTGAAGCCCTCAGGGATGCTCCGTTGTTTCATTAGACTTTGTTTACAAAATACAGACTCAAAGATAGAATTACTGAGAATTTTTAGTCAACACCACCCCCATGTGTGAGGCCTTTCTTAACACAGGGCCCCACGCAACCACACAAGTTGTATACCCAGGAAGCCATCCCTGCTGGGACACCCCCAGTGCCCGGAACAGCGCCTTGTACATACTAGTTGAGTACATTATATCATCCAGTACATGATAATGTATTCATCGTGATAATCATGATAATAATCATGAATACATTTATATCATTCAATCTTCACAATAGTCCTAAGAGGTAGTTCCCCCATTCAACAAATAAGGGCTTGGAGGCACGTCGAGATGAATCATTTACTCAGCTATGAGACGCTGACATATGAGGTCACGCCATGGAGTCATGTGAAAGCTGCAGGTGCAACCTCGTTCTTCNGTAAATTTACTCAGCTATGAGACGCTGACATATGAGGTCACGCCATGGAGTCATGTGAAAGCTGCAGGTGCAACCTCGTTCTTCTGCTGGGGGGGGGTGCGAGGGATGGGGGTGGGGCATGCTCAAATTGTAAGTAAGAGAATGGACTTTGGACAGACCTGGCTGAAGCCTGGCTCTGGCACTTCCCCTGAGATTTATGTAATGTTTTTCACCAATCTGAGCCTCAGTTTATTCCTTTGTCACATGGGAGTAATGGCACCTGCTTCATGGAATTGTTTTGATATTTACAAAATACAGTGTTTCACAGCGCCCTTGGCACTTGGTAAGCAATCAACCAATGGTTGTTGTTGTTATTATTATTATTACTGGAAGTAGCATAGCACTTCCAGAATAAGGCTGCCTGCGTTCACCTCCCAGTTGGATGGGCCGTGAGAAAGCTACTCGTCGGTACCCCAATTTCTGCATTTGTCACAATACAGATAAAAATAGTACCTCTCTTACAGGGTTATTTCGAAGATGAAAGGAACCGATGTTTACAGAACACTTAGAACAATACCTATTTCACAAATACACACTCTCTCCACGTTTGTTTCATAAATAAATATCAGTCTCTAGGATAACTCTACCAACTGGCTGTTTTATGTTTATTCCTCTAAACTCCTATCTTAAAGCTCAGCGTGTGCGAAGGCAGGGAGTGGCCCAAGTCCTGTGCGTTCGCCTGGGTCTGCCACACTCTGCAAAGCAGCAGGGACTGAAATGATCCAGCTCCATCACCTTCGCCTTCCTGACCTTCTGTGTCTCGCTCCCCTTCTCAGGGCCTTGCTTTCCTCAGGTGCATGGGGAGAGGTAGGGACGGAATGGGGGACACTGAACTAGAGTCTTTCCCAGGCCCTTTCTAGTTCTGATTTTCTACTTGTCTGATCATTTTCTAAAACTCTCCCTCGCCTTCCCCACCGCAGCTCCAAACACGCATGTGACCTGTGGGGCTTCTCAACTTCCATTTTGTGGTGGGCAAGGGGTGCTTCTTGTTCTGGGAGGTTTCCTTCCTAATCGGACCCCATAAGAGAGAATAAAACACACAGCTGGGCTCATTCTCCTGGGATGCAGCTGCTGGGTTTCCCTCTAGGGTTGCTGGCCTCCCCCGTTCCCGGCCGCCTTCACTCCGAAAGGTCATTTATAGTATTGTCCTCGGTTCCAAAGATCTGTTTCCCATTTTCTTAGCAATCTCCCCCACAACCCACCTCTCGCTGACTCCATCTCTCCTTGTTGGTAATCCCTCCTAAGCACCGTCCCCTTGGGGCCCCAACACCCCCCAAATCCCATGGATGCCTCCTCTGATTCTGACGGAGGAGATGCTGAGGGCTGGGTACCCCGAGAGTGAGGCCAGGTTGAAGACTTTATCTGCTCCTTGCAGCTGGGTCTTTTGTGACTTGCATTCTCCGGTTCGTCAATACTGCTTCCCATTAAATTAAATAGCTTATTGACTGGTGTGCCACATGGCAATGGGGTTGATGGGATTCGCAGAGACTCCTCGCTCCTCCTGAGCACCCCCCCACAATCACAGGTCACCGCTCAGTAAATCAGCTGGTAATGGAGTTTGAACTCTCAGAATCAGCTCTGTGTACCCTTTTTATTTGTTTTTAATTTGTATCAATGGAAATTCTGTCTGTTTCAATTTATGTGATGGTACCGGCTGCAGAGCTGAGGAAGTACCCTTTTTTACCCCATTAACCACAGAGGGGGCAACATCCTTTCCGGCTTCTTTCTGACAAACCTGCTCCTCTGGGCAGGGAATGTTCCTCTTGCACGAAAGGTCCCCTTTTGTCAGGGGTCACCACTGTACCTCCCGTCTCCACCAAACCCGGGCGCAGCGCTGAATTTGTTTTCCTCCGTCCATAGCCCCGTACTCCTTCCTTCAGACATACTATAAACTGAACATTGGTTGGAAGTGTCTGGAGGGAGCAGCTCACACTCCAGGACCCTTGGGGTCCTATGGCTGGCCGGCTCCTTTCTGCAAAAATGTTTAGGTATTTTGCATATCGCTTCCCCTAGAAGCTAAGGCAGCGTCACTACTGTCCCCAGTTTATTTGTCCACAAGTGAATGCCATTCACGGCTTATTAGTGTCAGGCCACAATTGTAAAGTAGATACAGTTTGCTACCATGCCCTTTCGCCTCCTTCGGCCATCCTTTTCTTCTTTTCTCTGGCCCTGCAAGAAATACAGAGATGCGGAAGGAAAATTAAAAAGCACATAAAAATAGTTGAAATAAGATGGAGAATATAAATCCACCAGGACTCCCAAAGACGGGGTGGCCAAGGTTGGGAATAGTTCGGGGCTATGAAAGGTAAACTGGTTTGACAGGGCTGGTCCCAGAAGGGAGGCAGAGGGGTCTGTGTGATATGGGAAGGGTGGTCACATGCTGATTCCGTGTTTCTTTGTTCTTTTCTTTTCCTTTTCCTTTTCTTTTTTTTTCTTTTCTTTTCATTTTCGTTTCTCTTCACTTTCTTTTGTTTCTTTTTCTTTTTCTTTTTTTTTTGAGAGAGGAAGAGAGTGCAAGAGAAGGGCAGAGAGAGAGAGGGAGGGAGAGAGAGAATCCTAAGCAGATTCCGCACTGTCAGCATGGAGCCCAACTCTGTGCCCAGTCTCAGGACCATGAGATCATGACCTGAGCTGAAATTAAGAGTTGGACACTGAACTGCCTGAGCCATCCAAGGCACCCCATGATCCTGTGAGTTTCTAGAGTTTCTGAGGGCAGTGGTGTAAAGGGCATGAGATGGTCAGCAATGAGATCAGGAGAGAAAGTAGAGTAGGAACCACTCTGAACTGTGGCCCCACCTCCACCCCCTGTATGATCCCACGAATCCTCAAAGAAATTTAAAAGAAAAAGTGAAAAGGATGACACTGAACTCCAAACAAGAGACAAAACCAAGATCAGCTGCCCAGAATGCAGAGGGCTAGGGGGAGGCATTCAATCTTGGAACTGAAGGGTTCAAGGCACAACCACCCAAAGCTTTGAAGAGACCAGAGTCCCAGCTGGCAGTGGGATGACTTGGACAGTGTAGACAGAGTGGGTCTCTGCTCTCACAGGAGCCCCGCTGTCCTCCAGGCTCTGTGGCTCCCCTGTGTTGGGATAACCTGGCTAAGCCCTGGCCAGGCATGTGCCACCTCTGTGTCTTTGGGTTCCTTCTTATTTTCCTTCCTTCTTATCCATGAGAGCTTCATGCTCTCTCTTATCCTCTGAGTTCTGGAAGCTGGCTCTTAAAGCCCATGCTGTGTGTGAGGGCAGTGGGTATAGGGGAAATCTCTGAACCTGCTTCTCCATTTTGCTATGGACCTCGCTACTCTAAAAAAAAAATGGTCTTTCAAAAGAAAGTCTATGCTATCCCAACCGAGGACAGACCTTCCTCTTGTTTAATTTGAAAATTCAAACTCTCTCCTGATCCAAACTTCTCACTGTTTCACGGTCTAAGGAACACTTCCTTAAAATTAATTCGCTCGTTCACTATAGTAACTGAAACTCCATTCATCGTGACATTTAATTATTTCATTATATCAAATACTTTGGATCCCCGAGTTCTTGGCTCTTCCCATCACTGGTCAGCTTATAAAAATGGACTCACGGTGCCAGACTCATATGATGTAGCTATCGCAGGGATCCAATACCAATCAGATTATTGATTTAATGGTACGAATTGGGGATCAAGTTCAGGGTAGACGGAGAGAGAATTTTGGATAGAGGATCCTTTCAGTTGAGGACTCTCTCGGTATAAGAGAATATATGGAGAGTGCTTACTGAAGTACGTTTTATATCTGCTATTTTGTTTACTCCTCAATATAATCCTGTGAAGCTGACTTGGTGAAAAGCTCCCTTTCCTCATCTGTAAAATGGGGATAATAGTTTTTACATTATTGGGTATTTCGAGGAGCAAATAAACTACAGCGTCTGTGATAAAGGTTTGTAAACCTCATACATTTTACAAATGTTAGTCGACACTATTATTATCCTTCAAATCAAACCCCGCAGGCAAGTGGTAATTTCAGGCACAATTTCATGTCTCTGTATAATTTGCTGCCTCCCTCAGACCTAAACTACTCAGCTCTGTAGTCACAATTGTGAATTTGATTACATCTCATTGCCTTGCTCTTAGGCACCCACATTTCTTTTGTACATTAAGGAAGGGTGTAATAAGGTGGGAGTTTCTCTCCTAGCTCAGGGCCTGGGGACTAACTTAGCTTCTGAAGGGAACGGTTTCCCAGGTCCTGAGGTGAGCTGGCCTGGTGACCCTCAGGTAGAACAAGTCTTTCCTCCAGCTGATGAGGTCGGCCGTGCTGGAAGTGGCACAGTTTTGCCCATTTGATGCTCTCATATCCGACTCCTGGAAGCCTCTAGCTGCTTAATGGATTCATTTAAGTGATAATAGGAGCTGATCGTATGTCAGGTTGTTAAAACGGCGATAACATATTGCACTAGGAGAGCATTATCTACGGTAACTGCATTATAATGGTTAGGGAATGTCGAAAGAACTACATATGATATTCCCATAAACACCAAATGAATTCAGAGTGACTAGGCTATGCAATCCAAGTGTGGCCAAGGCAAGAGGTAACACTTCATCTTCTAGACCCTCGCTTTCCAAACATTGCAAAAGGAGACATATGCAGACAAGTGTTGACACATCAAAGTCAAACAAATGCACGTGCCCCTCTGATTCATAACCAATCTGGAAAGCCACTCACCTGGCCTCAAGGGAGTATGGGCATTTGCGAAATGTTCTCCCCCAGGGAACAGAGGGGAACAGAGAAAGGAAGGTGTTGGGGTGAGAAGAGTGCAGAGGCCACAGTTTCCATGTGTCAAGGGTCTATGTCGCTCTTCTAGAGAATTTATAGGGGGTAGTAGGCTGCACAGCACAGCATCAGGGCACTCTAGCTGGCCCACCTCCAGTAACATCTACCTTTGTTCCCCTCCAGCTCCAAGATTCCCTTCCGTGACCCTGGTATTATCTCCCCACTACTGGACTAATACCTTCTGCTCTGAGGTCCCAGTCTTAACCTGTTATCCGTCTCTAGGTATTCCTACCTTAAAAGAAGGCACTACCCCAGCAGAGGGCTGCTTTAAAAAATGCAGATGTAACTTTTCGCTTCCAACTTCCAACCAGCAGCAATAATAGTTACCATTCATTCAGTGCTCACTCCCTAGCCAAGCAATGTATTTACACAATCTATAAATCTCAGAAACTCCAGCAAGGCCAGACTTACAATTCCCATTTTAGAAATGAAGTAACCATGGCTCAGTTAAATCACTAGCAAAAAGGGACAGAACCAGCATTTAAATACAGTTCTGCGAAGCCCTTGCTTCAGGCTGGTTTGCCCAGTGAATTGCCTGACGTCTCTGAGACTGTTTCCTAATTTGTTAAAGCTCCAAGATGGTGCTCCTGTTATAAGCCTATTACGAAGGTCATTTGAGACAATGTATAGGAATGCCCTTTGTAAACTGCAAACAAACTGCAAACAGCCTAGGTACGTTTATAGTAAGCAACTCTGCAAAGTGAAAAGGCCTGAGTCTGATGTTAACAAGTTCTTCAGTAAATCACTTTATATTTTTACAGGCATAAGGCCTGGTTTTCTTCCCGTAAGACGGGTTGTGAGAGCTGCCATTTTTTACTGTCTGCCTACTATGTGCCCTACAGTGTTCTGGGGTCTAGAAGCTTCTACTCTGCAGTAGCTCCTAGTCTAATGGGGCAAGTAAACTGTGTAAACAAATAGCTATAATAAAAGGTGCTAAGTGCTGTAATAGAGGTAAGTGTAAAGTGTTTTGGGAGCACCAATGAGGCAAAGCACCTCGTCTTCAACAATCTCGTTACAAGGAAACAGATGGATAGCGCTCTATCAAAACTAATAGAATGAAAGATATTGCAAAGGGAATATGTGCCCAAGCGCTTGGTAAACTAAAGCACTAAACACGTGAAGGGAGAGTTTATGATTTACCCGAAGAAAAGATTGCTATCCGAGGAATCCCCGTGCCAGCAGAAAAACATTTTTAGGGCAAAATCTTCCTGGTGGTTCCTGTGTGGCGTTTGGGAGGTTGTTTGGCCCCTCGGCCCTGCTCTAAGTCCTGTTTCACAGCGTCAGCCAGAGTCTCTCTTCCCTCCAGGATAACCTCCGATGATAAAGGGCAGAGAATTGTGACCTGAAATGCTTGTAGGGCCCGAGGCTTTCCCATCACCTGGAGCGCTGAGCCCCAGGGACTCCCCCAGGGATGGAAGGAATGGCATTTATGCTTTTCGACAGGATGATGAGATAGGGAACTCAGAAACCCTGATCCCCTGCCCTGGGGGGCCCTGAGGGAGGGGTACTGCTGGCAGGCCTTCCCACACTGCAATTCTGCCAGCTTGCCTGGCTGTGATTTGGGGTCAGGGCTGTTGTGTTTCACTGCTTACTAAGGGAAATCCTAGCACAAGAGCAATGCATTCCTCTATTAAAACAAAACATTTGCCTTTAAAGACCACATATTTGTGGGCTTCCATTTACATGAAATGTCCCGAATAGGCAAATCCATAAAGTCCGTAAAGAAAGGGAATAGATTAATAGTTGCCTGGGGCCGGGCAGTCTGGCTGGTGGGGACTGCGAGTGTCATGTACTCATAGGTTTAAGGTTTCTTTTTAGGGTGAGAAAACTGTTCTAAAATCGACGTGGGTGATGGCTGCAAACTCCCTAAGTGCACTGAAACCATCGAATTGTACAATTGAAATCGGTGAATTGTATGTTATGTGAATCGTCTCTCAATAAAGCTGTTAAAACGAAGACACAGTGATGCCAGAGCTTCATCTGGGAAGGCACAGAAAGTCACCTCTTGAAGGTGGGAGGAAACTTTGCAAAGTGCTGGGTTCTGCCTCCCCCACATTTTGGTTCCCGTGTGGAGCTCCACTCTTCTCTTCCACCTGCCCTCCCCAGGAAGAGCTGATGCTCACCCAGGACAAAGCCCTTCCTGACTGGCTCCCACTCCTCTGCCTATGGGTTAATCTGCCCCAGCCAAGACAGGAGATCTTTCTTTGTAAGGCGATTGAAATTGTTACAACTAAGTTAAAAACACTATGAGTGTGTGTGTGGGCAGGGTGGGGGATAGGGAATTATTGTTTAACAGGGACAGAGATTCTGTGTTGCAAGATGGAAAGGGTTCTGGGGATGGACCTCGATGATGGTTCCGTCACAGTGAATGCACTTGATACCAAGTGTTCTGAGCTGTACCCTTGACAATGGTTAAAATGGTTAATTGGATATGTGTATTTTCACACAATTTTTAGAAACGACTATCGTCTCATAATTGAGATGTTCTCTGGAATGTTACCAGAAGTGAAAGAATCATGGAAAGGAGAATACCTTGCAGAGACGGTAGGGTCAGCTTAAGGAGAAGCAAACAACTGATCATAGCTTAGTTAATTTCACATTGTAGCCTTTTTGGGGAATCTTGAAACCCCTACAAATGAAAAAGGTGCTTCCCCCTTTCAGGTCTTCTTGATCCCGGAGAAGAGATCTGTGCCGTGTTGTACTGTCTAGTCAGAGTTGGTAGAACTGTGTTCCATGAAAGGTGCTTCTGAAAGACATACTCAGAAATACCATTCAGAGAGAAAAAAGGAGGTTAGTGTAGAAGTGCTTACCCTCTAGACCCAACATGCTGCTCTCATCTGACCGAGATGTTTTCTTTCTTCTCCAATTAAAATTATGACCACCGGCCACCCCAAACTACTTCAATGTTCCCGAGATCATCCACCCAGTTGCCCCAACCAGAAGTCTCCAGGCAATCTTTGATATCCCCATCATCTCCTGATCAATCATCAAAAATGTCTTAATTCTAAATTCAACGTACCTCATGAGTATGTCTGTTCATTTCCATCTACGCTGCCGCCACCCTAGCCCACGCCATGGCAATCATCAGTCTGGACTCCTGCAACAGCTTGTTAAGTGGTCTCCATACTTACCCTGCTGTTTCCCAACCCTTGCTTCATTCTTCAAGCAACAGCCAGTGATCCTTTGAGAGATTAAATCAGATCAGTTTACTCCCGGAAGAAAGCTTCATAGGCCCGCCATGCCAACAAGAGAACACAAAATCCTGCCAGTGGGCCTCGGACCTCTGCCTGATCCACTGCCAGCCCGCCTCTGTCCTTCACATCACCTTCTCGGCTCACCATCTGACTCACTTTTTTTCAGCTCTTTAAAAGTCCCAAGCATACTTCTTATGCTTCCTTCAATTTCCAGCTTAAATATCACTTATGCAGAGAGACCACTAATTAATTCATTTACTACTTATTCATTCACTCAATAAATACCAATCTAGCACATTCTCTAGTGCTAGGCACTCTCCTCATCCTTGAACTTCTCTCCCTGTGTAACTAAGGCCTCCCATTACATTCTCCTTTGACACCTGCTCTTTGTCTTCATTGTACTTAACACAATTTTTTATGATAAATGTGTTGTTTAATTTTTTAAAAATGTCTTTCATCTTATAATGCGCTAAGGTTTTTGAAGGTGGACTATTTAACTCACCTCTCTGTTGCTTTCACAAATAGCTATTCAATAAATATTTTCTGGGGCGCCTGGGTGGCTCAGTCAGTTAAGCACCCGACTTCGGCTCGGTAAGGAGCTGGCTTGGGATTCTCTCTCTCTTCCTCCCTTCCTCTTTCTCTGCCCTGCCCCCATCTGCATTTTCTCTCTCCCTCTCTCAAAATAAATAAATATACTTAAAAAGTAAATATTTGCTGAATGAAGAAGTCTTTTAAACAGAGATTTTTTTTTTTTTAATCTGATAGCATGTGGCATATTGAAGGTTTGTTTCTTCTGTTCTCTTCCCGGCTTATTCCACATCATAAAATCACAGCACATGATGCTGAGGGTGGCTAAGTGGGAGACAAGCTCACCAAACTCTTCCTAATGAGAATCAGCATTAGTTAATAAATGACAATATTAATGACTAACATTCATAGGGTGTTTTACATTTAGCAAAATATTTTCTGCATGCATTCTGCTCTTCAATTTAATAAAGATAATCTAGCTTTTGGCTGCCTATAAAAAATTAAATGAAAAAGAAATAAAAAGTTTAAGGACAACAGGGATTAGATGTGGTTATAATATTTAAAGTCCATTAGTAAAAGATTGGTGAGTTAGAAACAGAGAGAAAACCCTTCAACATGGTTTCTTCTTTCAAATTCTGAGGGCTCTGTAGGGGTTTATAGAAACAAAGGCACGTCTCTTAACTCTGTTGTGTCTGTGCCCTGTCAGAGCTTTGGGCTGCTTATTATAAATTCTTTTTTTTTTAATTCTTATTTATTTTTGAGAGAGAGAGACAGAGTGCAAGCAGGGGAGGGGCAGAGAGAGAGGGCAACACAGAATCTGAAGCAGGCTCCAAGCTCTAGGCTCTGACTTGTCAGCACAGAGCCCAACTTGGGGCTCAAACCCATGAGCTGAGAGGTCATGACCTGAACCAAAGTCATTCGCTCAACCAACTGAGCCACCCAGGTGCCCCCTTTTGCAAAAATTCTTTTTTATTAATGTTTCTTTATTTTTTAAAAATATTTTTAATTTATTTTTGAGAGACAGAGAGAGACACCACGAGCAAGGGAGGGTCAGAGAGACAGGGAGATACAGAATCTGAAGACAAGCTCCAAGCTCTGAGCTGTCAACACGGAGCCCAACGCGGGGCTCTAACCCACAAACTACGAGATCATGACCTGAGCCGAAGCCGGATGCTTAACTGACTGAGCCTCCCAGGCACCCCAATGTTTCTTTATTTTTGAGAGAGAGAACCAGAATGTAAGTGGTGGGCTGCTTATGATATGAAATAAGTCTCGTGGTGCACTCCATGTGATAGATTCTTCCCAGTTTTCATCAGTATGAGGCATCCTCCAAAGCTCAAGGACAAAAAAGCAGCTTTACATGCAGATATTGGAGTCCAGGACTCTTGGCCGTTGTTTACAAGGAGTGGGAATTTTCCCTAAATTGAATGCCTCGCTCCTACAGCAGCCATATATGTGGGGATTACTTAAGCTGACTCCTCCTCCCTCTTCTTTCCTCCCTTCCTTCCTCCCTATTTGTTCTAAACATCTTGTCGTTTTACCTTTACTGTGTGCTTTTCCACGTGTCAGGACTCATGATACTTATTACAAGCAGACACAGGAAGTTGGCTGGGGTATCTGGACAAACAATACCACACAGCTTAAGTAGGAGACACTCCCAAATGCATATCCATTTACAGCTCAGCGACTGTTTTGCTCTACAAAATAAAGGTCCAAAGGTCTTTAACTCTGTAAAGTTCTAATCATTTTACCTTTATCAATGCACCATGGCATTTTCAAGGATTCTGCCTGGCACTTTCAATCTTCTTCTCTTCTTGGTATTGATTCTCTGGTGTCATGATCAGCAAAAGGCCAATCTGAGGGGTAGAGGTCCCCTGGGAGGCAGAGGAGAGTAAAATGACAGAAAAGACAAATCTATCACCTTGAACGTACTCCAGCCCGGCCAATCGTGGAGTTGGCCAGAGTCAGACCTGTATAATGTTTGGACAGGAGACCATGTTGGAATAGCAGAAGCTGCAGACTGAAAGACCAGATGCTACTGGGGAGAGTCAGAACTGGGACTCCTCCACCATCTGGAGCCATGATTTTTGGCAAGTGACTCACTTCTTTCCCTGCAAACTGAGTGGTTTGCTCTCTGGTCTCTAGGAGCCCTTTTGCTCTAACATCCTATCACCCTAAATTGTATTTTCTCATTCCACAAATCCTCAAGAAATGCGAACACAGTTAATGATGTCAAAGGCTAAAGGGCATGGGATAAAATAAGGAACAGAAGGTGTTCACTGATTTTGAAACTTTGTGATTTTGAAACTTTGTTGGGTTGGGAAAGCACACTGTGTTGGGGACTGAAGGCAAAGAAGTGACAATAGGTTGTAAAGGAGAAAAAGAGCAGTAGCCAGAGATAGGGTGAGTCTGGTAAAATTAGGGAAAAGAGAAACAATAAAAATATTAAACATAGCCCATCATAAGATGTGGAAAAGCCAGTGAAGTAGTCATATGCTACTCAGCTTGGAGGGTACTTTTCAGTCCTGAGAAACATTTCTGTGATTACTGTCTGAAATATGGAAACTCCAGGTATTTCCATGTTTGTTGCAGGATGATAGGGGAAGAAGACAATGCTCATAGAAGCAGAGAAGAGTGACTTGTGCTCACCAGAAGGGTGACAAGATCTTTCTTGTTATTCCTCAAAGTTCTAGAATCCAAGGTATAGAATGCTCCTGGATGTGGCAGAGGTAAGCAGGTGTAGGGAAAGGAGTATGGGGTCAGAGGGTGACACATCTGAGTTTCCAACCACAGTCATGGGGACAGTGTGGGACAGGGACCTATGAGCATCTAGGGCACACTCATGATTTAGCTCCTCTTCCATCTAAAATTTTAAAAGCATTTGCCCAACGCATATTCAGGGCCAAAGCTGATGAAGGGGAGAGCAGCGAAGGAGAGCTTCTAGAGCCCACGGCTCAACTCTGACCCCACATTTACAGCCTTGTCCAGCAAAACCAAAGCTGACATTTACTCAGAGTTTTCTTCTTAAAAGGTAGGTTAGCAGGTTCTTTACAGGTCGTGCCTCCTATCACAGCTGGTGTTTCAAAGTTTTCTGTTCCAGGAGTCTCCTGAAGGGTAAACATGGATGTGTGGCTGTATGTATGGGTGCAATTTTACTGGAAAGTGAAAATGAAATACAGTTGACTCTCATTATTTGCAGCCTTATGCTCTATAAAGTTGCCATGAACATGACTTAGCGAATACAAACTATTGCTCCTAGGGGAGCCACAGGGTTAGGTTCCTGTGAGCCCCGGGACACACAGCTTCATCCAGTGGTCAACACCTACCCTTTATTAGGTGCATTTTTGTTTGAAGGCACCTTATTTACTATATATTGCCACTCATTCACATTGAACTCACAGCCAACAGCGCTATAACTCATGCCTGAGTGAAGCTTATCTAACACACGTATTTTCTCCAGAAGGTACATCACAGCCCTTTTGCGCTTAGAAACACTAGCACTTCAACACTGTGCTTGAGGCCATTTTGTGCAGCGAAATCATCAACAAAAAGCACAAACATAAAAAATGTGGCACTAAACAGACCATGAAGAGAACACTTGTTTACAGTATGAGAGCTGAAACACGAAGGGAGACATCTCCTCATTCAACCTTATCTGAGAATGTGCACTTTGGGCAACTCTAATTTTTCCTCATACTATGTATGTCCTAAATGGCTGTAAAACCCCATGATTATTGATCTGAGGTTACACATACATTTTAGCTGGAGGTGAATTCTCAAATATAGAATCCGTGAATATTGAGGATCAGCCAGATGTATATGCATTCTATATATGTGCATATATTGATACTCGGCACTTTTCCTCACCTCTTTAAGTCAAATTGCAACATAAGATGAATATTACTTCCTCATGGTGGGAGCATTAAATGAAAATACACATGGGAAGCACCCGCAAAATTCATGGGCACTTTTGGAGACGCCGAGGAGGGAGACTCTTACTCTTTCCCACTCACTCCCTTTTTTCACCACAAGGGAGCCTCAGTTTTTTCATCAGACTGTCTGTGGTGAGCAGCTCTAACTTCTAATCTGACTAGAACATTTTCTCTTTGTATTGAAATTACCTTGGAAAACTATTAGGTTGATTTTCAATCATCACAGGTAATACATCTCCTACTGCAACTGCCAAGTATTCAATGCTTTCTTCAGCTACTAGCATCTTCTCCCTCACGTTTTGCATTTTGTACTTGAAGGTGAAATCCACATCTAGTGAAACAGGCCCTTTGTATCCAGACCAGCTGCATCTGAGACTTGAATGCCTTTGCTTTCCCTCCTGTTTTTATATTTTGTTTTGTTTCTCTTCTCCGCCTGATCAATACCTTCCCATCTGAAGAAGCAAAACATTCTCTCTGTTCTGTTCCCCTTGCTGCTGATTCTGACTCAAGGGGATTGGGGAGGGGAGTGTGCGGGGAAAGCATCACAGTCTATATTTAACCACAAAGATAATTCCTTCTCCTTGACACGTCCAGCCTCACCAGAGAGAATTTGACATTTGAGGGGACTGAGTGGCAAGAGTAATTCTTATATATCGGGCAGTTGGAAGAGAAAGGATTGGAGCAGCAAGTGAACTGCAGGGGTGAGAATGAGTCAGGGATTTGGGGGAGGGGATCTAGTGCAGGTGGAGAGGGAGAAATTATCCATCAACACCGGTGGAAGGGCAGACAGCAGGACATAAATGCTGCACTAAATCACCTCCAGGAGAACTGCACAAATGTGGAGTGGGGCAGGGGCATAGATGGGGAGAGTCGTGGCTGTGCCAGTCGCTTAAATGCTCTGCACCCTAGATGCACACTTCTCAAACTTCGATGAACCTGTGACCCACTCTGGATCTTGTTAAAATGAAGATTCTAGTTCAGTAGGCCTGGCTTGGTCTGAAGGTTTTGTGTTTCTGGGAAGTTTCCAAATGAAGCTGATGCTGCTGGTCCCTAACCTGTACATTGAGTAGCAAGGCTCTAATACAGTCTCTTAGGAGAGCAGAGAGCAGACAAAGAAAAACAAGGGAAGGCGGTCAAACAGCTATTTCCTCTTCTCCCTGGTCTATCAGTGGCCCTGTCTGTTTTCAAAACCAGGTTCAGGTTATACTTACCTCCCTACTGGCCTTCTCCATCTACGCTCAAAGTTCTTGGAGATCAGGAGTTGAGTTTTGTTGATCATTGCATATAAGAACAAGCACTTCATAAATATTAAAGTTGTACTTAAAAACACCCCTCTTTCTCCATGAGGTTTTGCCAAATCATTCTAGCCCTACAGCACTTACTATCTGCATCATTCATTTGGCAATTAATCTTGTACAGTCTTATGACAGTTTTTGTATTGTTGTACTGGACTGTTATATATCTTTTGAAATGTTATTTATTTTTTAGCCCCTTTATGTATTGACTCTGCAGCTAGATTGTAAATAAATTCTTTGAGTTGAGGGACTGTGTTTTCATTCACTCATCAATCATTTGGTTTGTACCTACCATGTGGAAGGCTAGGGTCTTGATACACAAAGATAAATAAGGTGGGGTCACTGAGGGACAGAAGAGTGTGGTGAGGAAGGCTTAGCTCCCGGAGCCAGAAAGAACTAGGCTTGAATCCCAGATCTGCTACTTTCTAGCTGCATGTCTGCGAACAAAATACTTAACACACCCTGACCTTGACCTTTTCAGCTGTAAAATAATGGGTTAAAATTATCAATCTTATAGAATTGTGATGTGTTTGCCTGAAAAGATATATACGTTGCCCCCGTGATGAGTACTTGGTGGGCACTCAGAAAAAAAATAATTTCTCATTCTTCAGAAACGTTCCACCAAATAGTTTAGAGAAAACTATAAATACATAAATATTTATGTATTTATACATAAATATTTATGTATTTATACATAAATACATTGAAGCACTGAAGAGGCTGTGTTAGTGGAGCCTTTCTTCATAATTCTCACAGGGTCTAGCAGGGAAGGCCTTAATAAATGCCTGTGGTTTGGATAAAGGCAATAATACACCTTCTACAACACAGGCATTTCAGAGCCTTAAGTGAATTTAATCCAATTTATTAATTTCAACACAACTTACTTTTATGGACTCTTCTGATGATTGGGTCACAGCCTAGACTTTTATAAAGGTATAAGGATCTGTTAGAAGTAGCCCTTGCTTTATGAGGCTCTGAAGATGAGCTCTGTTTACAAACAAATCTGTAATTAAAGGATGTATGACATAAGCAAGATCTACAAGAAGCACAAAGGAAAAGTAAGTTGAGGAGGGTAAAGAACTATCCAATTTGATGATGGTAGGAAGGAAAAGGAGGTGCCATTTGATCAAAAGAAGGACCTGAGCAGCAGTGCAGATGATGAAAGACAGGTTAGGATAGCTTGGGAGGAAGTTAGGGTTGGAAGAAGGCAGCGTACAGGTGTTTCTGGTGCTGTGAAATAGAAGAATCCATGACTAAAGTGCCAAAGGAGCCCAAGGCTTCCCAGACATGGCCTCCTTTGCTCTGACACCCCCATATGAAGGGTTATCTCTCCTTCGATCCAGGTGAGGAGCGTCAAGTAGAGTCTAGGAGATGCCTGCCCTTCACAGAGATAAGGCAGCATGAATATCTGTAGCTGTCTGTCAGCCTAGAAATTCAGTTGGGTCCAGAGCCTACTCCACTTTGAAACAACTGAAAGGAAGAAAATCAGGAGAATGGAAGAGTACCAAGTCACTTCTGGCTTCTGGGCTAGATTATTGCCCTGTTGTCTACTTGGACAAGGGCCAAATATTTCTTCCACTCTAGTGTGATGTCTTCCCAAGCACTGGAACATGAATTGATGAACTGTGGCCTCTAGTTTGGGCCAATCCAGGAGTTTCTGCTTGTGGCTGCTCTATGGAGGCAACGAACCCAGAGAGGTTAACAATGTAAGTCTGTCTGAGCCATCACTGAGCTTGATTCTTAGCTTCTAACTAAACCCTCGTGCTTTAATACAGTCTTGGGAATCCACTAGAGTAAACGTGGGCCTAACACATGGTCAGTCTTGCTGCTATGCCTAGGGATGTCACCCAGGAGTGGCACATGATGTTTCCAGAAGCCAGGTTACATGAGCCCTGCCTTTCTTTGAGAAGTTTGCAGAATATTCTTCAATCCAAAAAAAAAAAAAAAAAAGCCACTTGGAAAGATTTTACTTAATCTAGCCTAAATGAGAAATACTTTTCAGAGCTGTGTGGACTTCTCCAAACACACCTATCCATGCTCACTTCTATCATCCGGCAAATAATAATGGGTCACCCGACCATAAATCAACAATTAATGGATTTTCATCTACATGCCCTGGCCTTTGGTATAATTTTCAATTTTATTTTTAATTTGTGTTGGTCTCCCCTGGCTTCTTTGATCTTCCAACATCTTCAGGTTAGAGGATGCTGCATCCCCCGTCTTAGATGATCTTGAGGGAAGGAAGGACACATGACTTTATCTTCACACTCAAGTACCATCTTCGGCAACTGGATGGCAGAGTCTACAAAGAAGAAAAGATATGTGCGTTTAGATGTGGGGGGGAGGAAGAAGCAGTCTGAGAGTAGGCTGGATCTTATGCTAACTCAGCACAGGAGGAAGCTGTCTCTCAATGCATGTGATGTCAGCCTCCAGAGAAGAAGACTGGGTGAGTGGTTAGAAACACAAAAATTAGAGCTAGGGAAGCCTTCTGATTAAAATGGGCAGCCAGGTGACCTGAGTGTGGCATCAACTGAAAAATTCATCTCCAGTACCAGGCCTATTAAAGACCAAGGGTGGAAATTAACCTCACTTAGCACAATGATTAAGCTGCTGTCAATTGAGCCCTTTTCTACCAGTGCTAAAAATGTACTGATTTTTCTTTTCTTTAATTGGATTAAGATGAAGGAAACTCAAGACCTCAGGGGAAAGAAAGCTGAGCAGAAACCATACTCTCTAGGGGCTACAGACTGCAATAATTATGTTGTTTCAGGTGTGAGAGTGCTGTATGCACCTCAGATGCCTGGGCTCAGCAACTGGGTACCTGATTCTTAGTACTGGAAGCCAAACTCTGCTAGCCTGTGGTCTGAAATGGACTCACTTCAAACCCTAGTGACCACCAGAGCCAGAAAGAGAAGTTAGAGTGTCCTCCAGCCTACAGGTAGTTTTACTCCATTGCTAAAAGACTTAAGACATTAGGGACCTCTGGCTGTCTCCTCACTGGATTCAGGCCTTCCCACATCTCTCTGGTTTCTGGAGAAGGCCTCCATTTTGCTTTCATTACTCTGTCCTGGGGTGAGAGTCCTGAGGAGGATCCCCTGTGCCAACATAAGCCTATATAGTATTTTCTGAGTCATTCAGAAAAAGGAACCCATCTACGTGGATGCAGTCACTTATCCATACTGTCTGATGACCATGTTTGTGCACAGAAAACAGTGGCCCTTCATGGGAGTGAAGATGGGGATGGGCACATCAGACACAACCCTGATGAAGCACAGCTTGATAAGCAGAAGGCAAGCTGGATTCCTCTCATCCCTCCCCTCTCAGTACTGGGGGAGGGAACAATCTGCATAATCCTAAGCGGTGGCCTTTGTGACAACCCAGGAAACAAGGGAGTAGAACGGGATACCTCACGACAAGGCACCGGGCCTACAATGAAGGAGAAAGTAGCCTTTACTTTTTTTTATTTTTTAAGTTTATTTATTTTGAGAGAGAGAGGAAGAGAGCATGAGCAGGGAAGGGGCAGAGAGAGAGAGAGAGAGAGATTGAGAATCCCAAGCAGACTCCACACTGTGAGCTCAGAGCCCAATGCAGGGCTTCATCTCAGGAACCAAGAGATCATGGCCTGAGCTGAAATCAAGATTCAGACTCCTAACTGACTGAGCCACCCAGGCACCCCCAAAGATCTTTTGCTTTTGTGGACTTACTTCACAGAGTCTAAAAGACTTTGCTGGCTTTGGGCATGGCTAAACAAATGTTGGTGAATTAGGAATGCAGGGCTTTTAAACTAAAGCAGAGCTGAGGCTATAGATAAGGAAGGGGTACCCAGGGAAGGAAATGATTTCTGCCTGCCAGGCATGTCCTGATCAGCATGGACCCATCTTTCCCTGTGGACTGGCACCTCTAGCCTTCCCCGTGGTCCCTGAGGTTGTATATTCAGAAAGAGCTATAACACCCCTCTGCCATCCTCTGAGGAAAGAGACAGGACACATTCTCACAGATGACAGTGCATACTCCCAGGTCTGTGTGTCACACTCTCTTCCTTTGAAGTGGGGTCCTTCTTTCCTGTCTCAGTTCTCAGCCACGAGGACTTGAAAGGTGTTTGGGAGGAGACGATGGGAAGACAAATTATTTCAACCAATGACTTGAACAATTGAGTGGAGCTGCAGACAATGATCACAGGGCAAGAAAAACAGTGTGTTGAGGGTGGTCTGCAAGTGATACTAGATATACGTATATTTATACTGAGACGAGTAGAACAAATGCTTCTCTCTTTCTGTCTTTCTCTCTCTGTGTCTGTCATCTGTCCCTCAAATGGGGCCTCTAGCGCAGAAACAGAAACTGTTTTCTTCTTCCTAAGTATTTTTCCTTCTTGCATATTGCCTCTTCTTTAATATCATAAAAAAGCATGACCATGTGAATAGTTTTCAGCCAGCATAATCTGGAGCCCTTTCTGGGGTTTGCCAGAAGCTAATAGCAGACCCCATATATGCGAGCACCAGTTAAAAATTTAAAGCATCTCCCTCACCCTCCACCCATCGGCACGCCTCCCTTCTTCTGTGGGAATCCAAGTCTGTTTGGAAACTGGATCTGGGGAGTCCCTCCTGAACGTGCCTCAGTGCCTTTTTGAGCCCACTCTGCCCATGTCCTCGCCTGGGAAGAGTTTTCTTTGTATTTCTTCTGTCCCTGTGCACCTGAGGACATCGGCCAGTCAGGGCCCTTCTCCAGCTCTGGCGGCATCTTTGTAGCTAATGTGGGGATCAGCAAACTACGGTCTATGGGCTGAGTCTGGGCTGCTGCCTGATTCTTCTTTTTCTTTCTTTCTTTTCTTTCTTTCTTTCTTTCTTTCTTTCTTTCTTTCTTTCTTTCTTTCTTTCTTTCTTTCTTTCTTTCTTTCTTTCTTTCTTTCTTTCTTTCTTTCTTTCTTTCTTTCTTTCTTTCTTTCTTTCTCCTTTCTTTCTCTCTTTCTCCCTTCTTCCCTTCCTCCCTCCCTTCCTTCTTCCCTTCCTTCCTTTCTCCCTCCCAACTCTTGATTTCTGCTCAGGTCATGATCCCACAGTTGTTGGACTGAGCCCTGCATTGGGCTCCACACTGAGCATGGAGCCTGCTTAAGACCCTCTTTCTTTCTATCTCTCTCTTTCTCTCCACCCCTCTCCCCTATTCATGCACTCTCTCAATCTGTCTAAAATTAAAAAAAATAAGAAAATTATATACAATTCACATTTCACTGGCAGAGTGGAGCAGTCACAACAGAGATGGCGTGGTGAACAAAGCTCAGATTATCTACTCTCTGGCCTTTTCTAGAGAACAGTTTGCCAGCCCTGAGCTAACTAACTGAGTGCTGGGTCATGGAAGGAGGACCCTGCCAGCCTTGTTTTCCAGGCTCGGCCAGCCCTCAGAAAGGAATAAGCCAGGAATAAGAATCCCAGTGGAGCCTGAAGTAGGAGATCAACCTGAAACGGGATAGGGGTTTCCGCAACAGGTTTTAGACATACAGTGTTGGCAGGCACATGACACATGCAGCCGTCTCCCTCCCCAGTGCAGGGCCTTTAATTTGTGGGACTGTGGTTGCACCCCCTGTCTCCTCTGTTAGGTCAGGTTGTCAAAGAGGGTTCGACAGCCAATGGCGATGTGGCGTGTCTGGAGGGAAGACTCTGCTACTGATGAGCTCACTCCTGATTACTGTGAAATAGTCAGGATCCATTTGCTCTTATAAGTGAAACAAAACCCATAAGGAAAACAGCTAATCATTACAAGAACACCATTTCCCTCCTTATGTCTGCCCCGGCCATGTCTAATTCCAAATGCAAACTCTGGCTGGATACTCCAGAGGAAATGAACTTTGGGTAACTGGGTGCAATTCCATGCCTGACTCCTGTGGGTCTCAATCCTGGCTAGGTAGCACTTTTTTTGGTGGGGGGAAGGTAGGATGAGGGGTGGAGCTTCAAAAACATATAGATTCCTAGCCCTCACTCTTAAGAGATTCTGGGTCTGTGGTCCTCCACGGAGACAGTAATTTGCATCATCAAAGACTGAGCACTGTTTTCCTTAAAGGTGTCAGAAAAGTCCAGGAGAAACACACCCTTGTTCCTTTTGTTCCTCTATATTCCCCTTCAGTTCTATTCCATTCGTTTATTAAGGGTGCATTGAGAGCGTACTAGAAGTCAGGCCCCGTGCTAGGTCACATGGGCACCAAAGCCAATAAGATGCTGTTCCTCCCTCCTAAAATCCTATGGTCTGAGCAGGGGTGAGTGGGGCGGTGGAGAGTCAGCGTGTACCTGGGCACCCTCACCCTGTTACATGCTCTGTTGGGTCATGCTGCCCAAGGTGCTGTGACTCACAGAAGAGGGCATGTGCATACTGTTTAACCCACATCCGTCCAGGTGGGCTTTCAACTGGGTAGACTGTGCCATCATGCTGCCCTTCTCCCAAGGTCTGTCACCTCTCCTCTGGCCAAGCTCACGGGGACGGCTGGAATTCTAGGGAAGAAGGATGATTTAGGGAGACCGTCTATCTCCCCCTCCAAACAGGAAGAGTCTTCTCTGCCTCACTCTGCTCCTCATCCCAGGGGCTGGAAGGAACCATGAAGTTGGCATGCAGCCGCGATGCATGAGGCTGGGAACACGGCACCCGTTCGGTCTTCCCTGGACGGCGATACTGGCTCCACGGCACTCAGCTGGGAGATAATACAAACTTTCTTCTCTTCTTTTCTCTTTTTGTTATCAGTAAACGAAGCAGATCCGCTGCCAGGGTGACACGGAGAGGGACGAGATGTGTACTGACAAGGTGCCTGAATATATATTTTTCTGAACTGTGATGAATTTTTTTTTCCAGCGGACTCAGTATTCTGACCACTGTCCCATGTTGACACTTTTATTATCTGTAGCTCAATTTCATGGAGCAGATTTGGTTTTCTTTTCCAATTGTAAGATTCTTTCAAAACAAATCAGCCTCACTCTCTGGTGGTACCTTTGTTTTGTTCCTCTTCCTGGAAGGACGGTTCTTGAGGACAGAATTCATCTAGCTCCGTGTGGAATAACATCATTCATTTTTTTCCCCCCAGAAGCCCTTTTTTTTTTTTTTATCATTCCTCTTGGTTCCAAAATAAAACCAGGCCTTCTTTTTTATTATGAGAATAACAAAACAAATAAAAGGTAATATTTATTGAATTCAACTCTGTAACAGGCACCTTCCATTCGGTTCTAGACACATAATGGCTTTTGTTCACCACACCAGCCCTATCAGGAATGGGCTAATGTTGTCCTCATCATACAAAGGGACAAAGGCAGACCCAGAGAGGTCCAGGACGTACCTTGCCCAAGATCGTAGGTTCATAAAAGGCAAACTCAGGATTCAAAAAACTCAAGTCCTTCCAGCTGCCAATCCTGTGCTCCTAACCCCCCTCTGACACTAGCTCTCCAAACATAACCTGAGCTTTAACATTCCGTTTCATAACTCCCTGGACACTGAAGGCATCTAACACAAGAGAGGACAGAAGAGAAGCAATGTCTATGGCCTCCTATGTTATGCTTTTCTCAGAATTTGTAATGGAGGGAATTACGGTTAGGCATGGGGACGAGGACACACCACACAGGTCAGGATGAAGATACTGATGCTCCCTTCCTGAAGATCCAGTGATCCCACCGGCCTGGGTTTTATATGGGGGGGGGGGGGGGTGTGTGATAGCCCCACTGCCTGCAATCTGTCTAATTAAGATGGAAACGTGAATCTGATAAACTCTCCAACTAGTTTTATTGGCTCTACATACTTGGTGATGGCTTATGGAGAGGAACACAAAGCTTTTATCAACACAAAGATATTCAACCCCATTAGGTCTGTGGCTGTGATCAATTCATTATGAGCTCTCACCTGGAATTAAAAGCTGTGAATTATCAAAGTGAGAGCGAGGATGAAGATATAGGATAGTACTTCTGCGATTCCATTAAGTAGCCAAGAATATCTCATCAATTTCTCCAGGGGGGACTTCCTTTTCCCCCCACTTTCCCCTCCTGGCTTCTCTTACTCACATTCTAGCAAGTTACAGCCTGGACATTGCTTACCTGTCTGTTACACAAGCTTATTAAAGGTAGTGCTGAGTTGCCCGGCACTAGCTACCCACTCATTTGCTGTGGAGTTTGGACAATGGATAATCATCGGGACAAGGGAAGGGCAAGGTACAAAACTACCTACATGACCAACCTCAAATGGTACCACCCTCCATCTAAATCACCTAGCCTCATTTACTCCACTCATCCCTTCATTTATTCACCAAACATTTATTCAATTCCACAAACATGCACTGAGCATCTAATGTAGGCTGAGCACTATTCTAGGCATACAAAGTAGATAAGAAATGGTCCCTACTCTCAGCATGCTCATAGTTGAGTGGAGTTGACAAGCAATAAAATAACTGTTATAATTCAATGTGGTTACATGCATAGAGAATGCTCTGGGGACTCCTGGCAGGAAGGTGATGTGTCAGTACAGCATCAGAGGTGGAAAGAATGCTCTGTGCAGGGGCGCCTGTGTGGCTCAGTTGATTAAGGTCATGATCTCACGGTTCATGGGTTTGAGCCCTGCATCGGGTTCTGTGCTCACAGCTCAGAGCCTGGATCCTGCTTTAGATTCTGTGTGTGTGTGTGTGTGTGTGTGTGTGTGTGTGTGTCTGCCCCTCCCCTTACTTGTACTCTGTCTCTCTCTGCCTCTCTCCAATTTAAATGAACATTAAAAGAAAATTTTAAAAAAGAATCATCTGTGCAAAGACTTACCAAAATGAGAGAAATCAAACACATAGGGGCAGAAAGTCCCTATTTTTTGCTATTTTAAGCATCTATTTTACACTAGTAACTGGCAGCCCAATGCTTCATGAGCCCTTCCCTAGGTCAAAAGGGTGAATTTTGATTTCTTTCAGTCAATCCCATTTCCCATTGCTAGTGATCAGTAATGGAAGGTATGGCTAAGTGACGAGGTCCTGGTCAATGAGGAGAAGTCTACTGTGGCTTCTGGGGATGTTTTTCACACTTGTAGAAAGAACTGCAGACAGTGACAAGCCCCCTTAGCCTTTGAACCTTATTGCATGAAGCTATGATGCTAAGAGCTTCTGGAGCCATCTTTCGATATGAGAGGGGATTCCAAGAAAATTGCAGAGAAGCTGACACAAAGCCCAGACATCACTGAGCTGCTAAATTAACCAACACTGGCACCATTTATTTGATATGGAAGATAATAAATGTTCTTATTAGTAGACAAGATTTAATTGGGTTTTCTATTACTTGCAGCCCATAGAACCTTACCTGATGGAGCAGGTGTGAGAAATCATTGCATATAACCCTCCTTCCCACATACACACACTCTCTTAACTCACTGTCTTTGCCAACATGGATTCCTCCTTACCAAATCCACATCCTACAGACTCCATCAGACGCACCTCAAATGTCACCTCCCTCCACGCACACCATGACTCTCCCTCCTCTCTGACTTCATACCCACTTTAGAAGGCAATGGTCACATTCTTCTTGCTTCACATTGATCTCTGTGCTAATCTGAATCCTACTACTAGATTGGAAGCTCACTGAGGATAGAGACAATGTCTTAGTTTTTTGCAAACCCCTAAGTGCTTCTCCGGTGTCTGACCCCAGTATATACTCAACAAATTAAATGGGATGGAAGGGGGCCCTGGGAGACATGAGATAGAAGCAGAGGAAAAGCTGCAGAATGGTAAAATATGAACTTAAAGGGAGACTCATCTAAGCAGAGGAGGCAAAAAGCCTGGGAATGTCTGATATCAGGGCACAGGGAATTGTCATGTTTAGAAAGCCATATTGAAAGGCACCTGGGTGACCCAATTGGTTAAGCATCTGACTCTAGATTTTGGCTCAGCTCATGATCTCACCGTTCATGAGTTCAAGCCCCCCATTATGCTCCATACTTACAGTGCAGACCATGCTTGTGTTTCTCTCCCTGTCTCTCAACCCCTCCCCGGCTTGCTCTCTCTTCTCTCTCCCTTTCTTTCAAAGTAAATAAATAAACTGAAGGAAGGAAGGAAGGAAGGAAGGAAGGAAGGAAAGAAAGAAAGAAAGAAAGAAAGAAAGAAAGAAAGAAAGAAAGAAAGAAAGAAAGAAAGAAAGAAAAGAAAGCAAGCCAGCTATGTCACTTGGCATCTTAGGTTAGAGCTGTGAAAGGATTTCTGGACCCAATTTTACTGTGTGTGTGTGTGTGTGTGTGTGTGTGTGTGTGTACGCACACACACACACAGGCAAACTTATATGTAGGCTTCCCCACAGCAACAAGCAATTCTCCACACCACTAGGATGTCTTACAATTCAACTCAATGTTGACACTATCTACCTGGAGAAAGTGCCAAACTCCATAGGCTAAGAGTTTAGTCCCTTGAGACTGTCCCTTCCACCTCACTTTGGATGCCTGTCACAAGCTCAGGTTGTCACCTATGCTTCTGACCAACTAGCTATAAATCAGAGGTTCTCAGGACCACCTCTTCAAGTTCAATTAATTTTCTAGAGCAGCTCACAGGACTCAGATAAACAAGTTACTTACTAGATTCTTATTTATTATAAAAGGCTATTACTCAGGAACAACCAGATGGAAGAGAAGCACAGGGCAAGGTATGTGGGGGAGGCACAGAGCTTTCAGAGTCTCAAAACATGCCATTCTCCCCAAATCTTTATGTGTTCACCAACCTGGAAGCCCTCTAAGTGCCCTATTTTGGGGTTTTTATGAAGGCTTAATTCTATAGACATGATTGATTAACTCATTGGCCATTGGTGACTGATCCAATCACCACTCTTTCTCCCCTCCCTAGAAATCAGGGGGTGGGACTAAAATTCCCAACATTCTGTTAATGGTTGGTTCTCTGGCAACAAGTCCCATCCTCAGGTGCTTTGCAAAAGTCACCTTTATTGACATACACTTGGTTGTTTGTGGAAAGGAGCTTGTTATGAATAACAAGACATCCAGTTCACCTTTCTGACTGTGGAGTGGTTTCAGAAACTGAAGATAAGAGACCAAATATCATAATAAAACGTGCCTCCATTGCTCTTGTAACCTCATGAAATTCCAAGGAGCTGTGATCCAAGAGCTGTGGAAGAAGACTGAATATATCTGATAAATATATTTTGGTCATCTGAGTGACCACATATATAAGTGGCACCATGTCCAAGTCGACAGCTGAGGAGGAGATGGGGGACTCTGAAGCTCAAAAAATAACAAGCACAGAGATAAATTCAGACATATAAACTTATAGCTCATCTCCAATAATGTCTTTGCACCTTAATAATGTAGGCAAGAGGGCCTGACTTTGAAATCAGCGGTGGTTGCTCTGATGCCTACCTAATGGGTAAGATGGTGGGTGATTGGAAGCATCACTCGTTGCCAGGTTCTGCTCGGCTGGTCTTGGGCACTATGACATCACCTTACAACAGTGGCCTGGACAGAAGAACAGCCCCTCTCCTGGTTCATGCTACTGTGGCTTTCAAAATCCAAGGACGTGTGGGAGCTGCAAAGAAAGTGGTGAAATATATTTGCAACTGAGCGAATTTCGGAACTTCTTGTGACTTTCAAGGCTGCAGGGGAGTGGGCCAGACATGACACAAGAGTAGGTGTGGAAGATGCCGCTTTTAAGATCTGAGCTGGACGTGAAAAGATGAGGAAGTGAGAGGTTTGAGTTTTATTTTGGCTGGAAAAATGAGAAAGCAAAACTTCTTATTCCAGAGCTTGAAATATAAGAGAGGCACTGGGGTGCTGGTACTGAGAAACTTTTGTCTAGTGGATCCTTTCATTCTAGGTAGACCAGAGGGTTCATGTGCATCCTTTCTTTTTACATCTGCCATTATCACCTTTGTTTTTCTTCTGTCTCTCCTTCCTTTCTCCTCTCGTTCTTTCCAATATGCAGGGCTCCTATATCTGTGAGGAAGGGGGGGGCCTCCACTGGATGAATTAGTGGGCCAGTCAATTTATGACTGTATCCACTTATAAGAAAGTTTATATGAGAGCGGGCTCAGAATTGTAGAAGTAGCCTAGGGGGTGTCCAAACTAAAAACTCAAATTTGGCCTCTCAAAGTATGCATCATTTAGGCTAGCACTTTCCATGATATATTTGTCTTGATGGCCTACGTCTGTGTCTTTGCTGGATGGATGGACTTGCAAATAGACAGACCTGATGAAAGACCACAGGAAATGATTGCTAAGTAAAATGTGTTGTATGGAAAATAACACTTTTGTGCTCTCCTAAGAAGAACTGGGTGATAGCCCTCTTCATTTTATAAAGAACACAAGGATTAAAAGTCAAATTCAAGGCTAACTGCTCATATGTAGCCCTTTGCTGAGTGTGTCACTTCTCCTCCCTGGACTTCATCCTCTTCACCTATAAAGTGAACACATTGGACTGGATAATCCCTCAAATCCCTTCCAGGCATTTTACTTGGTATTTCTGTGATTCCTGCCTACCTGTTCCTACGCTTACGAAGCAAGAATGACTACGGGCAACATTAAAGCCCTCACAGTGTATGTGTTTCATCCAGGGAACCTGAGCCCCTCGTTGTTCATGGAGAATCCAAAGACTCTAGATATTCTGGGCCACAGGGAAGGGCTCTGCTGCCCCTTGGCCCAGGCTGAGGTGAAGCTCCGTATGAATTTTTTATAAAAAGAAATGTTTTATCTGCTAGGCATGTATCCAGTTCAGTGACGTTAGTGGCCTTAACTTTGTGCTGATACCCTGAAACCACTTGGAAATCCCACAGGTCAAATATGAGTCATACATTAAAATGTTTCATGATCCTTAAGCTGCCATTTTTTTTTTTTGCCATGTTTAGAAAATTGGCCATTGCCCTTCCAAATACCTTCCCCCATCTGCTACTTTCACCCCTATAACTGCATCCAAAGGATGCCTGTTCCATGTACCCATTCAAGCTCATCTACTTTTCACTCCACAGCACACCCCACCTCTCGTTTCCTCAAATTCTCAGCTTCAGTGTTCCATGGAGATGAATCTAAATGGAGCTCTGCTTACTCAATTATCTAGTTGTCATCCAGCCTGAGGTCTGATTGCATAATGTTCTGAGTTTGGGAGCCAGTGCTGCTTTACGACTGTAGCTTGTTTAAGTTTTATATAAAACACACATATACACAAACATCAAGCAATTCACATTGTGTTTATGTTCAGTGCCAATGTAAACCCCGAACTAAAAAACCAATAGTTGGTGTGAGCTTGAACCATAAACCCAGCTCCAAGGTACATTCAGGAAGTAGCCTTGCCTCTGCCTTCAACACCTGGGACAATCCTCTCCTCTCCCTCAGAGCCCAGAAACCACAAATGGCCACTGCCATCCTGGGATGGGAAGGGACAACAACTCATCTGGGACCTACTTATCTGAACACAGATCCCCTCATTCTCAGTTACAGTATTTGTCTCAAGGCCAAAAAGAGAAAAGAGGAACAAAATGGCAGCTACTGTCTGCCGCACCCTCTGAAATGTGCAAAGTACTTGCACATGGCTTGTCTTTGGGGGTGTTACTCCCAGCCTATAAGGATACACAGATTATCTCCTTTGTGCAGGGAGGAAACCAGGGCCCAGAGAGTTTAACTCCGTTTTTCAAGCTTTCCTAGTTATTGAATGGTGAATTCAGAATTTAAGCCCATAGTTGCCTCCATGTGGGGGGTTGGGGGGTGAGTCCATGGAATTTCCAAGTATGGAAATGCTGTGATAAAGAAATATGGACTTTAGGAGAGACTGATAATCATTTTACCTGGATTTATTGAACTAAATATAAGTATTCTTTAAAGATCAATTATCCTAAGAAGTCTACTATGATTGGTAACTATAGGCTAAAACATATCATAAGCTTTCCTTTATTTATTCACATATTCAACAAACACTTTTAAAATCCACTTTGAAGTCAAGGTCTCATGCCAGTTGTGTGTGTGTGCATGCACACACCCACAAACACACACACACACACTTCTACACACCTGCACATTTGTCCACTCATGTGCTACTGTTCTCTCTCCTCTACTGGGCCTTTGTTACAACCAAGGCCTCATCAAACCTTTCCAAGTTACTGCTCAAGGAGTGCTCTGCCCAGGGCTATTAGGAAGTAGCTTAAAGGGCCTTCAAGACCCCTGAGTAAGGAGATTCCAAGACTGGATGGTACCACCACCTCCTTAAAATCCCCTAGTATCCCTGGGAGCACCACTCTTAGATTTCATTATCTACAAACAAGGGTAATTTTCGCCCCCTCAGTGTTTCAGAGATCACACACCTGTCCCTGAGGCTGCAATACTAGTTGGTGGATTAAAGGTATAATGTAGGCTCTAAAGTGCTGGTCAACACCGTGCCTTGGGAGGAACGGTGGGCCGCCAGGGAGCAGGAGCGCTGGGGAGGAGTTTGGTGGGGGTGGAGGTGGGGAGAACCATGTTCTCTGATCCTGCTCTGTGCCTCAAGGAAGGTCAAAGACAAGGCCATTGTGTTTGTTTAGTGGCTTTGCTTTGGTTTTGCTCTTTCACAAAAGCCTGACTGCACCTGGGGGTGGAGGGGGCTGCTTCATTGTTTGGGTTGTGTCTTCTTTGTGTTCTCAATAGTCCCATCTACAAAGAAGTGAGGAATAGTTTTTTTTTTTTTTCAAACAAACAAGCAAACAAACAAAAAAGAATATTCTTTTGTTTCCTTTCTGGTTCTCTGCAGCTAGGAAACAGCCCTCATGAAGAAGGAATTTTAAAGAAATGCCACATCCTTCAGAGATAGGTCAATCTACTTATCTCTGGCTCCACCAACTTGACAATCTAGATTCTTTCCAATGCATTCTTGCCCACCACCAAAGAGTCACCTCACACCTGGGTTCTAGAAAAACCATAAGTAGTCACCCTAATTAGGTGGCCTGCTGCCTAGCACCACCATAATTTATTTATTGATTATAATGGGTAGAAACTTGGGTTATTTACAGCAAGGTTTTCTGAGCTTTCATTGATGCTACTAATTCTTGGCAGCCATGAGGGAGAATTGGCAGGTTCGGTAATCCAAAGAGAGGCTCTATGAAGCTCTCTCCTCAGAATAGCACCAAATAAGCAAATGATTTGTGATACTCAGAAGTAGTTGTGAATATTCAACTAGCTAAGGATTTAGGTTGAGGTTGTTTTGTAAACAAATCATAAAAGAAAGTTTCAACGGGAGAATAAGTGGGAAATAAGGGAAGGTGTTGCTCAATGGTGTTTACCTGAGCCTTGAGGACAGGCTGAGTCTCTGCAACCTTGAGAGAGTATAAAGGCATGGCATTTGATGGTGAGTTTAGGTCAATTAAAACAAAGGACATGTAGTTTTCATATTGCATCAGATTTACTAGACACTGTCTATTTGGTGTCACTCACTAGATGGAATTTTAAACTTCAAAAATGAAAACCTCAGTTATTAACAAAGAATCTAACATATTGGTAGTAGCAGCCATCCAAGCCAGCATACTGGTGGTTGAAACTCTCAGATGTTAGATTATAGCACCTACTGGTGAAGTTTGGGATTGCATCTCATCATGGACCTTACTCTTCATGTAGTCAATATGTTCATTCAATATTTCTTAAACAACTATTCTGTGCCTGACACTCTTCTAGGCACTGGGGATACATGGTAAATAAAGATTGACATATTTCCTATGCTAATGGAAAGCAAATCAATTAAGAAGAGACAGACAATAACCAATTAATAAGATTATTTCAGATAGTGGTAAATGCTATACAAATAACAAAACTTGGTAATGTAATGGAAAAAAATAGTCGTGGGGTCACGTGGGAGACTCTTTTATCTCGGGTAGTTTGGAAAGATCTGACATTTGAACTGAGGCATCTGAATTGAGAACAGGAAAGAAAGAACCATACAGAAAACTGACAGGGACAACATTCCAGGGAAAGGGGAGTGGGAAGTCACGTGATGCTTTTGAGAAACAGGGAGGTGGTTGGTGGGACCGAAGAGGAGAGAGCCTGAGGGATATAAGACAAGACCAAATTAGGGGCTGCTGAGTGACTCAGGCGGTTAAGTGGCTAACTTCGGCTCAGGTCATGATCTCACAGCTCTTGAGTTCGAGCTCTGCATCAGGCTGTGTGTGCTGACAGCCTGCTTCAGATTCTGTGTCTCCCTCTCTCTCTGCCCCTCCCTTGCTCGTTCTCTCTCTCACAAATAAATATTTTTTTTAAAAAATGACAAGACCAAATCGGAATTAGGACTTCGGATTTTAAGTGTCTTGGGAAAGAAGTAGGTGGTTTTAAGAAAGTGGGAAGATATTCTTTCAGGTTCAAGACCATCACTCAGGCTCCTATGTGGAACGTACAAGCAAAGTAGGGCAGCCAGGAGGCTGAGCAGCTGTGTGGGCAAAGACCAGGGGGCATTGATAACAGTGGCAGAGGTGCAGGCAAAAAAGAGGTGAGAGGATGCTTTCAAGGATTTCTAAATTATAGAGTTATAACAGGTGTTATCACTTTATTAGCTCTCAATTGGGAAACTAATATTCAAATTAAGTACTTTACTAATAGTAAATACTTACGGTTAAACTCAACTATGTCATCAGCATGCCCCCCAAAATTGACCCCCAGTTCTTCCAAACAGTAGGTATGTTTTATCAATAGTACAATGATTAAGAGTTTAAACTCAAAAATCAAATAGGCCTGTTTTCTTTTCTTTAAATTTAAATGCTTATCGGGTGCTTGGGTGGCTCAGTCAGTTAAGTGTCCGACTTCAGCTTAGGTCATGATCTCACAGTTCGTGGGTTCAAGCCCCGCGTTGGGCTCTGTGCTGACAGCTAGCTCAGAGCCTGGAGGCTGCTTCGGATTCTGTGTCTCCCTCTCTCTCTGACCCTCTCCTGCTCATTCTCTCTCTCTCTCTCTCTCTCTCTCTCAGAAATAAACAAAACATTTAAAAATTTTTTAAAAAATGTTAATGCTTATTTATTTATTTGAAGAGAGAGAGAGAAAGAGAGAGAGAGAGAAAGAGCATGCATACACAGGAGCAGAGGAGGGGCAGAGAAAGAAGGAGACGAGATAATCCCATGCAGGTTCCACGCTACCAGTGCAGAGCTCAATGGGGGCTTGATCAGGCAAACCATCAGATCATGACCTGAGCTGAAAACAAGTCTGATTGCTTAACCAACTGAGCCACCCGGCATCCCCAAATAGGTCTGTTTTCAAATTTTGGTGATGTCCTGAGGTGTTTGACAAATCATTAAATTTCTTGATTTGCAATTTTATTAGCTGAAAATAGGAATAATAAAAGTACCAACCTCTCCGTTGTTGTGGGGCTTAACTGAGATCATCTATGCACACAGCCTGGTCACAGACACTTTACAAGTTCTTAATGCATATTAACTGATGTTCGTTTTAATACTTCTTCTAGGTAGAGAGAGATGCCTTATTCCTATAGTCCAATTTGTAAGACACATACATGTCTTGTCTGACTTGTATATTCACAACAAATCTTTAAATTTCTGAATATGTAGTTTTTCATTTTTTTCTCATTTTTAATCAAGTACAATTGACATAATCATCTATACATATTTAAATTTTATAATTTTTTTATAATTTAAGTTCTGATGTAAATGTATACTTACAAAACCATCACCACAATCAAAATAATGAAAATACTTTCTATCCCCAAAAGTTTCCTCATGTTTTCTTGTGCCACCTCCCTGTTCCTTCCTGTCCTCCCAACCCGAGTCCCGGCAGCCACTGATCTGCTTCTGTCACTATAGATTGGTTTGCATTTTCTAGAATGGATATACATGGAATCATATGTTCTGTATTTTTGTTTTCCTGGCTCCTTTTTCCCTCAATGCAATTATTTTGAGGTTTAACCATGATGTTTACATGTCAATAGTCCCCACCACAGCTTGTTTATCTGTAGCTGTTGATGGACGTTTGGGTTGTTTCTAGTTTTTGATTATTACAAATAGAGCTGCTATGAGCATTCTTGTACAAGTCTGTGTGGGGCCATGTGCTTTCATTTCTCTTAGATAAACACGTAGAAGAGGCTGGCTGGAGCTCATGAGCAGTATATGACTAGCTTGTTCAGTAAGTGCCAAACTCTTTCCCAAAGTGGTTGTACCATTTATACTGTCACAGCACACCTGGGAGTTCCTGATGCTCAGGCACTTGATGTGGTCAGTCTTCTAAATTTTAGCCATTCTAGCAGGTGTGTAATGGCTTCCCATTGTGCTATTAATTTGCAATTTTGTTATGAATAATGATGTTAATTAAGCATCTTTTCATGTGCTTACTTCTTCTTCCAAACTCTTGAAATAATTATTTACCTCTAAATTTCATTAGCTATTATAGGCTCTCGTAAGTAAATAAAGAAGCAGCTAGGTGATAGATAGATAATAGATAGATAGATAGATAGTTGATAGATAGAAGCTAGGTAGGTAGGTAGGTAGGTAGGTAGACAGACAGATGGATGAATGGATAGATAAATAGATAGGTAAGTAGGTAGATAGATGGATGAATGGATGGATGGATGGATGGATGGATGGATGGATAGATAGATAGATAGATAGATAGATACTAGGACAAATTTGAGTTCCTATCATGTGCCAGGTATGATTCTAGGTAATAAGAATAGAGTATTGAATAAAACAAACTTCTACCCATGTGGGGTTTCCATTCAGGCAAGGCAGGCAATAAACAGGGTCATGTCATGATAGGCACGTATAGATACTATGGAGAAAAATAAAGCAGCACGATGTGACGGAGAGTGAAAAGATGGGGTAAAGCTGGAGCAGTATTTTCAGAGGACTTCAGATTGTGACACGTAGGACCCCCACTGCATTGCCAGATCCGTGAGGGCTCCTTACAGCACTTCCTGTCTGCAGCATTTTGCACCACGGATAATGTTCAATGCATGCTTGTTAATTAATTATTCTTATTTCTATGCCTTCTTCCACAATGGCAGGGACCCTCCCATCTGTTTTGATCACTGCTGAATTTCTCTCACACAGGTCCAGGCCAAGAACACAGTAGGCGTGTGCATAATAAATATTCGTTAGCCCAATGAATGGAGGAAGGAAAACTGATTGCTACATCGGAAGAATGTGATATACAGAGACAGCCCCGTTAGTGCCAGCACCAAGGCAAGAGTCCAGATTTATAGGGACAACCAGCAGAGGCCACTTCCGCCAGCTTCCTCCCCAGGGCAGACTCCTGCACCACGGCTCCCCCACACATTTGTTCCTGTCTGGTCAGCACTGATCTGCTACAGGTGCTCTCCCGGGTGTCCTTGTCTCCACCAGAGAATTGCCTGGTTTCAGGTAAAAGTCAACAGCTCCAAACCCCTCCTCATGTGGACTTACTGTCCCATTTACTGCATTCTGCGTGATTAGTGATGTCAGAATTGTCCTCCGTCTCCACACTGAGAGCTTGAGAAGCAGCGGAAGACGGTCTTATCAACCTTGTGACCTTCTTGGCCCCATTTCAGTATGAGATACAGAAGAACTCAGTAAACATTTATTGTATTAAATTGAATCCTTAGTCCCTCTAAATGATTCAAGATGTCACTGAAATATCCTTCACCACTCTAGAAGGCAGAACACACACAAAAAAAATAGCCTGTGTTCCTGAAACATGAGTGGTTAAGGTTAGACTTAAGGAAACTTTTTGGTTTTTTGGTTCAAAACCCACACATATAATTTTATACTTGGCAGTTTTTAAAAATGGAACTTTTTGGTCTAAAATGGTTTTGAATTGGTCCAAAGAAGAGACAGGGGTATGGGTGAGGTGACCTTTAAAAGTTGTTGGAAATGTGTTCAAATGCGTCACAAGGTCTGATTCATAGGCAGCATCCTCCTCGGGCTCAAGTTCCAATCCTGAGCTGCCTGGGCTGTTAGAGTCCACCGAGGCTCCTCCTAAGAACTGCGGCCCCTGCCTCCCTGTCCCAAAGTTTATAGCCACTGCAAAGCTCAGGAATGGTGACCCTTGCATGGTAGGGAGGTGACAGCCAGGCCGGTCTGCAAATCAGAGTTCCCTGGAGGTTCCCCAGGAAAACCATGCCCCCCCAAGGCACGTTGCTTCCATCACAACCTGTGCTGTGCAGTGTGGAAAAGGTTTATGATGGCCTTGCCCCAGAGCCGTAAAGTTTATTCCTGCACATTAGCCCATCCATTGTCCCCTGGCCCGTTGCCTCTTTCATCTTCTTTAGGTTGGCCTGTCAGGATCTCCTTTCAAAAAGACAGACCCCACCAGGGTAGGACAGAGCTGCAGGAGAGGGGGGATCTGCTCTATCAGCACCTCAATAAAGGCATTCATGTGGCCCCCACCTCACCCTGGCAGATCTTACATTACTCATTATCTGTGGTGCTCTGAGAATCTAAATAATCTTAGTTCCCCTGGCCTGTGCACTGACTCTGAGGATACTATGGATGAACCAGAGGTGAGATAAATGCTAACAAAAGGAACATCTTCTCATTGGATGGCAACCTGGGGGAAAGGGCAGTTGTGTCTGTATCCACAGTTTTACTTGAAGGAGGAACTGTGTTCCTTCCCAAGTCAGGATCCCCGAATCCATGAGGGAATATTTTAATGTACTAAGGGAATAAGATAGAGAAAATAATAAGATGGTAATATTCTTATCCATAGTGTGGGGATAATATGCCATCCACATAAAGACTGGCACCCAGAAAGTGAGCCATAAATGTCACATTGGATTATTATCCACTGTAACTATTAGATCCAACTTTCCAGGAAGTCAGTTGCGTAGGTAGAGAGAGAGAGAGAGAAGGGAGATACAAGAATAGAAGTCTAAATAAGACAACTGAGAACCCAATTCTTGCTGAGAAGCAGTGTATAGTAGCAAAGAAAGTGCCAACATTGAGAGCTAGACAACCTTATATGTTATGGGAATGAAGGGCATGTCAAGGGTCCCCCCCCACAGAGGGGATACGCAACATGTATTGGTTCTTTTCTTCTCCTTCCTTCTTTTCACCTCATTGACTCGGTTGTTTCTCAACAGGAAGTTCTTTCTGTCCAAAAGTAACTCATGATTCATTCATAACTAGGCTCAAATCCCACCGTTAGAGATCCTTTTTCACTTATGACCATCCCAGCTGTTTCCAATCTCAGCGGTGCTGCTTATTAAGCATGTGGATTTGGGTATGTGACTTGGCCATACGGAATCTTAGATTCCTCTTCTAGTGAAATGAGATGTTGGCAGTTATATCAGAGGGTTATCAGGATGATTCTATGAGATAATGCACAAAAGGATGTAGCATACGGCAACACTCAAGAAATGTATGTCCATAGGGGCCCATAAACACGCTCAGGTATAGGAGTGATGGCTACAACAGTTATACTGGGTAGAATGTATGCAATTTTTACTAACAATGTGGAAAAATATGTTGCTTCATCCAAAACGTTGACTTAGTGAGCTGTAAATGAAAGAAGATGTTCATATCCCAGAGGAGGAATGTGAGAGAGGGCATTCCGCTTCTCCGACTCTCTTCCTGAAAATCTCTTTCATTGCTTTTTTTGATGAAATGAAAAACATTTCTACCAACTGAGTGCAATACGACAACCTCCCTGGCTTGCATGTTGCTTCTCACTGAACTCTCGGGAGGCACTGTACCCCACTCTCCCGTACATGGTCCTCATCAGGGGTTATTAGGCTCTTCTCTCCACAACCATGCACAGGGGTAGCTTAAGGCAGTAGCTTATGACTTTTGAGAAGTGCCAAGCTTGGGCTTTATCCGACTGGTATTTCTTTACCACAATGCCTCTGTTTTGTGGATTGAAAAGCTTGAAGCTTACAGCTTAGAAATGAGTAGGTTAAAGCTCTAATGAGAAAAGAACAGAGAAAGATAGTGAATTTCAGGCTGTTTTCAAACTGCAGTGAATTTTAGGTTGTTTTTTTGTTTGTTTGTTTTGAATCATAGAAGCTATTTGTGTTGATTGTTCTAAGACAAACGCTAGAGTTTGATATTGGAGTAGCTGGATGGCCAGCCCCGGTGTGGAATGCATATGACACCCTGCCTACACCCAGAGAAACTGTTTCACCCTGAAGAATAATTATACTTGCAAAAGCTATCTTTACTGTGTTCCTGCTGAATGGAGGCTTTAATCACTTAATCTCTTAGAAGTAAAAGCTGCATGGTATTCTGGACCTTACTGATGCTGACCAAGAAGGCTACTAATAACCTGGCAAGAAGGCAAACAGTTCTTTCTGAGGAACAGTGATTAAATCCAGTTTACTCCTATAGAACCTCAGGGGCTGTCTTGTCACTCTGCTTGATGCCAATCCTTCCATTTAGGCCTTAGAATGTTCTGTTTTTCCTTCTGGGTAGTCTGTCTTTGCATTTGCCCATGTCCTTGCCCAGTTGGAAAGCTATGTGCTAACCTGGACTGATTGCCCTGGATTCTACACCTTGCCTGCTCCCTCTTGGGTGGCCTGATGTGCTCAAGTCTGAACTTGGCTTTCCTTCGTGGGTTCATGATACTCATGTGTCCTTCCTGCTATGCTAACTGGTCCCCTGTTTCTGCCCTCACCAGTGTTCCAGATTCATCTATACTTCTGGCTTGGCTCTGGTTCCTGGACCTTCCTGAGCAACCCAACAATGGCTGCTGGAAAAGCCCAGTGCTGGATTCTCCTACACTCTCATCTGAGTAGTTCAAAGTTTCTGTTACTTTTCGATGCCCTCATATTACCCATAAGAAATGACCATAAGAAAGACTGGCTGTATAACAAGAGTCTTATCTGCATTTTGCAAAGAGGTAAGTGAAATTCCAAAATGATGAGGTCATTCAGACCAAGACCAGCTTCAAGACAGTGCCCACTTGCCCTGACACTCATTCCTGCTTTCTTGTCTGCTCACATTCTCAAGATCCAGGAGGATGATCTTGTTAGACCACAGGAGGTGAGATGCAGAGCAGAGAAAACTACCTGCCAACTTCCTGCCCATCATGGGCTCTCTGCTATGACTTGAAAGGAAGAGGAACAATTCTGTTCTATGTAATGGAGACCACTATGGGGAAAGTCACTATCAATTTCCTGGTACTATAGTAACAAGGTACCACAAACTGGGTGGCTTAAAAGAACATAAATTTGTTGTCTCATGGTTCTGGAGACCAAAGGTCTAAAATCAAGGTTATCAGCAGGACCCTGATCTCTCAGAAACCCTAAGAGGAATCCTTTCTTACCTCCTCCTAGCTTCTGGTGCTGCTTGCAGTGTTTGGCGTTCCTTGGCTTATAGATACATCACTCATATCCTCTGTCTTACCTGCTGTTTTCCCTGTGTCTCTATCTTCATCTGGCTATTTTCTCATAAAGACACCAGTCATGTTGGATTAGGGGCCCCTTGTACTCCAATATGACCTCATCTTAACTAATTACATCTGGAATGTGTAATTACCCTACTTGGAAATAGGGCCACATTTTCAGTTATTAGGATTTAGGACATTCAACATACCTTTTTTTCCAGGGTCGGGGCGGGGGGGAAGGAATTCAACTAATAAAAAACACTTATGTTAGAATAAGTAGAATTCCTTTTCGGGAGAAGGGGAGGTCATCCAAAAAGCATGGGGACCACAGCATGGAAAGAAAAACTCTCCATAAATATGTTGATGAGGTTTGCATCAAGAAGTAGATGTTCCATCTTCTGAGTCTCTTGCTTACCAGGAAAGAGAGGTCTACCATCATCAGCTTCCTCTCCAGGGTCCTGGTAGGAAGATTGATGATAGCAAAGTCCCCAGGCACGTGCCATCAAGTTGGATGCGCAGGCATTGCATTTGTTCTTTTGCTCCTGGGCAAAATCCTGCATTCACACTTTTCTTGATGCCTAACTCATTGGTACACTCAGAATTTCCAAGACCTAGAGGCCAAGTCTTAGGTTCAATTCTTGAGCTTCCTGCTACCTCAGAATATAACTTGGAACATGCCAAAATATAACTTGGAACAACTCTCATAGAACCTGAGAGTTGAAAAGGAATTCGCCGTAACATCATCTGATTTCCTCCTCAGAGCAGGGAATACTTTTATTGTTTTCTTGACAGTAGCCTTCTAGCTACTGTCTGATCATTCAAAGACAGGGAAGTCACTACATTAGAGGATCCCATTTCCTTGTAGGTACGCTTTAGTAGTTAGAAAACTCTACCTTATGCTGAGTCAAGCCCTAATCCTTATTATCAGCCACCCTTTGATTAATCCAACTTTTAGCTTCCAGTGCATGTTTTTCAAAGACTGCCCCATGTGGCTCTAGGATTTCTGGGGAGCTCCTCACCTCTGTCTGTGGTGAGAAGAGAGAGCTATCTGTCTCTGGAACATTCCTGCTTCAATTTGAGCATCTCTTTCTCCCTTTTCCCTGCTCTTTTTATTTATATTTCAGCGTGAGATTTTTGTTTACCAGGGGATTCTAACCAAAAGAAAAAAAAATAATATATACGAATTGTTTGTCCACCTAAGACAAAGTCTTCAAGTCTTCAGGTCTTTGAAAGTAGCCATTATTCCCACTTCCCAGCTCCTTATTCCCTTCCTCAGAATACATTTCCCCAGCTCCTTCAACAGGGACTCTAGTTTGACTTCCCAATCCTTCAGATTCTCCAATCTGTATAAAGACCGTGCTCCTCTGGACCATCTGTTTTCAGTATAATAAATGTGATGACACTTTAACATGAAGGTAGTGTGGAAATTATATAATTAATGTTCTCATTTGTTTGTGGTTCTCAAATGGAGGGCGTGCCCCTTTCAGGTCACTTCTGGCCTAAGAAGTTCTTGTATATGGAATCCCAATTGTCTACAACATGACTGCAGAGAAGCGTTTCCTAGTAAGAAGGTCTTCCTTTATTTGATCCTTACCTCATCTCACTCATCATTGGGTGGCATTGATCTTTTCTACTGATCTCTAATACCCATCTTAACTGTCCTCCACCTACCACAGAAACATAGTATCAAGCCCATACTTAAGTCCATGAGTGTAACAGAATTTGCTTCCCCAATAGTCTGGACTCTACATAGCAGGTTGCAGACACTGAAGGCAAGAACTCTGTATCCACACATGCTCTGACACAGTGCTTGCCTTTATGGGAGTAGGAGCTCCAGACTGTGTGCTGAACAAACAAATGATCAAATGATGCATTCTTCTACATTCTTTCATTTGTGTTATTCTTGGCTTCTTGTCCATCTCCCACCCTACCCCATCCAAATGGGATCATAAGTAACCTGAGGGGAGATCTGATGCCTTCTATGCTGCTGAAATAGCAGAGCCCATGAGAATGTTGAGCAATGGAGAGTAACAAGAAATACTGTTGGTTGATGATCTCAGAGTGAGAGGATCAAGCAGTGCCTTGTCAGTCAGGGATCCGTAGGTATGGATAGGCACTGATTTTTTTTATTCATCTTTTTAGACAAAGGTTTTGACTCACCATGCTTCTTTGAAGTNTGTGGGTATGGATAGGCACTGATTTTTTTATTCATCTTTTTAGACAAAGGTTTTGACTCACCATGCTTCTTTGAAGTAGCTCCCTCCAGTTCTGCCCCTCAGTCCATGCTTGGGTCATGGAAATTTTTCACGTAGACGCGACAACATGCACATCCTTTATGAGCTCTGGTGACTTGGGTTGCACCTTGAAATTGCAAAAGTGAAAGTTTATCTAATGATTTTTAATTAATTTTAATTACTTACATTTTGAATGGTGGCTTAACATTCTGAATCCCAGACCCTCAGATGACTCTGGGACTCCTGCCAACTTCCTCATTACACATTGGCTCCCCTAACACTATTTGATAATGAAAGGCTTTAAAGCAAGCCCCCCAAATATTCAATATGTAATGGGGAGCCCCTGGGAGACAAGGGTGGATTATAGCGTGGGGTGTGGACAATATAACTCACTGAATTTATGAAAAGACATTTTCAGCCAGGGAGCCTCCTACTTATAGCAATGAGGCAGAATTCTTTCTCCCTTCAATCTTGCTCTTGCACATCGGTATCCTAACCCTAAAACAACCCTATTGTAATGTTGAGACGATAGAAACAGTAGCCCCAAAGGAATTAGATGGTATTTCCTCCCAAGGCTGGAAAGTGACTTAATTTTTGGAGATAGATCAGAGGATACAGAAAAGCAGGAGGTACATATCCTGTGACAGGAAGGACTTGGGCACGATACAAGAAAGCACTTTCTGGTGTTAGATGGTGATACACACATTGGTATAGGTTTCCAGGCAAGGTTGAAAACGCTCTTGGAGTAGAGGCTGCAACATTTAGGAAAGCATGTGGTCTTTGACACAGGACCAGTCAGGTTCCAAACCCTGAGGTGTTTCAGCTGTGGGAACATGGCAAGCCATTTGGCTCCCAGAAATTCAGTTTACACTTCTACACCCATTCTTGTTTCACCAGATGGGGTGAATATTTTATATAGTTTATGACACACACTGGATGCTGAAAAATATTAATCTCCTCTGTGTTAGTTTGTTCTGGCTGCTATGACAAAAATGTCATAGACTGGGTAGCTTACAAGTGTCTGAAATTTATCTCTCAAGGTTCTGGAGGCTGGGAAGTCCAAGATCATGACCCCAGCACGTTCAGCGTTTGGTGAGAGCCTGCTTCTTGGTTCATAGATGGCTGCTTTTGGCTGTGTCCCCACATAACAGAAGGGGTGAAAGAACTCTCTGGGGACTTTTTAATAGAGACATTAATCTTATTCAGGCCTCCACCTTCACCATCTACTCACCTCCCCAACTCTTTCCAACCAAAAGCCATCCCACTGAGGGTTAGGTTTCCATATATGAATTTTGAAATGTTCAGCCTGGAGTCTTCTCATTCCTTTATCTTATTTAAAAAATATATGGACAGCTTTTGTTTGGTTTAGATCATGCAGGGGCAGTTTTACTTCGAGGCAAGAGAGGATAACACGATTCTTGAGATTAGTTTTGGTGCTGGAATATTAGAAGGCTGTGTAATAAATTAACAGGTATCATTTCTGTCTCACACTGACATTGGATACAGAGAAAAGCAGTAGAGGAAAGAGTTCTGTCTGCTGGAAGCTGTAACAGGCTAGACTCCATGCATGATAATCTAAAGCCCTGATTTTCTGAGGATCCTGAATATATGAATAAGTCATGTGTATGGTGCTAGTGCTGATGACTAGCCCAACCCGGGGTCTATTCCTGGATTTAGCAGGCTCGTGCAGGACGGGCAGATATAGAATTGTGTAACTTCCACTGCTGTTGACATACTTAGCTTACTATTAGCTCTGAAATGGGCGAGGGGGCCAGATTACACCATTGTGCGAAAGATAGGGCTCACTGAGATACAGCCATTCATGTTTATTCAAAAGATTTAGTGACACCACTTTTGAGGTAGCAGCTGAATTTTACTCCAAATCCAGATGTTTATTGAAGTTATTTCCTGGTCATCAGAGAAGATATTTCCATTTCTCTCTTTCTCTACCCACCTTTTCTTAACTGGCTGTTTTTCCCATTTTTCATATATATTTTTTTCCCTTGGTTAACAACTGGGATTTGCAATTTGAAGTCTCTGTCAGGAGTTTTGAAGTGGAAATGAGTTTAGGCGATTTTAAATTAGTATCAATGGAAAGAAATTTTAAGAATTATATGAGTTCACCAAAGTCAAGGATGTTTGATCTTAGTGGTATTCTTCTTCTGGACCAACTCCTTTCTCAGAGATTGAAGTAGATATGACGCTTGCTGCCATCCAGGGAGGTTGGAAGGAGCTGAAATTGGCAGAAGTGAGCCAAGTGAGAAGTTGCCTATCTCTTTCCTACCCACGGTCTGTGCATAATTTATAGCTTGGAGATTATACACAATCTCTTATTCATGAACTTTTAAACAGACTGGTTATTATCATTGACCCAATGAAAGGGGGCTACTTCTACACTCTCCCTTCTTTCCCCCAGAGTCAAAGACACAACAAGACACTGATATTCTCAGATCCCTAAAAAAGCAAGCCATCAGTTCCTCCAAAGCCCTTCCCTTTGAACCCTTGATAAGCTGTTACATATCCACTTTGGATGTGACCTTTTGTACCAAAACAGACTCCACCATCAGCAGATGCTATGCAAGTGCCACTCTTAGAGTATGGGGGACTAAGGTGTGAAGAGAGAGAGAAAACAAATACTGGCTGGAAGGGAAAAATAATATTGAAAGAGTAAAGTATATTTATTTTCTCCCTTGTGGCAGTTAAAATTAAATAAACAAACAAACAAAATGAACAGGTGCTTCCTACACTAAGTTTCCATTCTCTTCTTCCCTCTTGCCCCATTTTGCCTGTGTCCTCATCCATTTCAGAAGATGACCCAGGAGAGAGGGCAAGATGGCGGAGAAGTAAGGAGCTCCNCCAAGTGTTTGGAATCATTGAGATTACTTATTTTTAATGTTTGTTTATTTTTGGGAGAGAGAGGGAGAGAGAGAGGGAGACTCAGAGGGAGGTGTCAACACAGAGTCCAACAGGGGCTCAAACCCATGAACCATGAGTTCATGACCTGAGCTCAAGTTGGATGCTTAACCCACTGAACCACCCAGGTGCCCCCATTGAGATGAATCTTAAATGATATTTGAACTCAGGGATCAAATTCTAGTGAGAGCTCTTGCATTTCCCCCATGCAGCCAGAGCAAGGGAGAAGAGAACAGACACAGATGGGAGGGTAGTCAGAGAGAGAAGCAGTGAGGACCAGCCTGGGTTGAGGGGGATTCCCATACAAACACAGGTTCACTGTCATCTGTGACTCCACCTGGGCTTGCAGAGGGTGGCACTGAGGCTAAACTTTCTTCCCAATTGTTTAGAAAATTGGTCATTCCTTGGGCAACCTGGATCAAATTCACCCACATGTCATCCTGCTCAAAGGCCAGGCCCCTGAAGTATTTTGTGTTCAATGCTAAGGAGTAAAACTAAGAAGGTACACTTCCTGCCTTTCCAGTTTAGGCCATTTATATGGGCTTTCATCTCTGACAGCCATTTCATGCTCCTTTTACTGAAGCTTGGGAGGCAACCGAAGCCAGTTCTCAACACCTTTGAGAAAAGACTGGCACTTCTCTGAAATTGAGAGCAGGTTTTTTACAGTTTTGGCCCCCCAGCGCTCCTCTGCGACTATAGGTGACTTGCCTGCATTGCTCTGCACTTTGTCAGTGTCTGGGAGTTAGATAGTCATGAATGGATTAGCGACGTCTCTCTCTAGACCCAGGGGTTCTCTTTGTTTGTCCACCCACTGAATTTGTTCTATCTTTTCTTTGCTTCTTTCACTTAAAAAAAAATAGCAAAAGACATTTTAAATGACTGAGGCAGTGAGGTGCCAGAGCTGTGGCTTCCATACTTTCTTAAGTAAGAATGGGATTCAGAAACATTTCATATGTTCCATTCAGGTAGCTACCCAGGAGTCTCACCAGGGGAGAAAGCAATAGAAGCAGGGAGATCACAGGGGAAGACAATGCACAGCCGTGTTCAGAGAATCCCAGCTACACCTCTTTCTTCCCTCCCTATCCACTCCCCAAGGGGCTGGAGGAGCTGCTATGAAAGAGCCTTTCATGGAATGAAAAGCCAAGAAAACTACAATTGCACGTGTCTTGGAGACCACAGCAAATGAAGTGCAGCGCTCTGCTAATTAAGTGATGGAGGTAGCAAAGCTATTTTGGACCTCAGCTATCCTGGTGTTTTCCAGAACAGAGTCTTTCCAGGCCTCCTGGTCCCAGAACTTTGCTGTCGGTCCCTACTTCGGGGCAGTATCTGAGCTCTGCCTTGAGAATTCCCCACTGGTGCACTGACCTGAAAGCTGACAGATGTTCTCTTCCACGGTTCTTCTCTTCCAAGGTGGTGAAGTGTGATGCGTGGAAATCACACTGAATTTTGAACCAGGAGTCCCAGATACTAGACCTGCCTCAACTTAATCCTGTCTGTGGCTTGTCTTGTTTTTTTTTCCCTCTGTGAAACAGGTTAGCAGTTAATTCTCACGTCACAGGGCTGTTGAAAGCAAGGGACCCAGATATGCTTTATCAACTGTAATGGGCCCTCTTATTCTACTGCGACTCTTCCTAATGAGGCTGAAAACTTTCAGAAAAAAAGGCAGATTGAAACTGCTGAGGAAAGGAGAGAGGTCCAAACAAAAGGAGCCAATTAACAATGTGATAAAGTCATTTTCTTATATTTAATATCATCCAGCCGTACGTTACACATAGTATCTTAAAAGTAAGTCATTGTTTTTTCTTGCTCCTCACCCTTTCTATTCTCACTCTCCTCTTCTAATGTTAGTCTGTCTACCCAGTTCGTAAGAGGAAGAAGATGAAGTGGGAAGAATCACTTCACTGTGACGTTGCTCAGTAATAGGTGCTCAGGGTGGGTACGGGCTCACTGGAAAGTCTACAAGTGGCCGAGAGAGAACAGTCTGCAGGATGAAACCCCCAGGAACTCTCCTCCATGCAGATGATCTGTTTGCCTCTGTCTGAGAGGTGGCTTGCCTCTTGGGGACTCTTGAGGGTCCTGACCCCTGGCTTTATTGGCTCAAACTTGACAAATGGACTTAATTTGATGGAATGTCTGCATTTATCAGAACACTCAGAGCTCTCCTAGAGGCAGAGAAATTCCATCTCTTAGAGCTTTTTGCTCATAGTGGTTGTCTCTGCTTCACCCCAAAAGCTCCACGCAACTTCTCATCTCAACGTGTCTACCTCTAGGCTAATAAATCAGTCCTTCCTCCTGTTTGTTCTCGACTCTATTTCGTGGTGTTGACACCATTAACCTTGTCAGAGCTGTTCAGCAGGAAAGCCTTACATTTCTCTTCCTACACAGACTGAGAGTCTTTATTTGTTTCTTTCCAAAGGTATGAACTTTCTCAGTCTCAGAGGTGCCCATCCTATCATTTACAGAGTAATCTAAGAAAAGCCAACCCAGGCTGTTGTGAAAGTAGACCACCTCAGGATTTTCAATAGTACCCGGATGTCCAACCCCAGCTTCTTCACACACAAAAGACAGGATTATATGAGAATAGCAGCCCTCCAATTCTGCTGCAATCTAGCATTCTCAGATTCACAGAGATGGCTCAGTACAGTAGGTGGTCCTTATGGGTGGTAAGGAGACAAGTTGATACCTTTCCTGTGTTAAACCAGAATCTTAGGGGGGAAGCACAGCTATGCTGACTTTTTAAAAAGATTTTTTTAATGTTTTTATTTATTTTTGAGAGAGAGAGAGAGAGAGAGAGGATGAGAAGGAGAGAGTTAGAGAGAGAAGGAGACACAGAATCTGAAACAGGCTCCAGGCTCTAAGCTAGCTGTCAGCACAGAGCCCGACGCAGGGCTCGAACCCACGAACCATGAGATCATGACCTGAGCCAAACTCAGACGCTTAACCTACTGAGCCACCCAGGCACCCCTCAGGTATGCTGATTTAAATAGGATCCTTCAGTGAGAGGTCAACCATGGCTCAGGCTAAACACATCAACTGACCATTGAGGTTACTTTTTAAAACATGAAACTAGAGTCTCCATTCCATGGCTTCCATCATCAGCTCTGGAACCACACTTTTGAAACATCTTTTGGTTATAACTTGACCTCAGCCTTGATCCCAAGACCAGAACACATTCTCATGCCCTTGCTTTAGTAACATGTTTCTGTATTGTTCCATACAGCCTCAATCTCTTGTGGTAACTATATGGGGTTGAATAGGGTCTCTTCTTGACCTCCAATCCCCTATTGCCAAATTCATGCCTCCCCAAAACCTTGAAACCTATTTGGAAATAGGGCCATTGCAGATAAAAGTAAATAAAATGAAGTCATGTTGGACTAAGGTGGACCCTAATCCAATAATTTATGCCTATAAAAGAAGAGAAAACAGAGACACAGATACAAACAGGGAGAACACCATGTGATGGTGGAGGCCGAGACTAGAGTAATATAGCTACAAACCAAAAAACACCAAGAATTACCAGCAACCACCAGAAGCTAGGAGAGACACATGGAACAGACTTCCCCTCAGAGTCTCCAGAGAGAACCAATCTTGCTGGTACCTACAGTTCAGGCTTCCATTCTTCCAAATGGTGAGATAATAAATCTCCATAGTTTTAAGTCACCCAGTGCGTGGCATTTTGTGATGGCAACTCAAATAGGGATTTACTCAGCAACTACCCTTCCTCTTTTCAATTCCCCTTCCATTCTGTAGCCACCAGGATGGGGATGATTATTCCCAAACCAGCTTGTGACTGCAACCTGCTTACTAGCTCTGACAATGTGACCGAGGCCTTCCAGCTCTCACCCCTCACCATCTGTCTTCTCTGCTGACAAGAAACTACCTGCCTAGAGCTCATAATAATGCCTGCCCTGAACACTCCACCATTACGTCCTGTAATAGGCAGTCAAAACCTTGCTCTGTTCACTGTCGCCATCTGATAGTCTGGACTCCCACCTTCTGCCTGTTATGCCCTCTGGCCACCACCAGCCACCCACCTGGCAGTGGCCAGGTCTATCTTCACAATGCAACCCCCTGTGTTGAGAAGAGGTCTATTCTAGGTCTGACTCAAGGCTATTCTACCCTATTTCTGTTTGATAACCTTTTTTCGCTGGCTATATTGCTGGGTATGGCAGGAAAGTTGGGGGTTGAATGCTCTGAAGCCTTGTCCCTCCTTCAGAAGGTATTGTTTGACTTATACTTCCTCCTGCCTTCCATTTTATTTACTATGCAGGGAGTGCAGTCCTTCATTCTGTTGGGCGCTTGGCACCGTTTAGATTCTCAAATGTGCTGGCAAAAGATTCTGTCTTTCTATGGGGAGCTCCTTTTGTTCTCTCATCCTTTGACTTTCTTTTTTCTTCCCTTCTCTTTCTTCTAAAACCAAAACAAAGGAATTTTAAATGAGCCAATTCATTGCCTGCAAAAATGGTCTTATCCATATCTTGGTAAGTAATTAGTAGCATCAGAACCCTTACTGAGTACATTTTTTTTATCTGCTTCCCATTTCACCCTTAACCCATACATCCTAAAAGCTATAATCTCCAAAATCAGAATAAAAAGGCACTTCAGCTGTTTTTTCATTAATTCACAGAAAATGAGAGAAAGAGTAAGACACACACACACACACACACACACACACACACACGGCACACTCAGAAGGAATAGATGATATGGGTAGCCACAGGAAGCCAGTGTGGGTGAGAACCTTATAGATCTGTGATAGAGAGATGCAGGAAACCAACTTACGCTATCTGTGACAAGGTTACTGGCAGGAAAATACAGTAAAACCTTGGATTGTGAATAACTTGTTCTGCGAGTGTTCTGCAAGATGGCCACACATTTCTAATACACTTTAACTTGATAAAAAGCAATGTCTTGCAATACGAGTAGTATGTGACACTGAATGTCACATGATCGCAACTGAGTCAATGGTACTCTCTCTCTCTCTCTCACTACGGGATTGTGGGTGATCATCTCCTATGCTCAGATGCTCGGTCTAAGGCCATGGTGTTTGAAAGAAATCAGTGATTTTTCAGAGCGTTAGAAGGTGCCCACAACTGGCACTAATGTATTTTTTGTCACTTCCGAGTATCTCTGGACATCCCTTTGCTTTTCCAGGCAAGGGTAAGCTTAGGAATGCTTTGCTTCATTCTAGGTCAGCCTGCCTGCAGATACAGACCCTTTCCTCTGCTGCCTTATGCCTTCTTGCCATGTAGATTAAATACAGTATATGACAAGAGTTTATTAATACTGTCCTGTACTCAACATCCATTAGTGATAGTGAAAGTCGTCCTACATAGTAACCCTACTCTTTCTTGTCTCCCTCACACCAGCCACAAAGGTTTCCAAAGGTTAAGTGCAGGTTAACTTGTTTGTTTTCTTTGTATTTTATATTTTCTTTATTATTTTATATTATATTACAGTACTGTAATCATTTTTATATGATTATTTTGGGTTGTGGAACGAAGCATCTGAGTTTCCATTATTTCTTATGGGGACATTTTCTTTGAGATATATAAGTGCTTTGGATTACAAGCATGTTTCCAGAATAAATGATGCTCACAAACCAAGGTTTTGTTTGGTTTACAAGGTTTAACTTTGGAGATGTAAAACCAGGAAGAACGTGGATTAATATTTATGGAGTATTCCTCTTCTGTTTAGTGGTATATCAAATCACAGCATTGTAGATCTAGAGGACCTCTCACTAGAAGGATGAGAAAATCGACTCCAGAGAGGGTATCTACTCTTTAAGCCACAAGCAATCAAGTATGGCCACTCACATCTAGAAGCACTTTCAGTGCTGAAGCAGAATTTGTAAATCCCTGGAACGAAAGAAAAGTAAAGTTCATGAGGTGGCTTTTCTGTTAACATCAATAGGTGGGGCTTAAGGATTTCTGGTCATTTTGATCACTCCCTAACTTTGTTCCAGGTTTTCTAGGGACATGTTGCATTTGCAAAGTCGGGCCTCATCCCACTGTCGGGTGGGCCATGAGATGGATGCCTCATGTCCTTTGTCCTTCTTTGTCTTCGTCTTCTCACATAATATTTATTTATACAGTGCATATAATAAAGGGAGACTTACTGATGATTGGGGAGTGCCAGAAACTGTGATAAGGTCTTTGCACGATTTGGCAGAAAGTACAAATTGCCTCTCTATCCCCTTGGATCCTTTACTGTTTACCAACTTTGTGCAATTTCAGGTGTGCTTCTGCTCCCGACGACCAGGCCCTGAATCTTTTGTCAAAGAGCTGCCCTCAGGCTCCAGAACCTTCTTTTCTTGTATGTGCAGAGGACCATAAGTGCTTGGGAATTTATATCTCTTAGGGGGCAGCCCTTGATGACTTGTGGGTTTGAGGATATCAACCCAGCTACCCCCTTCTAGTTCTGGAGAACTCTTAGTTTGCAATGGACTGCTGTGGTGTCTCTTGTAGGGTTGAGTTATATAGTTAGTCATGTGGACTTGCCCTTACTATCAAAGTGACTTGGCTCCCTTTCCTTCCTAGGCTCCACTTTTCTGCCTCCCTAGTGGTTTTTTCTGGGACCAAAGTACAGTAAGTCACTTGCACACAAATCATTATCTCAGGGCCTATTTTTAGATCCTAAAACACGGGGGTTTTCTTGTTTAATGCTCCCAACAACCCAGGAAGCAAATTTCTAGAGATAAGACGAAAGAGTCTCAGCATGATGGAGCCAGATTTCCTGTCCAGTTTCCCTAACAGTCCAGTCCAGTCTCAGCCCCCACACCATACTGGGGTTAGCCCTCAGGTGCTCCCACTTTCCTACTTAGCCTCTGAGTGTGGCCAATCTTGCAAAGCACCCTTTTGCCTGGTTATTGGCAGCCAAGATCCCTTGTCAAGTTTTTGGCGGATAATCCCAGCGTGTACACTAAGGAATCCACTTTTTGCTCAGTTCTGTTTCCTGAGTTTCCTAGACTGCACACACTTTCTGCAATCAAACACATCATCATCCCCTATGAGCACTGATGGGTGATTTAGACCCCAAATGGATATAGATAACCTATGTTATCTTCAAAACCTTGAACCCCCATGCATGTAGACCCGTGAGTTAAATCCCTATGTCCTTGGTACTCAACGTGTGGTCCATAGACTCATGACATTGGCATTATTAGGCATCACAAGCTTGTTAGACTTGTAGAATTTCAGGCTGCAGCCCAGACCTACTGAAACAAAATCTGCATTCTAACAACATCGCCAGAGAGATACATATTCCTTAGATATTAAGCCCACACTCCCATGAACCCAGTGGTTTGGATTCAAGGCCAGTCCTCTAGTTCACCACCCTTTCCGGCATGAGCTCCCTGCCTCAATTTGGACAGAACCATGCTGTTTATGTCTATTCGTTTGATTTGTTAATCTGTCTCATAGCTAAGGAATTCTGTCTCTCTTCTTGCATCCATCTCTGTCTGAATCAATTTAAAGTGATTTTTCTCCTGGACAAAAAAATGGACTCTCACCTTGGGTGGGAAAGTAATAGTTATTTGCCTAAAAGATAGATACGTTACCTCTGCTTTTAATACTGAGGATACAGCCTGTAAGAGAAAGTAAAGTAGTAGGCTTACGATTATTTCTGACTTCCTGCTTGAATGAAAAATATCTAGTGCCTTGACTAGAGAGATGTGTTCTGAGGCAGGAGCCAAAATCATGTGCACTTCAATGTCAAGTCATTTGTGAAAGGCAGCTCCTTGAAGTTCATCTGCATTGAGGATAGGCAGAGATTGCTGCATTCAGCTATTCTCTATGAGAGCTCTGAAGAGGCACCTGGTTAGAAGTACAAACCTTCTCTGTAGGAAAGGGAGAGAAATTTGTGGGAAAACAGAAGAAAGTCATGAGAAGACTGCTCCAGAGGTTTGTTTTGTAATCTTTATAGACAGTTTCATTAAAAAAGCCTTTTAGCCATAATAAGGCTGTGAGTGATGTTTGTCGAGCAAAGAAATAATTTGGTAAGTTGCTGGTTCAGTGTACAGTGCACAAGCTTTTGTAGCTATAAGGATATCTGAAGGTATGGGGATTCCTCTATACCTTTCTGCTGGAAAAATACCAAGGGGCATGGCTTCTTTTCATAGTCGGCAGCTCCTTTGAACACCAGGAGAAATTTAGGGTAGCTGTGGCACTGGGCATTGCCTTCCTTACTCATTCACTGTTTCCTTAGTTCACAGGACATTCCTTTTAATTCTTCCTTCTTTGGCCCCAAGTTGGTGAAAGGAAGAGATTCCCAATGTATATCAAAGAAAAAATATTTAAAAAAAAACAAAAACCTAGGGGCACCTGGGTGGCTCAGTCAGTTAAACTTCCGACTTTGGTTCAGGTCATGATCTCATGGTTCCTGGGTTCGAGCCCATGTCGGGCTCTGTGCTGACAGCTAGCTCAGAGCCTGGAGCCTGTTTCAGATTCTGTATCTCCCTCTCTCTCTGACCCTCCACTGCTCATGCTCTCTCTCTCTCTCTCAGAAATAAATAAAACATTAAAAATTTTTTTTAAAAACTAAAAAAAATTAAGCACATAAGTTGACTAACTTCCACTGTACATTGTATACACTTTGAGTCGATTGTCTAGAATAGGACTCAGCAGAGTCTATAAAGAACCAAAAAGTAAATAATTTAAGGCTTGTGGGCCACATGGTCTCTGTTGAAGCTACTCATGGCTCCTACTGAAGACAGAAAGTAGCCATAGACAAGACAGAAATGAATGAGCAGCTGTGTTCCAAGAAAGCTTTATATAAAAAAACAAATGAGGTGCATTGTACATGTGTCTAGGGTCCCGCTAGATAGACCGTGATTCTCTCCGTGATGCTTGTCCTGGTCTAGGCCACCTTTATTCCTTGGGAATGTGACAGTAGTTTTCTTCTTCTTCCATTCTTTCCACCTTCAATTCCATTCCCCGCCCCCTCCCCCCCAGCAGAGTGAACGTTAAAACATAAATTAGAACACGTCACTTCCCTGGTTAAAATCCTCTCATATGTTTCCCTTTCACAAATCTGTGTATTCTGCCGTCCCCCTTAGACCCCACCCCCATTCCCTACCTTCGTCTCTGTGTGTATACAACCCGTGTCTCTGTCACATCACCTTTCTTTCAGTCCCTCAGACATCCCAACTTCGTTTCCACCTCAGTCTTCCCATATGCGGTGTTCTGCCCAAAATGCTTTTCTCCTTAACTCTGCCTGGATAACCCTGCTCTTCTTTTAGTTTCTAGAGCTGATGTCCTGTCCCCAAACTAGACCCAAACTTAAATGAATCTTGCTTGTTGTTCGCTCTCATGGTGCTGTTTTTAAATGTTTCCAAGATACTTTGTACAGTTTGTAATTATGAATGTACTTGTTTGTTAACGGCTTGTCTCCATAGGCAAGAGTGAACTCTGGGATGGCAGAGACGATGTGGTTGACCACTGTGTACCCAGTGCCTAGAACAGAAGTCTGCAAAGAATGGGAAAAGACTCTGGATTTTTAACAAATGGATGATTTAATGAATGTATAAATTAAATGATCTGTCGGTTTAAGAGTTTCTCTGAGTGAAAACAGCAGGTTGCAAGGACATCAGAACAATCCCAGATGTTTTGAAGAAAAGAATAGGCCAGCAAGAAGTCCCAGGTGAAGGCTGGGACAGAACCTGGGTGAGAACAATGGAGTTGGCCAAAAGCAAGTGTAACTGAGAGAATAGAAAAGCCTTGATAACAGAAACCAGATTTCTCTGTTTATTTTTATGTCAGCACAAAGCAGGGCACTTTGTAAGTCAGAATATAAATTCCGCAATGGAAAAATAAGATAGTTTCTTCAGTGACTGTGACCATCAACTGCCAGGTGTTTCTAAATTACTCTGTAATGTGTGCACTGTCTGCCCATCTAGATGATGAACATCTCCAGGGAGCTTGAGGTCATGTTCATCTTTATGTCTTCCATGGCATGGAAAAAGTGTTCTGCACATGGTCAGCCCTCAGTAAAACATTTTTGGTTGAATGATTAACCCCAAGTGACTTATTTCTGTTGTGAAATAACTCCCTTCTGTTCTGGGTTACCCTACCTCTCTTCTAGTGCAACTGTTCTTATACGGTGGCCCCCAAAGTAGCAAAAGCAGGAAGAAAGCCCTGGAATTATCCTATAAGCTATGAGCCCAACTAGAATCTGGGTACGGATTCAAAAATGGAGAACCTCCAAGGTTTCAGAAACAGAAAGGAATTGAATTCACCTCAGTTTCTTCCTCACATTTCCTCCTTTGAAGAGAGAGGGGAGAATGTCAGAATAGATCAGATGAAACCCAGAGACCAAGAGACAGAGACCAAGAGTGGGGCAAAGAAACAACATATTCCAATTCCCCGAGCTGTCAATCCCACACCTTTCACCCCACATCAAATTCTCTTCCAATTCTTCCTCTTAAATTGCAATCCAAAACACACTGCAGATGCGATATCATTTTCCCTGATAACTGGACCCTCCGAGTTAATGACTTTCCTTCCTTCCAGCGGGGAAACAATTTTGTTTTGCTTAATGTAATAATCTATTGTAGTCCCTTCCGTTCACCGCTGTGACCCAAGGCCAAGTTTCAGAGGAGCTCAGCCTCCCCCACCCAGCCACACATGGGAGAATTGTTATTGGTGTTCGTGAATACTCCTTTGTGAATCCTGGAGCGATGATTGGCCCCAGCCCTGCTGATGACCTCCAGTGACAATGCTCAGGGCTGCTGGGTGACAGAACTGGACAGTGCAAGGGACAAAGATATGTGCCTAGTAAGGAAACAGAAACCACCTCGTGTTTCACAGTGGCCCACCAGAGATTGCTGGTTTAAAGACAGAGTCTGAGAAATGTGAGCAGCCTCGCTCTGACACTGTCTTCTCCCTGAGTCCCAGGTGGGCTCCGGGACCCTTCTGTCCTTCAGTGACCTGCACTTCTACTAAGAAATTTAAAGCAGATGCAGACTAGCGATGATGGGCCAGCAGCCCTCACACTACTTGAGTGGAGACCATTGGGCTGAGTGGGGCGAAGCAGCTCAGAGGCAGAGGGGGAGCTCCCTGAGAGAAGCTTCCTGAAACCAGAGGTAGGCATAGCAGCTCCCCCACTGCTGACTCAGATGAAGGCACTACGCCTTCTCCAGTGGAGCTGACGAATGGGAGGGAGGCTAATTTGGTGCCGTTTGTTTCCCATTTCCAAGCCCTCATTAAAATAATCTGCTCTGATTGTCTAGGGAAGTTATTTTTTGTGCCTCCTTTCCCGTCACTGTATCAGTGCAGTTTCAGAGGCAGCAGATTTCTGCGTAGAGGAGTCCAGACAGCTCTGTGCAGACATGGTCGGGGAGGCGATGGGGGGCTCATGAATCTCTGGGAGCAGAGCCAGGCCTCTTGGCAGCTGATGGGGTGGGAATCCTAGACCCTCCACTGTCCCCTGGACCGGGTCCCTGAAAACCATTCGACTGCTGGCATTGAGGGAGTCCACTTCTCAGGAAAATTCCTTTGATCAGAGAGTAAAAATGAAGGGAAATCTCAATTTTGAGTATTATAATTGGAAAAGGGTTCTCTAGGGAGAGAATGAAGAAAGCCCAAAATAGATTTCAGAATCTCAGTCACCCATACATAATATGGTTTAGCACACCCAGAGATGATTAAAAAAAAAAAAGAGGAGGGGGCTGCTGTTCATTTAGTCAATGTTTGCTGAGCGCCTACTACGTGACAGTCTGTGTAGAAGGTAATGAGGATACGGAGATGAGTGGAATATAGGCCCTAGCTTCTGGTCTCTGTCTGATTGCTTTCTTTCTCATCTGCTTCTAGAAACTCAGGATGCTCTGTCTATGACCAGGCTTCCTCTGCTGTCTGGGGTCCTTCACGTCCTCCTACTAGATCTGAGCCTGTCCCTGTAGACTTCATCTTGACTCCTGCCTCCGGCCTTCTTCATCTCCTAGCAACTTGGATAGAATTTTGTTCACTTAGATTTTGCTGTTCCAAATATAATCTCTGATGCTTAGCTAGTGCCCAGCCAGGCCAGCCTCACCCCCAGGCCCCTTGAGAGGGCCATGAAATACCAGTCCTAGAGGGTATTAGATTCAGGTGGGAGGGACAGAACACCTACTCACGCATGGATCATGGAAACTAACAGGGCAGCACATGGCAGAAGGCCCGTCCTTCACCACTCTGAGCCATAGCCTCATTCTGGACCACCCAAGCCTAGCTGAAGACGCAAAACTGATGAGATGCTCCTGCTGCAGCCAGGTGGCCCAGGACCACAGCAGCCTCCTTCACTGGCTTTTATCTAAACATAATAACATGATTTGTCTCTGGATTCTATTTTAGGGCAAGAAGATTTTATTATTTTTTTCTGCTATTTAGTATAATTTATAATGACGATGATAAACTATTTTTATTACTATAAATTCCCACCTAGTATGGGTTCTAGGTAGTGAAAACACAAAAGTCAAAGTCAATAAGACACAGGACTGCCTTCAAGGAATCTACTAAAAAGAGAGAGAGAGAGAGAGGGAAGGAGGGAGAGAGAGAAATGAATAGCCTGCTTAGTTTTTGATCACACCAAAAGAGTTCTTATACATATAGGGTAGAGAGTAATAAAAGTGCCTTCCTCCTTCAACATCCTTTGTCTTCATTCTGGTGTCTGTACCGCCCTGATGTGTCCCTCGCGTTCCCTCCTCCCAACCCCCACCTGCTCCCTCCTATCCCAAAGCAGAGATGCCTCTTGCATTCAAGTGTATTCTCATGGTCTTTAGGCACTTCATGTTTCCACAATCAACATATTTTAAAGTCTCAGGAAAGGTTTTTAATTGGCTGAAATGCTGATTGCCGTAACAACTGGCTAATGAACCATCTGGTAGCACATGTTATATTTATTTATGAATTAAACTGCCATGCACTATAAAGTCTAGTTTCCTCTCAAGGACAGCACGGGGGCCATCTTTGGAGAATGCAAATTCTCTGCAGAAGCTGCTTCGTGGGTCTCTGAAAAGGGAAGATGGAGGCTGGAGCGGGAAATGACTCTTGGGACCAGGGCAGGTATGCGTTTGTGTCAAATAGAGAGCACAGTGATCACAGGAGATGGGCAGACAAGTGCAGGGAGGAGGGGACAGTACAGGGCTTCAAGGTCTGGGAGCTGACTCTCCCTGTGCTCTGTCCTTTAATGTATAAAAAAACTCTCAACAAGAATTTGTTCCTCCTGAATTTAAGTAACTTACCCAGTCTCTAGTTGTGATGAGCAGGCCGGAATCTGGAGACACTGAAAATATGGGCAGCAGTAATGGTCACTTAGGGTAATAATCGAGGAGGTGATCTTTAAATTTTTATTTCAAAGCCAGTACCATTCGCTATGACTTTCCAACCTATAGGCTTATTTTACTGGATCAGAGCTATGGGCCTTTCCTAGAAAAATACATAGACACATATGCACACAAAATTTAATTATCCCTATCCACTTGCCTGTACTCCAATTCCAGGATTTGAAAATTCCAAGTTCAGACTCCTGGATTATCCCTCTGAGTGTTTTTAGTATCCACAGGCAATTGAATGATAGACCAGCACTTTTTTTTTTTTTCAATACCCACTAGATGCAGATGCATATCCCAGGATGAAGTTTGCAAATATAAGTCTAGCACCAACACTGGGTCAGAGGAGGCATTCAATACAAACTGGCATTGAAAATTGCAGAGGTCCAATAGATAATACCCGATTCTTACACCAGTTTAGATTAGAGGCAGGCAAATGGAGACCAAAAGGTCAGTTTTCAAAAATTATGTTTATTATGGAATTGTTAGAAACTGTGATTTCGGTTTCCAAAGATTGAACTCCAGGATTATAGACTCATCCCCTAGACATAGACTATTCTGGAAAGAGATTGTCCTTTTCCAGGGAAGAGGACCCTGGAGAGGACACTCTAAAGGCAGGTAGAATCCAGACAGAAGGGATGGTGAAGGGGGCAGAGGAGAGTTAGGCTAAAGGACATCACTCCGAAGTAACATCAGGAATGGAAAGCAGGTGTTGTCTTTCAGCCTATTTCTTTTCTCCAATTTCCCTTCCCTTTCAGGGAAAATCAAAGGCAGTTTTTACTTACAAAAAGATTAGGAACTTCTTTAAAGTGTTCAGGACTTAGAAGCTGGGAAACCATAAGTATGTTTAGTCTGTGGAATTTGGAAGCAGACAGACCTGAACTCAAACTCTCTCTACCACCTAGTAGCACTGTGACCTTGAATCATTAACCTCTCCAGCCTTGGTGGCTTCATGGACGAACTCTTGTGCAGACACACATCTGTAAATATTTTTGTTGTTTGGGAGGAACTAAAACGGTCACTTATCTTCTGTCCTTATTTAATGTCAGGGAGGGAAGGAATGCATTTAAAAGACAAAGCTTTTGAAAAGGCGGGAGACAGGGAGAACGGTCAATAGTCAACATTGTGCCAGGAAGAACTGTCCTTACCAGAATCTGAGCATGATGAGAGCTAGAGATTTGGAGCTGGCCGAAAGATTCCTTTTTTCTAATATATATTTTCAAATTTTACTTATCTTGACACAGAGAGAGAATGAGAACGTGAGCAGGGGAGGAGCAGAGAGAGAATCCCAAGCAGGCTCTACACTGTCAGTGCCTCACCAGACACGGGGCTTGGTCCCATGAACCTTGACATCGTGACTTGAGCCGAAGTCAAGAGTCAGACGCTTCACCAACTGAGCCAGCCGGCACCCCTGACCAAAATGATTCTTAGCCCAAACTATTAGGAAAATCACTGAGTTTTTCACACACACACACACACACACACACACACACACACCCCACAAAAGAAATCAGTGCACTGGGGAAACATGCAATCCAGATAGGGCATCAAGATTTCTCCGTTTGGTGCTGAGGTGCTTTTTGGCTTTTAGAGGTTGTTTGTTCATTAGTTTCTAGTTGCGTTTGCTCTAGGCAACACTTGAAAAGAATAGCAACAAAAAAAGGGGAAAAAAAATTTCCCTACACTCTCAGCTGCCTTAAAATGATCCACCAGTTTTCCACCAAACTGGGCAGCAAACGATTCTGATCTCTTCAGACTCTTTTTTCTCCTTAGCATCCTCAATCCCTTCCCCCTTTTCTTTCTTTTCTTCCTTTCTCTCCTTCTCCCTGTTCTTTTCTTTCTGTCTTCTCTTGTTTCCTCTCCAGGTGTGCGCGCACACACCCTTGTGAGTCCCTATGCACACTTGCCCGAGCAAAAATGAACAAGAAGAAACAGACAAATAATATGTCCTCTGCTTATTCCAGGGGCTCAGCCTTTTGCCTCGTGTCTCCTTCCTTCTTGGCCGTCATCACAATCTCTTCCTTAACCCCCACCAGAGATTCACACACCTCATCTGCTGCGTAGCGGCAGAAGCACTAAAAACATGTCATTTGTTAAAGATAACCCTGGGTATTTGTATGCGCCAATCAGCAGAGAGGACCTCCTCTATGAATTGAAGGGGATGAGGCCTTCAGTTTGATGGGAACCAGATATATTTTTAGTTTGTGGTGGTGGGGAGGAAAATGTAGGGGTAACCAGGAAAGAATGGAGAAAGCCCAACCCTATTTCATTAAATCCCCATGAATATGCAAAAGAGGACTAATTGCCCTCTTCAAAAACTAATCATTCTGAATTTTACAAGCTGAATTATAAAAACTGACACACACTTATTTTTCTCTTTTATTATATTTGTAAGCATTACTCCTTCTGCAAAGAAAATCAAATCCTATTTTTATCGGGTGCTGTCATCTCCCCTCTTTCCGCTCCCGACCCCGTTCCCACCTCCCCTTTTGCTGAACGTTGCAGCATTGCCATGTGTATTAATTGCCCTGTGAAATGCACTTGAAGTCATTAGAATTCCCCATTCAAAACTATTATCTTGTACCATTATGTCTTTGCATTATATTTATTTAAATGTGCCTCTTCTGAATTAGCTCATTTTTAACAGCTAGCCATGCCTGAAATATTGTTCCCATCCAAGCTGCTCTCATCTCATTTCTCTCTCTTCTGTGGAAGAGATGTGTGCAGTCCAGCCTCCTGTCCTGACAGGGTCAGCTTTGTTAGAAGGCGGAGGGCGCTTCTGTGCAACAGGCTTCCATGAGGAGGCATCCCAGGCTCAAGCTGTGTCTGCCATGCGGGAGACCCGGGGGGTCTGGATGAGGTCTGGCCTCCAGGGAGCAGGTTGCTTGCTGCCTATTGTACCTGAGCGTCATGCATTTTCAGGCACTGACTGGAGAAAGGAAGGTGTCAAACCCAAGTCCCTAGCCTCTTTGTTGCCTTGTCCTCTGAACGCTCCAACAGCGATACCCGTTGTCACTGGCAACATCCCAGGGGTCTCCAATGGCCACCCGACCATCCTGCCCCAGGGCAACAGGATGAATTAGATGGCCATTCAACTTCTCTCCCAGACCTGAGTGTCTCGGGGCTGCTAAGGACGTTCTAATACCACTTCTTTGACACTAAACTTTCTGTACTAAGACTAAATTGATGGAGGTCCCCATTTAACAAACTGTCCCTCTGCTTGTCCGCTAGAGGACTGACTTCCATGGCCATGTTGTTTCCATTCAGACCAGTACAAAAGAGAGAGAGAGAGAGAGAGAGAGAGATATAAAGAAACCTTTTGGGTCTTTCATTAACCCTTAAAATCTCCTACGTCAGTCTGTCAGCCTGGACAATGGAAAGTGATACCAGAGTTCCTGAATTCTGAGAAGTAAAAGAAGTGACTTGGAATCAGGAAGTGCAAGGAATTGACTCAACTTCCCCCTAAGAAAAAAGCTAAACATACCATGTGGTCCCGGGGTAGTGATCGGGCTCCAGAAGAGGTTCTCTGCCTGCCCTGATGGCATCCTAAGCAGGCTGGGGCACAGGGCAATATGGCTGCCGATGGGCTTCACATTACAGTCCGTTTACCTTAAAACTCCAATGCTCACGAACACCACAGCCCTAGTCTCGTTATATTTCACGCTGGGATGTCTTTGTTTTTGCTAGGGGAGGATAACAGAAACAAAGGCAGCTTCTTCAGGGGTTGTATCCAGCTTAATTTCCTTGTAAAGGCTCATCTGATGCAACCACAGCCTCCTCCCTGAGGGAAAGCAATGTCCCTTCCCGACCTTCACATGGAGAAGCTCTGGACACACACTGCAGAGCGCTCGCAGGACAGGCCCTGGTGCTGCTAGGGTTTGCATTCTTGTCTGGCTTGAATCCTGGAAACCTTCCTGCCCAGCTCTATCCCCGAGGAACACAGAGATTGTAGGGATGACCTTTTCCCTCATAAATATATTTTTTCTCTAGCAAGTAACAGCCAGAAAAAGCAAACACATCCCTAGCTTGCTATTTCAGCCCACAAGTCAAGACCTCCATTAACAATGCTTTCTTTCTAAAACAACCAAACCACACAAGATTGCTTCTCTTCCAGAGAATGCCCTGTGATTGCACACGCTGCTAAAGGCCACTGTCCTTGAATGTCCAAGTACCAGGAGACATAGTGGGGTGTGATGAGGGTCAGATTGGCCTAGGGTAAGAGTGAGTGGGGGGAAATCGGTAAGACGGGACACACTCCTGTATCTGTGAGGAACTGGTCCCTCTGTGGAGACGGAAACACTCAGCACGTAGATGGGGTAGAATACTTTTTTTTCTTTCTTTCTTTTTTTTTTTACTTTTCAAATACATTTTTTTCATTTGACTGTCAGATGACCCCATTCATTAATTCATTTTCTCCCTGAAGACTACTGAATATTTAAAACAGGGACCTGAGATATGTCCAGTGATTTCCTAGCGGGGTTATATCCGGCTTAATTTCCTCTTACAAGGACTCTTCTGACACAACCAGCAGCCTCTTCCGTCTTCCGGGATGGCTCCATCGTTCACTGCCACATGGACAACAGCGGCCCCTCCCTACTGCTGCCAGTTCTTGTCAAGCCCATCCCCCCACTTCCTGTAAGCCAAGACAGATTTGCCCATGTGTTGAGGTGGAAGAAACTTTCTCCCAACTCAAAAATATTGACGTAAAATTGCCTTCCATCACTGGCCCAATCCTTGTGCAAAGGCTGGGGTGTGTAAGACTGGTGAGGAAACCGTCTCTCTATGTCTCTAGGTTTCCACATCTCCCTGGGGTTGCGGGACAGGTGATTTCGAGTGGGAGGCTATGTGCGGAAAGCCTGGGTTCCAGCTAGGAGCCGAATTACTCTTTCAAAAGTTGAGTGCTTTGGTTGAAGAAATCTAAATTATGACTGATCATCTCCTCATCTTTCTTTTTTTTTTTTTTAAATTTATTTCTAGGAGAGAGAGAGAGACAGCGTGAGCAGGGGAGGGTCAGAGAGAGAGGGAGACACAGACTCTGAAACAGGCTCCAGGCCCTGAGCTGGCAGTCAGCACAGAGCCCGACGCGGGGCTCGAACCCACGAACCGCAAGATCATGACCTAAGCGAAAGTCGGACGCTCAACCGACTAAGCCACCCAGGCGCCCCGTCCTCATCTTTCAAACAGAGATGATTGTATCAAAATTCACAGGGCTGATGTGAAAATTAAATGCACTAATATTTGGGAGAGCGTTTTATGCAACTCTATAAGCAAAAGGCATATTACTCGTGCCGACTGGAGGCAAGTGTCTTGACAGAAAGCCTCTGGAGGTTGCTTCCAATATAAACATTCTATGAATCTTCTAGCCATTTAGTCAAAGTGGGGAATAATGGCTGCAGCTGCTGTCCTGAACCACTGGCCTTTTCTTGCTGTAGGCTGCTGATCCTCCCAGCGGCCACTAGGTGGCACCTCCTTTTAAAAGTGAGTTTCCCCGAGCGAATCTGGATCCTTTCGGAAGCAAAAAGCATCAAAGAAGGATTTAGTCAACACTAGAGGAGGGAGTTTGGATCACTGTCCCCTCCATGGTGAAAGAAGGCCTTTGAAAGGGTCCCAAAGACTCTTGAATTTAGAAACATGCATCAATTAAATATGCCACTCTCTCTTGTTATGAGTTACCTCCCAGTAATAATAAGAATAATATGTAATAATATGAGTGGATTTTCTTCCCTGTTCATTGTAGTCTGTCCAGAAAAAAACTGTTGAATGACTCTGAGGGGTCCAGGACGAAAAATTCCTTGGGAAAGAGAGCAAAGCCCTCTCTCTTTTTCCATAGCTGGGCATGGGTCTAATCTCACTGCAGACACCCTCTGTCTCAGAAAGTTCCTTCTCTGATTCCCTTACAACCTGCCTCTAGGCTGAGTCCAGAACAAACAATTTAGTGCAAAGGCCATTGAGCTCAAGGGGCTTTCACTCAAAGTTAGACGAAAGGAGAATTCCAGAGGCTATGGAAATACTGAGTAGGGATCGGGGATCCTGAGGGTCTGGTCAGGTGGTCCACACACTGGCCACACAGTCTTGAGTAAATTCACTTGTACTCTCTGCAACTATTTCCTTATCTGTCAAATCAAGGATTTGAGTAAGGGGATTTTTTTTTTCTGATATCTCTTTCAGAGGCCAAAATTCTCTGAGCTAGCGTAGTTACGTGGGTGGGTTACATATCCGATATGTAACATTGCCATTCATCGGCTTGTTCCTTGTCAGGGCGCTTGACAAGGACTCTTGTCAGTTTAAGAAGCGCGCATCCATTTATTTATTAAACTATCCTCATGCCCAAAGAGTTTGGATACAGCCATTGCTTTTCTCCCCCTAGACCCCTTAGAATGGTTCAGTGGCTTTTCTGGACAGATTACAATGGACAGTGATGAAAATCCACTCAAGTTCTTATTATTACTGAAAGGTAATTAGGAACAAGCAAGAAGAGGTAGTGTGTTTAATTTAGCCGAGCTCTTTAAATCCAAATTCAATCTATCCTGTCTCGGCTAGCATCCGTATAGGCACCAGCTCCCTGCTCTGTGATCTGTGGTTGCTCAGTAAATGCAATTGACTGACCAATATCAATGAGGGAGAAAAAGATTTCATCTAGATAACAGTTCTGAAATACTCATGTTTAGCCTAAGAATAGTAACAATAATAATAATAGCTAATATTTATTGAACATTAGAAGCTAAGCAAAATAAGGACTGGGATTTTTGTCTGCTTACTAATTGCTGTATCCCAGAGCCTCAAATAATGTCTGAGATATAGAAAGCATGCAATAAATATTTGCTTAAGAAATAAATGGCTGAACACTTACCATAATTGTCTCAAGAGGTGATACTATTACTCTCATCCACGTTACGGAGGAGCAAACCAAAGCTAGGAAAACATAATTAATTTGTCAAGTTCTCATTCCTCACATGGGCAGCACTGGGATTCATTTCCATTTGTCTTGTTCTAAATCTACCTAAACATAGGGCTAAACGCTCTCTGAAAACACTCCTATTTCCTTTGATAACTCATCTGAGGCAAGAATATGTACTATTCTGTTATGAGCCATCAATAGTTTTTTTTATTTAATCAAGAGGAAAGGGCATAAAAAGGTGCTCCCTGGGGTCCCCCAAATCTGCATAGAGAAGAGGTCAAAACTTCTATTTTTCTGGAAAGGAAGGCTCAACACTAGCCGATTTGCGAGTTCGTACACTAGGTGGCGAGAAGCAGATTAGCACTTGTTTTATTAAGGACATATAATAGGATTAAGCACAGATTGAGTGCTTTGTATGTGACGGTTGAAGGATGGAACAGAGAACCCTGGAGACGTTCATAAGGGAAAGAACTCTGGTCCTACAAGGGCATTGAAAAGGACCCTGAGTGGGAGGACTTGGACATGATTAGTTTTCTCTCTACAATTCATGTATTCGTTCTACAGATATCTGTTGAACACCTGTGTTATGTCATCCCCCATCCTCCATGCTGAGGATATGGAAATGAACAAGACAATGACTCTGCCTTTATTATGGGGAGTGGGTGCTAAGAGGGCTCCGTGGATTTCAAACAAAGACATCTTTCTCCCAGCGCTGCTAAGGTTGAGGCAATCCCACTAAAGGGTTTGCAGGAATCTTCCCAAACCTGAAAACCAACAAAAAAGCATGAACTGGCTTCTCCCTTTTTAATTATTCCCAATACATTAAAAAATTTCCATAAATTGTTTGCATCCTGATTTTATTCTACTGTTTTCCTTTGGTGTTTTCTAATCCTTCATAAAATGGAGAAAATAGGTTCCTTGAAGCCCAGTCCTCAAACGAAATCAGATAGTCTTAGACCATCTTGTATCACAGTTAATTTGCACAAAAGGAGAGTAATTGTGTACTCATTGCCAATGCTTATCAAAAAACTGTAAACTTGATGTTGAAAGAGACCGTAGAGATGATGGATTTGAACTTTTCTATTTTACAAATGAGACTACTGAAGCCCAGAGAAGGAATGGGACTACTTAATCAAGGTCAGAGAGACAATTTAAGTAATAGGCCTAGATCTTAGGTCTTCTATTACCTAATCCAGGATGACACAATTTCAAGGCTCCCGTCGGGGAATCAGGGACTGGGAAGAAACTCTAGGGGAAGAAAGCAGCATAAATTATCTCAAGAACACTGAATGCTGACTGTATGATTGGCCACAGCTTAAACTGATCTTTTCATGAGAATGGTCTCTATGCTCATGGCATCATTTTCCAGAGGTCCCTGCTTCAGATCCAGCAGGGCTGCAAGAACCCAAGGTCAGTAGGTACTCCCTGGCCTCATCACCACATGCCTGGGCCAGGAGTACCACCTTCAGGAGGATCTCAAAGCCTTCAGTGTCTACACACTTGGACTCAATCTCAAATACCCATGATCTAATCACACTCCTTCTTCACACCTATGAAGGTACTATGCTGTCTCTCAGATCAAATCCAGATTTCAGACTTTGGCATCAAAGGACTGACTCAAAGTAAACAAACATGGTTTATGGACTTTTCGTCATGTGCCAAACACCATGTTTTGTATTTACATGTTACTTTTAATCTGCCCCTAAGGCCAATGAGTTTGAAGTGATAGCTCTGCGTGCTGTTTACCAAATATATTCCAATCTTCTCCTTGTGAATACAGTGTGAGATTGTACTTCGCCGAACCCTTGTAGTAAAGCATGCTCAATTTGAGAAGAAGAAGTACATGATTCATAGGGAACCCCTGCCACTTTGACCTGGGATGGACAGGAAGCAATCGTAGGAAATTAACCTTTTGTAAATTACAGATATTCAGGGGGTTATTCATTACTGCAGCGTAGCCTAGTCTGTCCTGACAGATATCCTGTTCTTATTATTTTCATTTTACAAAGCAGGACACTGAGGCTCAGAAACATATTGTAATTTTCATGTAGTAATTAATAAAGATTCAACTTCAAGCCCTAACATCTGGTTCCAAAGCTTGCGATCTTTCCAATACAAAGAGGCATCTATTTATCCAGCCTGGACCTCAGAATCAGCTTCTCTGCTTTCAATCTCTTATGCTTCCAAAATTGGTATTAAATGTTTATTGTTTGCCTTTCTTAAAAACTACTTTGATCATGTCTTTCACTGACTCAAAAACCTTTAAGACTTTGTATCACCTTTAAAATACATGGAAGAAAAAAATAGACAGTACGAGATAAGGTCTTTCTCTCCAACAACTGCGTGCTGTTTCTTTTACTGCCGGGACTCTGGCCTCACATATATGGTGTACTAATCTGGATAAGGCCAGAAAAAGGGACAGGACTGCAGATCCAAAGATCCTATAGATGAACCAGATCTTACTGAATCACTTTTATTTTCTATGTCCAAACTCACTCTTCAAAATATATCAGGAGAAGCCATTTCTATCTCATGGTAAGCTATATCCATTCTGGAACTTTCTCAGACACCTTAATCACTATGTTTCTCTTCTTTATTTCCCACAGGACCAGGGATGGCCCAGCTCTCACCTGCAAAAGGATTCAAAAAAAAAAAAAAACACCAAAAAACAAAAAACAAAAACACCCCAAACAGATCAAATGCACTTGGAAAGATTCCACCACCTCACCATCTACCCTAGGGTAGGTTCTGATTTCCCATGGCACCTACGTGCTCTCTTGAAATATTTCTCAGCATTGATATTTACAGAAAAATAATAAACATAATCCACATTGGCGCACATATTGATTTCCAGATTTCACTGACATTTACGAATAAATGATGGATTGCCTTTTTTGTGAGCCTGGCTGAACTGACCTCCATGGTCTGTACATAATTTACTTTTGATTAAAGGAGTACTTCAACATCAAGATTCTGTTTGGGAACGCAAGGCAGGATCGATATGTTTATGACACAAACTTTCCAACAATGTACTCTGAGCAAGCAGTCTGCAGTCAGTTCACCTCAGATTGAGTGAGGGGTGGGAGGTGAAGGGAGAGGAGGACTGGAATTTCTGAGAGTTGCGCAAGGGCACTGTCTAGAGGCCTAACACAGTGGCTCTGCTCTTTGGAGTTTGGGGGCTCATGCTGTTGTCAAAGAAGACTGTTATAAGGGACCCTAAGGGCCCACGATCTTTCCCGAACATCACTAGAGGAGTGAGGATTAAGAGTGACAGCAGCTGATTACAAAGAGCAAGACTTCTGAAAGGACTGGATAGTTTCCTATCCAATATCATGTATATTTCTGCCCACCTTGGAGAGGCAGAACTTACCGCACAGACTGTATCATTTGTTTTCAAACATTTGGAGCTGAATGCTTTAAATGTGTTCTGTAGTTTACCATACTCCACACCACCCCTTATTGCTTCAAATCCGGTCTGTTTTAGTACCTTTTGCTCCTGCCTCTTCCCTGAAGGCATTTTGTGGTATCACTCTTGCTTCAGTTATATTGCTTTGGCGATGCTTTTCTGAAGGTCCTGGTCCAAAAGGATATCTTTATTCTCTTAATGATTATATCACTGATTTTATGACATGATAATAAGAATAGCTAACATACATGATACATGTACCATCTTAGTCTGTTTGGGCTGCAATAACAAAATACCATAGCCTGGAAGGCTTATAAACAACAGAACCTCATTTCTTATGGTTCTAGACAGTCGGAAGTTGAACATCATGGCACCAGCGGATTCGGTGTCTGGTGAAGATCCTTTCTAGTTTGCAGACCATTGATTTATTGCTCTGTTCCCACTTGGTGGAAGCGGGTAGAGATGTCCTTTGTAAAAGCACTAATCTCATTTATGAGGGCTTCACCCTCAGGACCTAAGCACCTTCCAAATCCCTACCTCTAGATATTGAGCATTGAGCATTAGATTTTCAACATAGGAATTCTGGGGGAAGACAAACAGTCAGATCATTGAGTGCTCACAGCAAACCACTGAGGGAGGTAATATCCTTACGCCCATTTTCACAATGAGGACAATGAAGGCTCTGGGAGGTACCATCACTTGCTCAAATGGCATGGATGGTGGATGACCAGTAGGCACTGTGTTCACACTAGGTTTGTCTTAGTCCAAGGCTTTCTGCTAACCTGTTTTTACCTACTACCACTTTCCTAGTTACAGAATAGGCTCCATGAAGACAGGGGTGATGTGTGTCCTGCCAATTTAGCCCCGGTGCCTGCATGTTGGAAATACATACTCAATAAATGTGTGTTGCCAAAGCCGAGGTTGCAAGGAACTCTGGGACATCAAGTACAATTGTACTAGATGGGATCTGCCTGAAGGGGTAATAGAGCAGGGGGTGAGGTGGGAAGAAGCCTGAACCCCAGCCCACACTCCACTCACCAAATAGAACCTTCTGGCTGGTGGCTACATCCACCTCGAAGAAGGAGCACCTTTTTCTAATCTGTACAATGATGTCATACAGGTTAATGGTGCCCTTTATGGAGTTTCCAGTGATTCAGGAAACTGGGAAGACTTAGGGTGAACCCATAGTTAGGTACTAGAGGAACTGAGGTCAAGAAGTGGCATTCCAGAGTGGGCAGTGGAGGGGAAAGAAGCAGCAAGTGGTAATAGACACTTAGTCACAGAGGAAATACTCTCTAATCCTGACAGTCAACAGAGGTTTTCTGTCCCATTGTCCCATTCTTGAATCCCCATAGTTTTGAATTCTTCCCTCTGTGTTCTCCATGGTAGAGCCTATACCCAAACCTTCCATCTCCTCTTGAGCCTTCTCACTCATCTTTTTTCTTTCCAACAAATATTTATCATGCATCTGCTATACCCCAGGCACCACGGTAGCACTGGACATAGAATATTACAAAGATATTTCTGGTTCCTGCCTTTGTGAAGCTTACAATATAATCAGTAGAGGAAGAAGGTAGCATAGCCATTGAGCAATACTTTATAATACAAATATGGTTTCAGAATAACAATCATTATTAGTTCCATTTATTGAGGGATTATGATGCATCAAGAATTTTGGTGAGAGCCTTTAATACATTATCTCATTAGCCTTTACAAAACACTATGAATTATGCATTATCTCCTTTCTTTAAGGACTTTATTCCAGAAATATCATCTTAAATGAGAAGATGAGAGGTAGTTCAAACTATTTTCCCCCCTATCAAATGTCCCACTCATAATCCCTTGGATAGTTCAGATGTTTCTCTGTATTTACTTGAATTTTAATACTAACACTATCTCATCTATCTATCTATCTATCTATCTATCTATCTATCTATCTATCTATCTATCTACCTACCTACCTATCTCCAAAGATAAGCCTGAGAAACTTCAGCTTCCAAAACACTTTAATTTCCCCAAGTCACCGCTTTTTATTTCATGGCTTCGCATAGTTTTTGCCAGCTTTCCCCTTTAGGACTAGAATCACTGATTACCCTTCCCCTTGATGCTGAGCCCCACCCCCATACAAGCCCTCACTGTGTCTGACTCATGCAGGACTGACTCAGTAAAACATAAGCTGCGTTCTTGTCTCTAAAGCAGAGCCATCCTTCCTTGGCATTCTGTACTTAATGCTGAAGATATAGCTGTCATTAAAGTAGAATTTAGACTTCCATTAGTATGGTTTATGACCGTCTTTCTTGCAACTTCCATATGGAAATATCATTCCTTTGGGCTGAGCCACAGAATGAAGGCTAGTAGATGCTGTATTCAAGTATAACATGTCAATGTGACACATAAACCATTGTTGTTTACATGTTATGGAGACTGTACTGTTTTATGGCCCATTCTAGTAAAAGAACCAGTGCAGGATTTCTCTCCTGTATGAGCGTGTGGAAGACTCTCACCTGAATGAGGTCCCATAGTAAAAGGATAATTAGAAGGCTAAAATGTACAGAATGCATGTCGTGTATTAGACATCATAGTAGAGACTTTATATGTTCTATATTCTTTGATACCCACACAGAAAAGTGAGAGATGATTTTATGATTGCTGTTTTCAAAGTTTGAAAGTTGACTCCCAGTGAGGATGAGCAGTTTGTCCAAGAGGATTTGGTTAGGTAGTAAAAGAGCCAGGATTCAGAATCAGGCCTACGAGACATGAAGCACTCCCACCGCCATGCCATGCCACACCACTTGCACTGATTTCTGGAGGACACCAGGAGAGAGTGTGGCTAGTGACTTGGGCCTCACATGCTTCATCTGTGGTTTTCAAAAGGTGGGGGACCAGCCCATTAGGATCAAAAGAAGACTTGTTAGAAATGCACACTCTTGAGTTCCATCCCAGATACCCGAAGGAGAAACTCCAGAAGACGGGGCCCAGAAATACAATTCATCGACTCCTCCAGGTCAGCTAAAGCTTCAGAACCACTGGCCTATTTCGTCTTATTCTTTTCTTAAAAATATTTATTTTGAGAGAGAGAGAAAAAGAAAAAGCATGCACGGGGGAGGGGGTGAGGATGAGGGGTGTGGGAGGGGCATAGCAAGAGGGAGAGAGATAATCACAAGCATGCTCCATGCTGTGAGCACAGAGCCTGATGTGGGGCTTGACCTCATGAACCTTGAGATCATGATCTGAGCCAAAATCAAGAATCAGACATTTAACCGACTGAGCTACCCTAGTGCCCTGGCCTCTTTCATTCTTTGAAGCCTAATGAATGCTAGGCGTTGTTTTATGCACATCAACTGAGAAGTAGGAGAATTCCTCTGGAACCAGAAGAGAAGATGGTAGCTGGCTGAGAAATTTGAGGTAGTATGCTTGACATTTGTTCTGGTAAAGGAGAGAGGTTAAAGTAGACCATACCTGTGAGGTGCAGAATGGTGGATCCCACTGTCACAAGTCAGGAAGTTCAGGGAGGAGGGACCTAGAGAAGATTAGTCTGGACATAGGAGGGATTAGAGTCTGCCATCACTAGCATTCAGTTTTCTTAGAATAAGGGGCATAGGACCGAGGAAAGCTAGTCAGAACCCTATGGGATTTCCAGACTCTGGAAAGTAATTACGCCTCATCTTTTTTTTTCTTTTTCTTTTTTTGCTTTAAGCTTTAAACATTTATCTTTTAAGTGCAAACCTCATTTTTCCACTAAAGAGAATCCAAAGAAAAAGCTTTACCTATCTTTGGGCTGGGTGTTGATGGTAAAGACACGAGCCTGAGGACTCTGGCAAAAGGGTGGTTGACTATTTCAGAAGGAATCACCAGAATCCTATTTTCCACATGAAGCTTCTTCTCACTAGTTTTTCCTCTCTTTAAATTGTGTCTGTGAATGGGGCGCCTGGGTGGCTTAGTCGGTTAAGCGTCCGACTTTCGCTTAGGTCATGATCTCGCGGTTCGTGGGTTCAAGCCCCGCGTCGGGCTCTGTGCTGACTGCCAGCTCGGAGCCTGGAGCCTGTTTCAGAGTCTGTGACTCCCTCTCTCTCTGACCCTCCCCTGCTCATGCTGTCGCTCTTTCTCTCTCTCTTAGAAATAAATAAAAACATAAAAAAACAATTAAAAAAAATTGTGTCTGTGAATGACTGTGTGTGTGTATGGGGGGGTGGGGTGGGAGGGGGTGTTTTACATCGTGAGGTTGGGGAAGTAGTTGTTGTTTGTATTTTATTTCCATTATGGTAGCTATTCCTTAGAGGCTGTTCTGAAGCTGGAAAATGAAGGTCATTGACAAGACAAGGGTCAGGACCAGGTATGCTAACCTTAAGGAATTTGGGAAGACTGGACTCAAGTAAACTCACTTATGAGACAGTACTACCTCATTTTAACAATCAGACATCTGATTAAAATCATATCAAATATAGTCTTGAGTTTAGAAATGTTCTCTCTCTCTCTCTCTAAGGTCTCTCCCTATCCCTGAAGACTTGGAGGGGCAAAATTTCACATAAATTTTACACACAGGTTTAAGGGAGTATGTGATATCTTAGAGGTCTGTTGGTCTGTCCCTGACGTGCTTCCTGGAGAACTTTTTAACTGAATGAGCTTTAAAATTTTTTTAAATGTTTTTTATTTATTTTTGAGAGGCAAAGAGAGACAGAGCACATGTGGGGGAGGGGCAGAGAGAAAGGGAGACCCAGAACCTGAAGAAGACTCCAGGATCTGAGTTGTGAGCACAGAGGTGGACGTGGGGATAGAACTCACAAACCATGAGATCATGACCTGAGCCAAAGTTGGATGCTTTACCAACTGAGCCACCCAGGCACCCCTTTATGATCTTTTTAAAGATACAGCTGAGATCCTATCAGTCCTTACCCAGAATTCTTCAATAGTTCCACTACCTGCAGAGTAAAAACTGACCTATTCAACATGAGACACACTGTTACAACGTCTGGGCTCTTTCATTCATCCCGGACTTTACCCATGTCATTGCCTAGAATGGATGTTCTACCTGCCTTTCCTCTTCTGTCTACTGAAATGCTGCTCTTTTGTCAAGGTCTGTCTAAATGCTACCTCCTGAGTGTGGCCCCTTTTCTGATCACCCTCGGGGCAGAAGCAATTATTCTGTCCTTCCTTTCCCACAGTGTCATTTCATTTTACTCCCCGTTTCACCCTCTACTAGTTGGTAGGCAGGCAGATCATTAAACCCATCTGATACTCAAGTTTGTCCATTTGCATTTTTCCTAAGCCAGAATGTTGGACAGATTAAATGAGATAGTATGTGGAACATGCTTAACACATCACAGTTAAACTTTCCTTCTTCCTACTTCCCTGTTCCTCTATAGTACTTTTTCACCCTGGCCATGAGTTTGATTCGCTCTTGACTTGGCTATCATGTATCATGTCATCTTATTCAGCATGATTGCCCCAGAATCCATGCATTGTCCCTGGCATCTAGACTGGTATTCCAGACATGCTTGGTGGATTTGTATTTACATGAACTCTACCCAACACCAACTGATGGTCACTCTCTTTGCTGGCTTGCTGATTTACTAAATTACCCCAATGTATGGGGTGCCTGGGTGGCTCAGTTGGTTAAGCATCCAACTTCTGCTCAGGTCATGATCTCACGGTTTGTGGGTTTGAGCCCGGTGTCGAGCTCTGTGCTGACAGCTAGCTCAGAGCCTGGAACCTGCTTCCAATTCTGTGTCTCCCTCTCTCTCTGACCCTCCCTTGCTCACACTGCCTCTCTCTCTCTCTCATCAATAAATAAAAAACATTAAAATTAAAAAAAATAAAAAAATAAATTACCCCAATGTAGATGATGGGGTAGAGTTGGGGCATCACCCTGTGGTCGATTGTATCATTGTTCACACTTTCTGCCCTGCTCCATAGTGTGCGTTACACATCTCCATCTTTATTATGCCTCTCCCTGCTTTACTGACAGCCTTAGCCCCGTGACTTGCTTTGGAAAGAGGATTGCATGTGGATAAGAAATACATACCCTTAAGCAGAAGTGTTAAGTCCTCTTGGGTAATTGATCCAGAAGCCTCCGCCATGACGGCAGTGTCTCCCAGACAGTGGCCACTCTCTCAACCTGGCTCTTGAAGGAGAAGGGAGGTAAGGCTGAGCCCAGCTGCCTCGTGGTGACTCACAGCCCTCATATAACATGGAAATGAATGGACCACTGCTGTTTGAAGCTCCTTCGAAACTGGGATTGTTGTCACAGCAAAAGCTAAGTCGTCCACACCTCCAAATTCCCATCTGCAGCTTTGGCTCTGGGCCCGGGCATTCAGGCTTCCTAGGCCCCTGCTCCTGAACTCCCTTCTCTCTGAGATTTGCTTTTCTAAAGCTCTACACCTAAATGGCAGCATGTACTGTAACTAAATGTGACCATAAAGAGGGAAAAGTTATAATGTTGTTTCAGAAAATTGTTGTTCTCATTACCTACCTTATTGCCATATGTTCTAATCTAAAGCACTACGACATGGGAAATTATGGCGACACGAAGATGGAGTGATGTTCTGGCTAACGATACCCCCCAAATATTTATTCTAGTTCCCTCCCCAGCGGTACCCACATGCATAATTGATGCCAGCTTCCTCAATTAGAAGTCCAGGGCATAAAGAAAATGAGGACGAGGCCGTTTGCATTTCTGAAGCCTGACAAGAAAAGATTAAAATCTTTTATGAGTTCTCCCCTATCATCTGTGGAATGTGGCACTCCTATATTTCATTTTCTCCGGGAAAAATAGTGTTTGCATTATTTGGAGAAAATCATTACAAATGCAACGAGTCAGCAGCCGTGGTGGGCCCTGTTACATTACCATTTCTGAGTTATGTTTTGTACTTGGCTTTCTCTACATACTCTTACCTGTTTTTTTTTTTCTTTTTTCAGATTGTGCGTAAGGAAGGGAGAAAACCCAGCTGCTTCAGCATTATGTGTGCACCGGACATGGTAACATGGAAAAGCACATCTTGCAGAGTGGAGATCACTGGGAAATGTGAACTGGGGCCTCTAAGGGGGAAAACCCCAGCCATCAAAACCTTCCCTAAACTGCAGCCACATCCCATCACCATCTTTTTGCACGTATCTCCCCACACCGCTAATCTGGGCAAACTCTCATAGCAGAGAAGGCGACCAAATGGGCTTTTCCCATGGTTTGAGCCAACTATCTCAAAAGGACATCTGCCTTTTGGTGACATCTGTGTCATGGGGCTGGATAACAAGGATTAGGGCCTACATACCAAAGAGAAGGTCTCATGGCTTTGCACAACCAACAAGTGTAGGCCATACAAAACTGGCTTCAAATCCCACTTCTTCCACCATTCACTGAGTAGACTGGAGAAAACTATATAATCTCTCTGAGCCTCAGTTAATGCATGCATAAAACAGGGCAATGACTGAAAAAAAAAACAACAACTTGTAAAGACAAGTGAGTATATGTAACTTACTAGACAATGTTATTTACTGAATTACTTTATAACATTACTGATGAAGTAATTTTGCTTTATTGTTTTTATTGTTACTGTTTGTTGTTGTTGTTGTTGTTAGACAAAGAGAAAAGCACTCTATTAGGTCAGAGTACCTTGGGCTAACTTCAATCTTGGCACTGATCACATGGCAACATGATTAGGAACCTGCCATTGTTTTCCTCCAGGGGTGATTTTCCAGAAGGCAGAAACTGTGTTGCTATGTACCACTGTAACTCTAGTGCCCAGCTGGCAGTGTCTGAAACACAGGATTCACACAGTAAATGATTTGTGAGTGAGTGAATGAATGAATGAATGAATGAATAAAACTTCCTAATGTACATTCCTAGATAATATTGGACTGGAAGTTTGAAACCAGATGGGCCTAACGGCAAAATCTATCCTTCATTGTCTAAGGTTCTTCTGGAGACATGGTGGAGCCAGGTTGCATGTCCAAATGGCATTGGGCCTATTTCCCTGCTTCAAGTGGTTGACCATTCCATCCTCAAAAGATCACCATAAAATTGGGGCACCTAGGTGTCCCAGTTGGTTAAGTGTCTGACTTCAGTTCCGCTCATGATCTGGTGTCTGTGAGTTCAAGCCCTGTGTCAGGCTCTGTGCTGACAGCTCAGAGCCTGGACCCTGCTTCAGATTCTATGCCCCACCCCCACACACACACTCTCCTACTCACACTGTCTCTGTCTCTCTCTTTCAAAAATAAACACTTTTAAAAATTTTAAAAAGATCACCATAAAATTAAGTATGTTACATATGCATGGCATTCATTAGCTAATTAGTTCTTGCTTCATCAGTTCTTGAGTGCCCATGAGATGCTATGATGGAAGTTATCTTTAACTTCCTCCTTTTATATCAAGTCTTCTGAGTTTAAGTGAATTTCCAAGATGATATATTTTGCCCAAGATCATATATAAGTTGTGATTCAAAGTCACAGGGGCTATCTCCAAATTTTGTGCTCTTTCTGTCATACCATGTAGCATGGGGTGAGGCTATTTTATAGAGATCACTCTGTATGGAGGAGTCAGTAAAGAATTTCATACCCATAGATTAGTAGATTTGGAAGAGAACATACAATTCATCAGACCCAAACTCCTTATTTTGCTGATGGGAAAATAGGTTCTTAGGGAGAGAAAGAGAGTTACCTAACATCTCATAACTACGAGTCCCCTCATAGGGCACTTTCTAATATATGAGCTCATTTCCTGACCTGGAGTTCTGGAGCTTCTTCATCCTCAAATTCAAGATGGTCTTTTTTCTGTTCTTTGTTGAAATTAACCGCTCCTCTTCTGGAGAAGGCCAGCAGGTAACCTCTCTTTACCTATGGGCAATCCTTAACGTTGAAATAATAGTCTGTAAAGTTGGTGTGCCATAATTCAGCAAAATCAATCCTACACTTAGGTACAGGCTCAGGGCAAATATTTCTCACCTCCTCATCATGTTTTACAAATAAAAATAAGGGGAGCTTGACATAATTGCTCCTTGTGCTTTGAAGACGGACTTGCATGCTCTTTCTACTCCACTCCTGGCTGCCTGAGTGAGCTCCCCACTCACTGTTGCTTGAATTTCAGCCCCTTTTCTGGGCTTGAGTTTCAGCTCCTAGCTGAATCCCAGTAAATGCTGATACCAATGAATGAATGAATGGAGGATTACAAGTCACTGGGCTCTTTCTATACATCCTGGAAATCCAGTATCAAGTCTTACCCTCTCTCTCTCTCCTGTGTCACCAGAGACAACAGAGGCACCTGTAGCCAGAGTTTGGCTGTTAATTGGGATTTTAGTGCAGATGCCGAAGGACATCCAGGTATCTCTTCTTGGACCAATGTGATGTCTGCTGGGCTGACAGGAGCAAATTCATTTTATGTCAGGTAAGGTCAGCATCTAGAACTGCTAAAGGAAGGACAGGGTGGAAAAGTCATCTATTTGCAGGCCTATGATAGGTGTTTTAAATATTCTACTAAAGCATTGTCAGTTTTAGTAGATCTAAGTCAAGGAAAGTGTAACTCAGAGTTGCTGCAGTGTCTCCTGGCCAGACTCAAGTCACCCTGGATATAATTTATACACACACGCTGGGCTGACGGTGCCAAGCATTGGCATGTCTGGTTTATGTGCTCCAGTTGTGAGGACCTCAATACATTTTTAATTAAAAAACAATTGATAGGGTTGAAGCTATAAATCCCTTCTTGCTGAAGGGAAAACTTATTAAGAGTTTCAGTTTTGTAGAAGGGAAGCAGAAAATATTTTTGGCCTAGGAATATTTTTTTAAATTTCTTTATCTCTGTATAAGTGTTCCTAGACTTTATGGTTGTTTTCTCTCAAGGTAATATTGGTAACTTACTGCCAAGGCAGGCCCTATGTGGTTCAGCACCCAACAGTTTCAAATGAATAGTTACCTCACTAGTTTGGAAGGCTGCTTAGAACATTACGGAGGGGAAGGAAAACTCACATGGGAATCTGAAGCCTGGGACCCTGTGGTAAACTGAGTCACTATAGTCACTCATGGCCTCCAGTTACTAGAATTACAATCCACACCTTTAGGCATGGGACACAGAAGTAATGTTCACCAGAATGAATAGAGGATATTTCTTTCACCCACTGATTTTGGAGTCCAGCCCATGTGATCTGATTTAGCTAATGGCATGTAGATGGAAGGTAGTGTTTCAATTCTGGGCTGATGTCTCAAGAAGCTGCACATTTTTCTGCTTGCCCTCATGTACTCCAGGGCTCCACTCTAAGAGGAACATGCCCCAGGCAGTTGTTGACTCAAGGCTGAGAGACAAAGAGAGCAGACCTGGCCCAACCAGAAGCTTGTAGGGAATTTCAACAGAGCCTGGCCAAGATCAGCTTAGCCACAACTGAGTTTTGCAATGGTTTGTAACACAGCAAAAACCAACTAATACACACCTTATTCCAACCCTATCAACACTAGCTAATCCCAGCCACGTGACTTCAGCACAGGGGCTCAGTTTTCTCCTGTGTAAAATATAAGGGTTGGGGCGCCTGGGTGGCTTAGTCGATTGAGCGTCCAACTTTTGCTTAGGTCATGATCTCGCGGTTCGTGGGTTTGAGCCCCGCATCAGGCTCTGTGCTGACTGCCAGCTCAGAGCCTGGAGCCTGTTTCAGTCTGTGACTCCCTCTCTCTCTGACCCTCCCCTGCTCACGCTGTCTCTGTCTCTCTCCTAGAAATAACAAATATATATATACATATATATATAAGGGTTAAGGCAAATATTCTCTAAGGTCTCTTCAATGTCTCTTCGAATTCTAGAACTTTGTGTCTGCAATGGGTAGCATGAGTTCCTAGAAAAACCTTCCACAAATGGATGATATTGCTTACTAAGGACAACTGAAGCAGAGACTAGGTTTTTGTTTATTGTTTTTATTTACTCTTCTTCTAAGACCAGGTTAAATTAAATGTGAGTGTACAAATATTCCAATTTATAGCTTATGATAATCGTCTATTTTGTTAACTCACAATCGAACTAATGTATCTTCCATTTTGGTTGTTAATTCCCTCTCAGTGAATTGCTGTACTTAAATACTGCTTTATACAACTAGAAATTCATGAACAACATATAAAATGTTTGTGGTTAAAGGAAGACATCAAGTTTGGTTAAAATAAAAGTCATTCCCACTTACGAAGACAATGGTAATTCCCATTTCAAGTTTCAACTAACAGTTAGGAAATGTTCTAAACAATTACATACATTGTATGATTTAATTCCGAAATAGTTTTTAAAGACAGTATTATTTTCATAGAAGAGGAAACTGAAATCCCCAAAGTTTAAATGTCTTATCTTAACTTGCTGTCTTATAAAAATCAAAGGCAGAGATTTGAACATAGGTCTATCTGACTCCAAACCTGAAGCCTGGATTGTAAAACCCTACTCAGAAGCCACAGGCCACAGTCAAATGCAAACCCATTGTATCTGTGAGGTAGCTGTACCTTTTGTTGTAACACCATACCTTGGCCAGCTTCTAACTATATATTATCTTTGAGACTTCTGAACATCTTTTCATGTATATGTAATGGGTAAAAGTTTCACATCACGAACCCAAGTGTGAAAAAAAGGGAACTGTCTTGGAACCAATGTTAACTCATACATCAAGTCTCATTTCCACCTGATTAAAAAACCCACACAGTCTGGACATTTTTGTATGATCTCACAAAATATTTGGGGTACCAACTCAGCCATATCAAGAGTCCATCCCCTAGTTCCTTGAGTACTTTCTATCTAAGTGTCATCTAATATTCGGAGGAAAAGCAGGGCCTATGAATATCCCAGAGGTGATAAGGTTAAGAATGAGGGAAAACATCACATTTACCACTCACTACCCTCCGTCCTCTGCTGGCATATGCTGCTGCTTGATCTTTGGTCATTAGCTTTGATCCCCAGTGAACTTGCTGCTACTGTCCATGGTCCTGTAATCTCTCATTATCAGAACACACAAGTGCTTCTTTGTTCTAATCCCATCAGGCTGCTTTTTATCTACCAGGTGTCCTTCGAGTATTTCCATTCCTTTCCTGGGAGCTCAGAAAATTCTATCTGCTCCATTTGGCTACTTCTAAAGAAACCTGAAAGGCTTTTTCAGATTCACCTTTGTGGGACATTACCATACCACTTTTTCTGTTCTAGGACTGTTGTACTGTGGCACACTGTTCTGTTTAGGCCATTCTCCCCTGACTCTTCAAACTTACCCAGCATAATGAAGCTAACTCTTCTCCAATGTCTTTCAGAGCCTGACCCAGTGGGGAGATGGAAGAACACTGGGCCGCTTGTAAACTATCATCTAATATCTCATCATGCCTCACCCCCAAGTCCTTGTCTCTGTGTCTACTGCATCCTTCCCCACCCCCCACGACTTATCTTTATCTTGTCTCCATGATTGGATGCAATGCTCTTCTTCTATTCTTTTTCCAGCCACTTGCTTATGGCATGCACTTTATGTTCCTTCAGGACTTTATCTCTGATACTCAAAAGCGCCTGGTTCTTGCAAAGCGACAGCTATAATTTTAAAAATCCATTTAGAAACTCCAAAAGTCCAGAACTTACTGTTGTTTTTTATCTTTGTAATACTGCTCTAATAATCTTAATCTTCCCTGGAGCAAAGGGTGCCACTGATTTAATAGAGGGAGCATCCCAGAGTGCCTTGTGGAGGTGAAGCAGGCACAAGGGAGTGGGGAGACTCTTGAGTAATAGCTCAAAAGAGTCATAGGCTGTAAAAGGGTGCAGATGATAGTGAAAGCCATAAACAGTCAATTTTCTGAGACTTTTCATTCATTCATTCAATAAATATTTGTTAAATACTACAACATGCTACCCTAGGAACTGCATAAACAACAATAAACAAGGCAGACAAGGCCGCTGCTTTCATAGAGCTTTTACACTCTCGTTGGGGGAGACAAGGAACAAGCCAACAAATATATAAGGTAATTACATAGAGTGATAACTACCATAAGAAAAGAACACATTGTTGATTAATAGAGAGTAGGGTAAGAAAGTAGCAGCTACTTTATATGGGTTGGGTAGGGAGAGTCTCTCTCAGTGTCGTTATTTGAGTTGAAACCTGAATGATGACAAGGAGGTATCAACGCAAAACTCTGGGTCCAAACACTCCAAGGAGAAATCACAGCAAGTGCACAGGCCCGTGGTTGGGGGGAACAGCTGGGCACAGGAAGAAAACCAGAAGCATGTCCGGAGCATCATGAGTGAGAAAAGGAGGTCACGGGGAGTATTAGAGGGAGTCAGGGCCTGGATAATGGTCTGCTGGTCACGGTAAAGAGTTTGAATTTTGGTCTATGAACAAGAGAGGTAGTCATTTTAAGACCAGAAGCACAAGAATGACATGATCCATGGACTTTTTTAAAACATTGTGTTGGCTGGGTAGGGAGCAGACTGCAGAGAAGCAGGATGAGGAGCAAGGCAGCAGCACTGAAGATGATTCATGGCAAAGGCCACATTCATGCCTAGCTCTCCATGGGGGCAACATGCTGTGCTTCATCGGATACAAGGGATGTCTCAGGTTTCTCCTCAAATCACCTTCCCATGAATGGTCACTAGGATCTACATACCTGAACTTCAGCTTTTACTGCTCCTCCTTTCTATCCAAATGGAACCTTTAGAAGGAAACCAATGAATGTGTGCTCTGCAGACATGGTTAGACACTGCCATAAATCTAATTCTTTTATCTGATCTAAACCAAAGCCTTCCAAAGTTGGTGGCAGGTGGGGTGGGGATGGGGGCTAATGGTCTGGAGGGCACTCTTCTCTCCTTGCCTCATTGTTTCCCCTACAGCATTTATCCTAGTGCTAGGCACAGATCAGGGAATCAAAAAACATTTGTTGATTCAGGGATTGATTGATTCTGAGGACTTGAGTACATTTGTAAATATCCTTTGAGGACCTTGCATCCCATTGGAATAAAGTACCTCATGTTTTATTCAGTTCTTTCCCAGTATGCAAATGTGCAGGTGCCCTGATGGTATATAGATAACATCATTACACAGACACACTCACACTTACACACCAAAGAAATGACTGCTCACATCGAAGACACAATTAGAGGAAGATTGTGTTTGAGAAATCTATTGGGGTTTAATGCAAGAATGATTGAATGATTCCCTCAGATGCCGGCAGCCTGCTTCTGCAGGGCAGATACTCCAGCAGGCTCCATGAAACCAGAAATATTTAAGTTAGACAGCCTGATTTACAGCAATAAAGCCCAGACAGCAGCCAAGATATTTTTGAGTTCTAGCTCTACAGTCCTTAGCTATATCACTGTGAGCAAGTCACTTAAGCAAACCAAACTTCACTTCCAGGTTCGTAAAAAATGAATTAAAAATATTTGCCTTGAATAGCCTTTAAGATCGGAACGAAGCATCAAAATCATGTAAATGGAAATGATTTGCAAACTGTGAAGTGAAATGTGTGAGTGAGTTACAAGCTAGTTACACCATGGCCACTGTCATATTCTTATAGCCCAACCCTGCAGAGCTGGAAAAAAATGTCAGTGTTTTTAAAACTGTGGAATCAGATCACTGGGTCCATTTCAAATTGCTATAAAAAGCATATAATTAACTTTCAGTATTTTTACATTCCTTGACTATTCAGCAACAGCTGTTTCCATAGTTCTTCTGAGGTATTTACGTTTTCCTCACACTTTACGCCCCGTCCTTTTCAATAATTGGGTGTCCCCATCTCTATCATCGAAGAATATGTTGATGCTTTTCTATACTATTTTTGAAGATGTAAGAAGTAACTTTTTTCTTTATTCACATTTTCCTATTTTTATGTATATTATTTTATCTTCTTTATTTCAATGTTTTGTTTAAAGTTTATTTACTTTTGAGAGAAAGAGAGACAGAACATGAGCAGGGGAGGGGCAGAGAGAGAGGGAGACATAGAATCTGAATCAGGCTCCAGGCTCTGAGCTGTCAGCACAGAGCCAGACATGGAACTCAAGCTCACAAACCAGGAGATCGTGACCTGAGCCAAAGTCCATCACTTACCCAGCTGGGACACATAGGTGCCCCTTTTTTTTCCAATGTAATAAAATATCAAGGTCATGTGTAGGTGTCCCAGACCCATATATCAAGATATAATATTTTTAAAGGGTTGTCTTCTTTTCATTTTGAGAATTAAAGACATTAAATTTAAAAAATGTATCTTGCATGGACTATCACTGCTATCTTATAAAAGAGACACCTTTTAACATAAATGAAGACTGAATAAATTGAGCTTTATAAAAAATTACTTCTTTTGATTTTTAGCTTTGTTTTAATTAATATTTTGAATTGCATTTTTATATAAATAGTGTTTCAACATGGTTTAATATTTAACAGATAAAAAAGAAAATACAGGTCAAATTTTTTCTCTGCCTTAATTCCTTAGCTATTTATTCCCCTTCCCCACAGGCAATTGTTGCCTTGTGAATACTTTTGAAGATTTTATGTACACAGATATGTGTTTGCGTTTGTGTGTATGTATGTGTGTACTAGTGCTTTTCACAAATGGTGGCATGCTGAATACACTATCATTTCCTTCTTTTTTTAACTTAACAAATGTTAGTGATTTCTCCTTATCAGCCCAGAGAGTTTCTGGTTCTTCTTTATGGCTATATAATATTCCATTGTATGGCTGCCCCATAATTTATTTAACGAGTTTCCTACTGATAGATATTTAGGGTGTTCCCACCCACTCCCTATAGAAAACAACTATCAGCAGTTAATCATGTACAGTCACCACTTTACTCATGTGAAAGCATATATTTGGATTAAATTTCCAGCTGTGAAATTACTGAGTATAAAGATATGTTCAATACTGCCAAAATGCCCTTCATAAATGTGGCTCCAATTTATACTTTCCCGCAAAGCATGAGAATCTGTCTCCCCACACTCTCCATCAGGATAGGAGGTCATGAAACATTTGCATCTTTGACAATATGATAAGTGAATAATGATACCTCTTTCTTGTCTTGTTTCCATGTCTATTATTAACATGAATGAAGTTGAATGCCTTTTTACATGCCCAATTGCCAATTTTAATTTCCTTTCTCAAGAACTGTACATTCATGTCTTTTATCGATTTTTTTTTCCTTTGGAGTGTTTTTCTTATTATTGATTCATATTAACTCTTTATATATAAGGGAAATTAGCCTTCTGTCTGTGATAAGATTTGAAAGTACTTTTTTTCAAAGCTTATCATAAAACTTTGACTTGACTGCATGTGGTACTATTGCCATAAATATTTTTTTTTCTAATTTACTGTAGCTTAATATGTTAATCTTTCCTTTCAGTTCCTGAAATTTGTGACAGGATTAGAAAGTCCTTTGGTACTCTGAGATTACAAAATAAATTTTCCTTGGTTTCTTTCAGTACTTGTATTGTTTTGTTTTTCATCTTTAGATCTTTGATTTATTTTCAATTTATCCTGTTATAAGACTTGAAGCATGAATCCAACTTAATTTTTTTCCACATAGTGACCCAGTTTCCCAATAAAAGGCATTGAATAATTCATCTTTTCCCACTGATATGAAATGGAAATTTATCGTATACTAAAGTTGCATACATCTCCAGACCTATTTCTATATTCCAATTCTGTGTCATTGACTGCCAGTTGATTCATGTGCCAGAACCAAAAATTTAATGTTTAAAACCTGGCAATTTTGTATAATGTCTGGTAATGCTAGTCTTTCTCTCTCCTTTTTATTTATTTCCATTTTCTTCCTGTTCTTCATTTATCTTTCCATTCGAATTTCAGAATCAGTTTGTCTGCTTCTGAACACAGATTTCTCAACTTTTTAAAAGAATTGGGATTACAATAAATGTATGTTTATCTGAATAATTGATAGTCTTATATTGCTGAGTCCTTTTATCTCAACACATGTTGTGCCTATCACTTGGTGTAAATTGCCGCATATCCTTGGTAGCATGTTTTACACACATGCACACAAGTACACATATTTCTTATCAAATTTACTACTAGGTATTTTGTAATAAATTTTAGATTTTTTTAACGTTTATTTATTTTTGAGAGAAAGAAAGACAGACAGAGCACAAGCAGGGGAAAGGACAGAGAGAGAAGACAGAATCCAAAGCAGGCTCCAGGCTCTGAGCTGTCAACACAGAGCCCGACGCAGGGCTAGAACCCACAGACCGCGAGATCAGGACCTGAGCTGTAGCCAGACATTTGACCAACTGAGCCACCCAGGTGCCCCTGTATTTTTAAAACCATCTGTAAATTGTGATTGTTCATCTATTGAAATTTAACTCCTTGTTCTTAACTACCCTTTCATCTCACTGAATTTTCCTGTTTGTGATAGGGTTTAGTTACATCGTATACAAGTAATAACTTTACAAATTCCTTTCTACCTTGTATGCCTCTGATTCCTGCCCCTTACAGGATGGTGTTTGCCAAAACTTCCAGATGACACTGAAGAGCAGTGATAACGTAGGACATTCTATTCCTGATTTTACTGCTTTCTGTGTATTTCTGTTCCTGGTATTTCTTATTAAGCATGATACTGGCTTTGCAGCTGAGATACATTTTTTCATACTAAAGAAATTCTATCTATTTCTATTTCATGAGCTCTTTCTTTTACTTTTTCTTTCTTTCTTTTTTTTTTTTTGAAAAGTAAATCTAGAATGTAAAATGCTTTTTTTTCAGTACCTGTGGAGAAGCCTATCTGATAATCTCCTTTGCTCCATAAAAATGGTGAAATATATTTTCAAAGGACACTGTTCTCTTCCTGGAATAAATCTCACATTTTCAGAGTGGCTTATATTTTTAATTTATGTAGAATTTTTACATTAATATTAATACACAGCATTCATCTATAGTTTTATTTTTTTGTGCCATTCTTATCAGGTTTTGATATAAAGTTTCATAAGAAGATTACCCTCAGTATTTGGAAGTCTTCCTCTCTACCACTCCACTACCATGCCCAATGCCTAGAACAATTTCTCTAAGTTTTATTCTGTTCTTTAGAGGTTTAGTAGAATTTCAAAAACTGGATTTTATGCCTTTGGTGTGTAGGAGAGGGAAAATGTTATGATTTTCCCTATTTCATATGTAGTAACTGGTCTGTCCAATGTTTCTAGTGTATTTTCTAGTATATACTTCATTTAACCTGTGGTTTCAAGTTTATTTGTATAAAATATGGCTCAACGATTTCTTTTAATTTCCTCTATACCTTTAGTGCTACCTCTTATCATTTATTTTGTCTACTTTTGCTTCTTCCCATTTTTTTGTTTAGATTAGCCAACTGCTTAAATGTTTTATTTTATTGCAAAATCAGTTTTTGAATTTATTCATTCTCCTTTCAATTTCAACTCCCTTGCCATGATCGTCTCCCCCCACCATTTCTTTTTTGCATTCTACTATCTCATGCTTCTGCTCTTGTCCTCCAGAATTCTCGCACACGTGTGTGTGTTCCTGTTTCATAGAAATACTTGCATCTCAGAATGCACTCTTCATGTTTATGAAGCCTAACCCGTGACTCTGTGAGATTTGAGGCCACTTCCTCCTTCGGGGTCCTCTGCTTTGCACCCCAGCCTCATCCCCTTTGCTTTGGGCAGAACTTCCACTGACTTAAATTTAAAAAAGGAACAGCCAAACTGAAAAATTATCGTTTCATATTTATTTCCCATTCTTATTGTTTTGGGATAACTTCTGGGAAGAAAAAGAGAAAATGCTGATGTCTGTAAACATGTTCAAACTGGAAGTGACTTTTAAGGGAAAAAAATAAACTTTTGTGTTTCTTTTTGGGAGAGATGGAGTGTAAGTAGGTGAGGGGAAGACAGAGAGGGACACACAGAATCCAGGATCCAGGCTTCTAGCTGTGAGCTGTGGACATAGAGCCCAACAAGGGGCTGGAACTTACCAACCAAACCGAGAGATCATGACCTGAGCTGAGGTCGGTCGCTTAACCAACTGAGCCACCCAGGCCTCCCTGGAAGTGTTTTTAAATACCTTGCACTATATAGTACATTATTCTCTTTACATTCAATGTTTATCTTTTAATTTGTTTTTTGAGTTTACTTATTTATTTTGAGAGAGACAGAGCCAGTGTGAGTGGGGGATGGGCAGAGGGAGAGAGGGAGACAGAGAAGCCCCAGGAGGCTCCGCACTGTGAGTGCAGATCCCCATGCAGGGTTCAAACCCAAGAAACCATGAGATGATGACCTGAGCGGAAACCAAGAGTCTGATGCTTAATTGACTGAGCCACTCAGGACTCCTAACATTCAATGTTTAAAAAAACTATTGATACTGTTTTTCATGAAAGCTAACTAGTATATATGCACAAATAGTCTAAACTCCAGATCTGTGTCCTTTATTAGTCATTATTAGGTACCTAGCCCAACACTTGACATGTAACCCCTCACTGTGTAGGTGGTGAATTAATGAATGTATGCTGTAAGGTGCGTTGAACAATTACTCCCATCTAGGGATTGAATGTTGATGCAGATGCGGCCAGTAAGTGTGTTGTTCAGCCAGAATGGTATTTGCTAGGCAGGACGTGCACTTGGTGGTTTGTTCTAGTCTTCCCTGTACTCCGTGTGTTGTTCTACCTGGCTGCTTTACATACACGCACTTTATCTTCTTGACCTCTTAACACATTTGACATTGGGACCTCTGCAAATATTTAATTAAATATGTCAGATCATATTATCTGGACATTCTAATTTTTAAATACTGTTATAACATACACATACACAATCTAGAGATTCACAAGGTTAGAGCTGGTCTGGAGTGAAAATCAGAAGTGTGCTTGAGAGGTTATTTAACCTGTCCACACCCTCGGGGGAAGACAGAGCTTCATTAATTAGAGGCGTCTGCCTTCTGGACCAAATATTGCACCTTTCATAGAATCCAGAGGGGATAAACAGTACAAACAGCTGTCCAAGGGCTGTCCATGGCTAATTAGTTTCTCATCTTTCTGGTATGATCCTGTAAAAAAACAAAGGCAGAGAAGGAGGAGCCCCATATGTCCCTGGAGTGACCTATGTTCCTGACCAGTGATCATGTCTCATCTTCCTCCAGGAAGCTCAGCCCAATGGCCTGGGCAGTACTTGAGGGCATGAAATTTTCCTTAAGGATTTAGATTCTCTCAGAAGTTTCCTTTGAAGTAGCTCCCAAGAGTAAATTTCCTGAAACAGGGTGAAGCATCCCTGCAGCCCTGGTGAATGAACTCGTATTTACCCTATTCCGGTGACTCCATCCCACAAACCAGCAGTATCACTGGCAACTGGGTGCATTTAGGGAGGGAAGAAGAAAAAGAGGAATGACTCAGGATGTTTATCTGAATTACGTGATCTGATTCTGTTACCTGGCTCTTTTTTCTTCCTAATGTTTATTGATTTATTTTGAGACAGACAGAGACAGCACAAGCAGGGGAGGGGCAGAGGGAGAGGGAGAGAGAGAATCCCAAGCAGGTTCCCTGCTGCTGGCACAGAGCCCAGTGCAAGGCTCGAAATCAAGAACCCTGAGATGATGACCTGAGCTAAAACCAAGAGTCAGCTGCTTAACCTACTAAGCCACCCAGGCGTCCCTATTCCCTGGACCTTTGCATCCTCTGAGATTTAACTACTGAAGCAAGATTCATGAAGTTTCATCTCAATCCTCACTCCTTTGATTCTGATGCCACAAGTGTCGTTTTCTGTTCTCCTTCGGCAAGTATGAAGCAAAGATGATTCACTGAGCCTCGAATGAAGAAACGCCCTGGAAAAACACTCCTCAAGGCCATCAGAAACCTGGAGTGCTGCAGAAAGCTTTCCCACTAAGGGCAAGCCAATGGGCTTCTAGCCCTAGCTCTTCTCTTCTTGGGCACTGCTCAGTCTTTTAGCCCCTGTGGAGTAAAAATTCATAGGAAAAAAAAATGAGAAATCCATGGAAAAACTAAAGGATTTTTAAAAACCATCTCTTGCAATCTTCTTATTTTACGGAGCAGAGAGTAGAGATTCAGTGAAGAAGTATGCCCAGAAATCAAAATGCTTGTCGAATACTCTTATCAAAGCACTGCCCTGTCTGACTGCCAGTCTGAAAACGTCCACTGAGAAGGTATCATGTGTCAGATATGATTAGGGATTGTATTACAGAGAAAAAGAAGACAGGCTCTTGCTTTTGAAAACTTTAAGGATAGCAGGAAAGAAAGATAATTTCAAGTTAATGTTTAAGTGTTTTAAGTGATGCAAAACGTAGGGATATATTTTCTCTCTAGAATAGTGTATTTTTAATCTTTGATCACCAGTAGACAAAGATCATCCAACGACTCTATTCTTACTGCCCTGCCCACCTATACATGGGCCAGAAATGAACACTTACAGTACTGTCTGTGCTGTGGACTGTGTTTTTCAGTAATGTAAACAAGTCTGGGTCCCTGGATTCTTGTGGCCACTGAAGCCCACAGCCATGTCTGTGAGGACAGCCAGGTGATGACCGCAAGGAGCCAAGGGATGGAGTTCTGACCCCTTGAGCAGAGCTAAGGGGCCATGGTGGTGTCCAATCACACCTAATTTTTGCCTTCTAGGAACACTCAGAACAAAGATTTCCCAATCTGCTCACAGAAACAAGTGGAGAAGATCAAAACACGAGGACTACACTAAGACCTTTTAAATAACAATTTGTCAGCCATTAATTATTCTCTCCTTCAAAACAGAAACGTGGCCTCTTTGGAAGTGCTCTCAGAATAGTCAGTGCTCAAGGCCTCCATGCCATTTGCTTCCCATAGGAAGGAAAGCAATCTTCACCTGCGGCTGAAAGGAAAATTTAACCCTTCTCTTTCACAGGTTTCCTAAAAGGAGATAGCAGGGCACATAACAGACTATCAACATAAGTGGGATGCTGAATGTGGCAACAGCTGTCAAGGTGATTTTTGAGTTGGGTCCTAAAATAAGAAAGATTCTGTGCCATGATGAAAGGTATGAAGACATGCTGGATAGGGTATGAGAAAAGCAACAGACATGAAAGAGAATGGTACATGTGGGCCATAAACCAACACCTTCATTTTAAAGAAGGGGAAAGCGAGACATAAAACCTACTCAGGATACGTCCAAGAGCAGTGGCTGGTGAGGAGCGAGGTGAATGAAGGCCCAGAACTTCTCACTTCCGGGCCTGTTGGGCTTCTCTGCCACACCCTACATCTGGTTTCACAGCTCTAAAAGCTGGAGCATCCGGGCTTGGGAGATGGGGGCATCTGGGCGGTTTAGTCAGTTAAGCCTCCGGCTTAGGCTCAGGTTATGATCTCACGGTTTGTGGGTTCGAACCCCGTGTTGGGCTCTGTGCTGACAGCTCGGAAACTAAAGCCTGCCTCAGATTCTGTGTCTCCCTCTCTCTCTTCCCCTCCCCCTTTTGCACTGTCTCTGTCTCTCTCTCAAAAATAAATAAAAGCATTTAAAATTCTTTTTAAAAAATAGGGCGCCTGGGTGGCTCAGTCGGTTGAGCGTCTGACTTCGGCTCAGGTCTTGATCTCATGGTTCGTGGGTTCGAGCCCCACATTGGGCTCTGTGCTGACAGTCAGCTCAGAGCCTGGAGCCTGTTTCAGATTCTGTGTCTCCCTCTCTCTCTGACCCTCCCCTGTTCACACACACACTCTCTTTTTCTCTCTCTCAGAAATAAATAAAAACATTTAAAAAAATTTTTTTAAAAATAAATAGGGGAAATGGACACTCATAAGCATGTACCTACAATGGTTTTGTATTTTTTGCAATACTCTACTCTCCCAGTGTCTAAAACACTCTTACTTCAAAACGCCAGCTTTTTTTCCTTTTTTGGCAAGTTTGATTAGAGCAAGAGAAAGTGCTGAATTTCCAATATGCAAATGAAATTAAAGGCTACCCAGGGATGAAGGAGCCCTACAGGAATGCTTTATTGATGGCTGCAAATTTACCCAAATAACAACTGTTTTAAAAATAAATAAATAAATTGAGTTAAAACCTCCTTTGTTCTTCCCCTTAGGAGTCACATGTTTTTCACCTCTAATTTCATATCATTGTCAGAGTGGTGTGTTGTGCATTATTTATGGATAGAATATCAAATGAAGGTGGCTACACTAAGAAACTAGAATTAGATTAATCACAAAGCGTATGGATATTAGCCATTTGCCCTTTAAGTGCTTACTTTCAGTGGGTGTAAACAGGGACCAGAATTTAATTTTCCTGCCTAGTATTAGCAGAAAATATATAAAATATTCTATGGCTTTTCTACAGTTATCCCCACAGTGTTATAATAGCCTCTCCAAGGAAATCTAAAATAGTGTGGGCTTCGGGGACATGGATTGACATTAAGGAGACTGTGTTTTTCAAGGACAGGAAATTAGGTAGCTTAGAACAATTCTTCTAGGTTAGCAGTGTGGTCCTGTCTTGACTGAGTAGATTAGAAATTTCTAAACAAGAAACAGACTTCTTATGCTCCCTGGCATGGTGTCTAAATGTGCTAACTCCATTCCTATGTAAATTTAAATTTTTAATCCAATTAGGATCCTATTAACTGCTGTGGTGGCTGAGACCATGGCTTTGGGTCTCCCAAACCCCTTCCTTGTGCAAAATGAGAGGCTGTGACATTCAGTCAATGACATTGGCTTTGTCCATGACGTTGAAAGAAGATCAGCAGAAGATCTACCTCAGAATTCCTATGGGAATTAAGGGAAAACATAAAATGTCAGAAACTTTGACACATCTGTCCACATCCCTTTTCTCCATGTGTCTGTCACTCTCTGGAAAGTCTGGGCAAGCTTTCCAGAACAAAGGAGTGTCAAGGAAGCAGTCAGGATCACTATGGTGAGGACAAATTTTGGAATGAAGCAAACTTGTACTTGGTACCTGGCTTGACTCTCACAGGCCACAAGAGTTTGAGTTCCTGAGTGATAACATTGTAAAATAGTGAGAGTATTGTCTACCTTCTAGTCTCCTTGAGAAGATTAAATAATACTTAAAATTCTGGACACACAGCAACTGTCTAATTATGAAGTTTTCTTACAGAGCATAAAAACAAAGCAGTCCAAACTTTTGGAGTATTTCTATGGGCCATGGTTATGCTGAGTGTCTTATATGTGTTAACACAGTGACCCTCTGACCATCTACTCAGTAGCAGAAACAGAATTCAAACTCAGGTGGCCTGGCTTCTGAGTGTGAGCACTTGACCATCAAGCTCTGCAATAGTCTTTCTAATGAGTTGATGACCACAAACAATGACCTAGAAAATTCTGTGTCCCCATTTACAATGAGAGCGTAAGAAAACCAAGCCTGTCTCAAAGCTCTTGAGTTTCTGGTAGGCTTCTAGACATAATTAGGTGAGCATAAGATGGCTAACAAAAATCCTCCGCACCTCCTTTTAGGGACCGTTACCAAACTGTCAGATATTTGTGAGGTTCTCAAAACATCTTTTTAAAAAAAGAGAGAGAGAGAGAGAGATCTTAAGTAACCATCTGTGTCCAGACGATGTCTAATCCCAACGGTAAGTGCTCATGACTAAGTGAAAACGCAATGATAGCTAATAAATGCTATTTCTCTCTCAACTGAAGATAATGTGAAATCAGTCCAGGAAGATTGGTGAGTACAAATATAAGGTGAGTAAACACATACAAATCTCTGTCACTACAGAGATGAAAGTCTCCGAAACTCAATCACATCTCTCAATTTCCGCTTATGATCCTTCTGAATAAGAAAAGGTGGGAGTTTAGGCTGACGATCTTGTCACGGAACTTTAAGATACATCTTGATTTGGTTCATTTACATACAGAGACATCAACAACCCTACAGCCTAAACCAGCAGACAGCAAACTCTCTTTGGAAAGGTCTAGATAGTAAATATTTCAGGCTTGCAGCTGTACACTCTATATAGCAACCACTCTACCATGTAGAGCCAAAGCATGTATAAACAATGTGTAAACAAATGGATGTGAATGTGTTGCAATAAAATCTTATTTACAAAAAAAAAAAAGTGATGATGGGCTAGATTTGCCCCACAGGTCACAGCTTGTCAAGCCCTGGTCTAAATTACCATCAGCTTTAGCCCTTTTCAGATACTATTCTTACTTCTTCACTATGAGCGTTTTCCAATCCATTCTAAATAAAGATGCCACTTCCTTGCTTAAAATGTTTCAGTGCATTCTCATTGCACTTAGATTAGGAGTTAAACTTCTTAGCATGGCAGCCAAAGCCCACATAATAGGAACCACCTCCCAGTTTAGTGGGATCTCAGATCTTGCTTACTTCATCCCAACGGCTTTCTTTCTGCTACTTTTCAATGCACCTGAGGACCTTTGCTCATGCTGTTACCTTCCTTTCAAGGTCCTCTTCCCCATCCTCTGCATCCCTGAGCTCCCAATCCAAATGAGATCACATCCTACACCCCCCTATAGAAAATCTATAATCTTCCTTCAGAGCACTTCATCAATAGTTAAATATGTATTCGTGTGAAGATTTGTTTAATAGCTATGTCCCCTACCAGACTGAGGGCAGGAATCAGCCATGTCTGTTTTCCTTATTATATGCTCCTGACATACAACAGGTAATAAACAGTTGCATGCTAACTGAACAAGCACATTTTTTAAAAAATTTCTTAGTGTTAAAATAACTTCACGAAATTCAATCTTCTTTCTTCTTTTTTTTGGAAGAGCAAAACATGTCAGGGGCAAAAGGATTTTGTTTTCTATATTACAAACAGAGAAACAAACACACTATGATCATATATGCCATCAGGAAGTGTTTGCAAGTCCAAGCATGTTTTCCCAGCTTCATAGTTTCCTAGGACACTTAGAAGTCCCACACGCTCGTGTCTGAATTACCATGTGATTTCTACCTTGCCCTTGCTGATGTCTTTGGAAATCCTAGTCCATTTGCAAAGATGATTGCCCTTTGGTGCAGAGCGATGCTTATGCTGGGAGCACTTCTGATGTCATTTCTAGCTTCATTTGGAGTATGGACCCAGCACAGGAGTTGTGCACATACTATGCGCTAATTTTAAAAAGTTTACAGAGCTGGGCCCCACTACAGATTTTCAAGAAGACATTTATGGTTCTAAGCACCTTCCCTAGAATCATTAGGCAACAAATTTGCTTGGAAATTTCTTTCATTGTGCCTTGGTGGAGATGAAATACGGTCACTTGCTGGGGAGAAAGCAACAATAAAAGGAGAGTGAAATCTCCCTAAGTGCTCCCTAAAAACAAGAAAATCTGATATGCAGCCTGTGTGTTGATACAATTATGAGGCTTCTAGCTCTGAGCTGTAACAGATGGGAGTTCTCTCTCTCTCTTTGGTGCTAAGGTGAATGGTTTCCCCCAGGGATGTGTGGGGAGAGCTGCTGAGTTGGCTGTGTCTGTGCCAAGCAGCTGGCTGCTGGCAGGATTATAGGCAGAGATTGGCACCCTGTGTGGGGTGTGGGGAAATGTCAGTAACATGGGGGCAGGGGAGTGGAAAGGAAAAGTCACCCCCACTCTCATCCACGCATAAAGCTGGGACTGGAAGTAACTCATTTGGAGTAGTGAATGGAGCATTCAAAAGATGCAAAGGGAGGGCTTCCATCCATTCATGTATTCACTCCTTCAGCATCTGTTTCTGGAGTACCTGATACATGGCAGTTACTGTGCTGACCGCCAAGATATAAAGTCACAGGAGCAATGTATTGTGTCTACCCTTAGGAGGCTACCAGCTTAGTAAGGGAGAAGAACTATGCAAAATAAGCTTGATAAAGTGTTATTGTGAGCAGGAAAGTCTTCATAGGGGCAGCAACAAGAGAAGTATCTGGAAAATACCTAAAAATATGTTTAGGTGAGGACGTAAGAGTTGGGAGGAAAAAGGAAGTATGATGTAGGCAGAGAATGCAGCCTGGACAAAGACAACCTGCTTTCTCCTCTCTTTATTTTCACCTTCCGTCGGACTCCTGCTGAAGTCATGCTCCTCTGCAGGCAGTTCTCTTATTTCCACCTTTTGGTCCTTGCTCATAAGGCCCAATCTACCTGGTTTTCCCTCCTGCTCTCTTGAGGTCCCCTGAAACTAAAAAAAGAACTATTTGGAGTAGTTGGATATTTTGAGCCTTATCTTGAAAGCCCTGGGGGAAATATTAAGGGGTTTTAAGCAGAACAGTTACATGGTCAGATGTGCCTTCTAGAAAGTTCACTTTGTTGTTTTGGAGAATGAGCTTTCAGGAGACAGATGCAATTATCTGCCCAGAGCTGTTGAGAGCCTAAACTCGAGCAGTGACAGTTGTCAGAGAGAGAAGAACCTGGGTATGAAAGACATGAAGGAGATGAGGAAAATCACAGTGCCTGATCCGCTATAAGAAGGTGGTTTTTTTGTTTGTTTGTTTTGTTTGTTTGTTTTTTTGTCTTTTGGTTGGTCAGATAAATGGGTGTAACATCATGGAGAGAAAGTGAAAAAATCAGGGTTTGGAAGAATATTGGATTCCTCTTGGCTGATGTTGTTGGCCTGAGATTCGGTGTTAGAAGTGCACACCTGACATCCAAATGGAGATATTAGGGGGTGGTATAAAGTAGATTTGGAACTCAAGAGACAGAGGTCAAGGCTTGTGTGCATTAGGATGAACTAGGTTATGATGTGGTAAAAATGGAAATCTCGGTGACTTAAAATAAAAAAGGTTCATTTCTTTCTCACTCTACCACTTTTGTGGGTCTACAGGGGTTTTTCACTCATTGTAGGCATTCACAGACCTGAGCTGGGAGAGTAGCTACCATTTCAAAAATGGTTGGCTATTGAACCAGAGGAAAAAGTGAGTCTGCAATTAAATACTTAACAAGGAGGTTGCACATGGCACTTCTGCAAAGAGCTAGTCAATGGCTTCACCCAAAAGTAGGGATCCAAGAGTGTGTTCCTCCTGGAGGGAGGAAAAGCTGGAAGTAGTTAGCGACAGAAGTAATGACTAACACAGGGCCAGAAATGAAGATCTGTCTGAGGATGATCTGCATGTAGATAGCAGTAAGCTATGGAAGTGGGTAATATAGGAAAGCCATACTGAATTTGGAAAAAGGGGGCTATATATGCTATCTTGGGAAAGTACCTACTTTTAGGATACTCTGTATATAACAGAGAAAGCCACAAATGGAGTTTGGGAAGAGATGATAAAAAAAAAAAAAGAACCAGGAAAACCAGAGTAGCATTTTAAAAGGCAAAGAAGAGAATATCTCAACAACTGGGTAAACACCTAGGAAAGGATTTCAATAGTGACTGACTGAATCTTCTTTTTGGGAGGTAGGTAGATTGCAGAAATAGAAGGGTCCCCCCTAGGACAAAGCTAAAAGCCATGTACAGTATTAGACAGGTGTGGGCCACTTGCAGGCAGAGAACCAGGGCCTAATCAAGGCATCCTCCCAAGGTCCAGAGGAAGGGGATAGAGAAACATTGGCTTTGTAGACTTCAAAGTCATGTTCACTTTCTGTCATTTCCCACTTTGAATGCAAATGTTGGTAGTCACCACCTTATTCCCACTTGCCATTGTATCTTTTGTGTTTGTGATGGATAACCTGCTTTATTCTTTCATAGGCCCTGGATAATAAGAAGCTACATCTCGTCTTGACGTCGTTCAGAAGATCCCGGACTTCCAGTCTGATACCATCATGAGGTGGGTCTTGTGGAGGTCATCAGAGAGACTGTGGGTGGGATATGAACAGTTGTGACCAGAGGACAGACAGTGGTGGATTTTCCCGTACCTTCTCATCCCTCCTTGAGTTCATGTCCTCTGTTCTGTGACTGTGCAGCTCTTTCACTCAATAGTTGGATAGTCTATCTCCCGACACTTTAAGTCTGGGTTATTTCTTTGTTTCTTTGTGATTTTTGGTCTTGTGTGTGTGTATTCTTTGCTTGGGCCAACAGAATGCACAAAGGTGATGCTTGGCCATTTCTGAGCCTAGACTTCAAGAGCCTAGGCTCTCTCAGGATTCCTGCTTGTGCCATGGGAAAGAGTGTCACTGGAATGTGGATAATGAGTCACACGTGGCGCAGTCCCTGCCATCACTCCATATGGCAGCCACACATGTGAGAGGCCATCCCAGTCTAGCCAGTCTACAGCTTACCTACCAGGTGACCAAAGATGTGTGAACAAGCCCCGTCAAGATGTGCAAAGCCTGGAGTAGATCCACACCATCCAGCTGACCTGAAAACCCATGTGAAAGAATACTTGCTTAAAGTCCTGTGATGTGTGTGTGTGTGTTGTGTGTGTGTGTGTGTGTTACTTGGCAATATGTAACTAATACACCCTGAACTTATTCCCTATCATTTTGAAAACTTTTCTTTCTCAGTAACAGAGTCCTTACTCTCTGCAAGAGACACAGACAAGAAAAAAATCTGGCCTTGTCAGCTCTTTGTCTCTACACACGTTAGCACATTATTTATGGCTGTCTCTTTTGAAATAGGCCTAGACATGCATCATTCCTTCAAGTTACTGTTTCGTACCCTGCCCCCCCTCCTCTGTCTCTGTCTCTTTCAATCACTGATGGCCCTTCTCCCATCAGTGTCTGGAGGTATGTCTAATAGAGTGAGAAGGCAAATAAAAAACCAGTGACTTCAATCTTTTGAAATAGCAAAATATGGTCTCCTTTTTCTAGAGAGTGGAGAGTATGAGAAGCTATCAGGAGAGTTCTCAGGAACTGGAAGCCCTGAAACAGTATACAAATGGGCTCTAGCATATCAAAATTTATATCTAGAATTTATTTTGCTGTTTTGAACAATTGTTCCTAATGAGGAATCCAAGAAGGAAACTTTAAAGACTCTGAGGCAATGGGTAGAACCAAATGTCTCTTATCCTCAGTGCTGACAGGTTTGATATGTGGAGTATGGGTATTTGGGTAGACGAAGAAAACAAGGGCAATGATCCCCTAAAACAAGTTAATAGAAAAATTAAATTGAAGGGGAACAGCAAGGGTGCATATAGGAAGAGGCACAGGCTTTGTGGTCTGGAGTCAGAGTTGTCATTTTGCCTTTCCATTTACAACATGCCCTCTTTCCACTTGTATTTATGACCTGGCTACCTGATCTCAGTACTTTTATCATAAAATATATATACTCTGTAAGTTAGGATTTAGGAATGTTGTGTTGATTAAGCGACACATGTGAAATGTCATGACAAACCAGAGTTTCCTTTTTGCTTTAATTATCTGTGGTAGCCAGTCCCTGGGAGACTCATATAGTCTGGGAGATTCTCTGGGAGAATCATAGAGATTCATATCATCTATATAATTTCAAAATAATTTTTCATTTTGTTTGACTCGAAATTAACCCAGGGGCACCTGTGTGGCTCAGTTGGTTAAATGTCCAACTTCGGCTCAGGTCATGATCTCACAGTTCATGAGTTCAAGCCCTGCATTGGGCTCTGTGCTGACAGCTCAGAGCCTGGAACCTGCTCAGATTCTGTGTCCCCCTGTCCCTCCGACCCTCCCTTGCTCACACTCTGTCTCTCTCAAAAATAATTAAACATTAAAAAAAATTAATAAACAAAACAAAACAAACCCAGACATCGTTAGAGAAAGCTGACATGATTGGTGTCCCATTTTCATCAACAAACTTGTGTTCAGGATCTCTGCTTGACAGTTATGATGTAGAAAAGTAAGATGCTTTTGTTCTCCAAGAAACAATTCACAGAACCAAGACATGAGGTTATTAAGTGGTCACTTTGTTGTTATAACCACACTTGCTACAGATATCCAAATGAGGAGGAAAACAGAGTCCCACAGATCAGTCAAGAAAGCTATGGGATTGGGTTTAGAGCTCACTCTTGAAGGATAAAAGGGGGATGGGGAGGGAACACTGGGTAGACAAGGATTTGACTACATAGAAGACATGGTGCTACATGATACACATGTATACAATGCCTCTAGACTCACAACAACCCGAGAAGATGTACTGTTATCTTCATTTTAAAGACATGAAAATATGGTTCCAAGAGGTAAGATATTTACTCAAAGTCATTCAATAAATGACCACCCTAGATAGAAAGCCAAATGACTTTGACTCCAGAGATCATGTTTTTTCCACTAAATTGTACTTCCTGCCCAGGGGCAAGAATGAAGAGGCTAAGCAATGAATCAGGGGAATCTACCCCCAACCAAGAGCACACTGTATACACTGTATGTTAGCCAACTTGAAAATAAATTTTATATATATATAAAATATACATTCTATATTCTATATATACATAAATATAAATATATATATTTTCTATAAATATAAATATATATTTTTTCCATATATATTATATATATATATAAAGAATGAACATGCTGCATTGTGGGACAGTGACGTGACACATTCTAAAGCAGAATGAATGTATGTTAAGAATCCTAGGAGGTAATGCTGGACAGGGAAGGTGATGTCTTCATAGTTAGGGTGGTCTGGAACGAGCCAGAACACCTAATAATGATTTCTTTGACATAAGGGGCTGTTGACAATTTTTTTTCAATCTGGCACTAAACATAGAGACAATCAAATCTCCATTTTTCTAGGGGAAGGCCCTCATTTTATCACTCGGCAAATTTCCTCTGGGTGGAGAACGTTGTTAAAAAGTCTTTCGTATCAGAGGGTTTGGTCTCCCAGTTTTTCTCCCAATAACACAGCCAACATGGTTCTAAAATATCTATGAACTCATCAGCTGACCTAATGCAGACACAATACACTCTTTTCTTTGGCTCTTCCTTGCCTGGACTCCTATGGAAGAGCAAAAGGAAGGCAAACAGGAAAATAGATTTTTCGTTCAGTCTGTCAGACAGTGTTTTAAAAGTTCTGGGGCCCCAGGGTGGCTCCGTCGGTTAAGCATCCAACTTCTGCTCAAGTCATGATCTCATGGTTTGTGAGCCCATTCTGGGCTCTGTGCTGACAGCTCAGAGCCTGGAGCCTGCTTCGGATTCTGTGTCTCCCCCTCCCATGCTCATATTCTGTCTTTCTGTTTCTCAATAGTACATAAATGTTAAAAACATTTTAAAATTCTTTCAACTTTATTCTAATGGAGCATATACACTCAGGTCCTTCTAATGAATGTTTGAATTCTCTCTCTCTCTCTCTTCTATTTCCAGAATCTCAACTACAATGGGGAGCAGAATTTGACCTGCCCAGCCAGATACTCCTGGGAGCCTCTTTTATAATATTTGGGGTTGAGAACCAATGAAAACCACTAGGATTTGTGGTCCTTTCTTCTCAGCCCTGAGGGTTCCATCTGATGCTGATTCCAGAAAGAACAACTCCATGGAAGAAAGAGATACGAATGGAGGAATGCAAAGGGAAATATGTCAGTTTCAGTTTTTCTAATACTTCTTTATCAGTGGAAGAACCAGGAGTATAGGAAATGAGATTAAAACCCCCAAGTTAAAGGGCAATGGCTTCTTCATTTTCTGTGAAAGAATCAGACTGGTATAGGTCCGTTAGATTTCTTCATGTTCATAATTTGATTATCTGACACCCTATCATTCTCAATCCATTACCCTAATTTCTTCTTTACAGCTCTTATCATTACATGACACTTCATTTTCTATTTATTTGTTTATCCGTTGTGTGGATGTCCCATTAAAATATACATATGATGATGGCAGGGGCTTTATTTATCTTGTTTACTGTTAAATTCCATATAACTGAAAATAGTGCATAGTACCAAGCAGGTGCTCGATTAATATGTTTTGAGTAAATAAAGCTTACCAGTGTATGAATTATTTAATTTACATTTATGGACTGACCACTGTGATTGGGCCCTGTGTAAGAAATTAAACAGAGCTCATGCTCCAGTGTGAGACACAGATACATGAGCAGATATAACCTAAAAGTTGCAATGGTAGAGAGACATGTAGGAAATCATGAGAGTACTGAGAAAGAGACACCTAAGTGGAGGAAGCAAGCTAACCCAAACCTTAAAGAATGAGTATTTTAGACAATAGCAATCCAAGAAGATAACAAAAGTACTTTATGGGCTATGAAACAAACATTCCGATAGCAGATATCAAAGGCAGAGTGGGAACACAGGAGTCAGATTGATGAGTTCAAGAATAAGATAGAGTGGTCGGATAAGTACAAAGAGGAAGGAATACTGGATAACTGTGTAGAAAAGGCATTAGTGTGAAGGTTTGCTTGAACAGGCAGTCTGGAGGGTAGGGCTAGTCCAACCAAGATCATCAAGGTCAGAAATGACTAACCTAGTGTCCTGGGGTCTTCTACCATGTGGGCTGCATTGTGGACCCTCTATCCACCCTAACACAGGTTGCTTCTTTTATCCAGTATGAATATAGGAGGTAATGTGAGGGAAGATGAAAGAGAAGGGAAGAATCAGAGAAAGGAAAAAGAGTGTAAAAGATGTGAAGAAGAGAGGAAAAACAATTTTTATAAAGCAACTAGGAAAGGAAACAGGAAGTTGAAAAATAAAAGAAGAGGGAAAGGAACTTTCCAGCCCTTATTAGGTTTGAGTGTTAGTGGTTATTTAAGTGGTCCCTTTGGAGGGGTAGAAACGTTGAGCATTTCACTTTTGGTTTGTTTATATTTATAAACCATAAAGTCAAGTTCAGATTTCTGCTAGAAAAGCACTTTTAGAAGGCTGTGAGATCTTATCTTTCATTTTCTATAGATCAGTTTTGCAGCCTTTTGAAGTATTTATAGTTTTAATACATAACCATAAATGCCCCCTAAACAAGGAAAATTGCACCTTTCGATTACTATTATTGCTTTATTGCTCATCCCACCCATAAATTAGCAACATCCTCCAGCATTGCTGAAAGAGCACTGAATTAGGTTACAACATGAGTACATGAGAACCTATTAAAGCTTTGCTATTTCTTAAAAGTCTTTATAGTTTTCTAGTGCACCCCATAAGTGTTTCAATTAAAGAACTACTTGCCTGCTCTGTAATAGCCCTCCTGTTCAAGACAGGTTAGCGGTATCCAGAAAGAAAGGCAAAATTAAAAGAAGGAAAATGGGAACTTAAAATATTAAAAAGTGAAATTGCTATAAAAAGGAAATCGGGTGTTTAAATTAAGCGTATTAAAGGCATTTAAATGGTCAAACTATCTTATGCAAGCTGATGTACATACAGATAGATCTATAGCAGGTCTATAGCAGAGCTTATGTCTAGGTCTGTATTTACATATTTCATTCTCCCAATGAATGTTTAGTGCCATCTTTGCTGTCTTTTACATTTTCAATAATTGGTCACATGGGAAAGAACTCCATTAAGATAACAAAAATGGCACAAAAAATTAATTTGTAAAACAAAACAGGTAGATACTGACCTAGAATAAGCTTGATGCCTAGAAGATGAAGATGAGGATGAGGATGATACCATAGCACCTTGGAGATAAATACCACATAGACTATCATTAGAATTGCAAATCAAATACAATATAGTCCAGCAAAATTATTGGGATCCAGGAGATCTATATTACACCGGGACTCTACTAGTAACCTTTATAAATATTTTTACATTTTTTCTGGGTTTCCTTGGGCACCAGTGACTTGATATAATTAGATAATATGTGAGATATTCATTTTAATTATGTACTGAGTAACTGCTAGGCATTGTGGAAAAATTTTTAAAAAGTGTATTTCTCACCTTCAAGAAGCTTATAGTTTTTTTTATAGGTAAGGAGAGCATACATACATTGTGAGTTTAAGATGAAAATAATATTGCTTCTAGTTACTATGTAGAAAGTCACAAAAGACTGTCACTCCCCCCTTAAGAAAGACAATTAGGCAAATGTGCTATAAAAATATACAGTGTGTGTGTGTGTGTGTGTGTGTGTGTGTGTGTTCCAACACACAATAAAGCTGAACATGGGAAGAAATCCAACCTACGGAAAATGATGACACCTTTCTAAAAGAGAAGGACCCATAATAGCTTTTATTCTTAGTTAATTGTGAATAAGATACTGTTACTCTCATCTTAATAATGAGAAAGATAAGCCATAAATTTTGTCTTTTTTTCAAGACTGTCAGAGAGATGAAAGTGCAAAAAAAAAATCTAAATTTCAGAAAGTGAAAATAAAATCTCTTCCTAAGAGAGAAGAAACTATGACAGCTTTTATTTTTGGCAGTGCTCTGGGAGGAGGAAGAATCCATAGGAAACTGGGGTAAAGGGCAAACCAGCCAGCCTGTCAATTCTTCCTCTTGAACTTTGAGTGTAAGGGGAATTATGCCAAACAATGAGGGCAAAGCAGAAAAACTGAGAGATACTCTCTCTTTAGTCATGCAGAGCCATCATCACGAATACAGTAGCAACTTTCAGAAAGTTGGGATGGGAAAGAATATCTGATTAAAAGCCCACACAAGATCTTCTGACTCTATACAGTATGTAAAACAGTTTTCTTTCAAAGGCTAGTGGCAAGGCAGCTGAGTAGAAACAGATTTTTCTGAGGTTTTGAGATCATAAGGTGGTATTGGTGAGCAAAAAACCTCTCTACTCACCCAAAACTCTGGCATATTTTTCCTGAAAAACAGAGACAGCTGAGCTGCAGAGCATAAAATGATATACAAAGTTTCTTGAGGGCTCAGATCCTAGCCATGCTAAAAGTAAAGTCCTGATCTAGTCCTCAAAACATTTGAAGTTAGTGATAAACTGTACCCAAGTTGCAACAAAAGCCAGCTCAACTTCAGCCAAAGATGAAATGGACTTAATCCTCACAGACCATAATCTGACAAATAGATATGTCCAATTTGGAGTATAATATTATTTATTCCAGAATCTACTGATACATTAGAAGCAATTCAAGCATGCTATCAAAAATATGCATAGACAAGAAAATGAAATGCCTTGGTCAAGAGAGAAATACTCAAAGAAGTAGATGGAAAGATGACCTAGATATTGGGATTATCATAAAGGAACTTTAAAATAATACAACAAATATAGCAATGGGTCTAGGCCACATGTTGGACACATGCTCAGGTCAATGGAGAGTGTCACCAAAGAGATGGACTCTACAAAAAGAGCCAAATGAATCTGTGGACAGTTCCTCTCTGGTGTACAGCTGAATAACGGTCAGCACGTGCATGTAAAGATACTACCTAAAGCTAGAATCACCTAAGAAGAACAGAGGCGGCAATCTCTGGAGCTCACAGAGAGCTAGAAACAGTTTGTATTCTCACATTCCAAACAGAAAAGAAATCCAATGCATAAATTGTGAGATAACACTAGAATACTCTGACAGGTATCACTTCGAGAGTGGGGGAAAAATAGCCTGAGATTAAAGGCTGCTTTCGTTCCAAATAACAAAACTTATAAATAACCAAACAATTTCCAAGTGACTTAACTGCATCCCAGAAAAAAAAAGCATAAGAATTCGATAAAGTATTCAAAAAGTAAAATGCACAATTAAAATTCCAATCCAGAAGTATCTATTATACCTTCTTAAAAAAAGAAAAAATGGGGCACCTGAGCGGCTCAGTTGGTTGGGTGACCAGCTTCAATTCAGGTCATGATCTCACAGCTTGTGGCTTTGAGGCCCACATCTGGCTCTGGCTGACAGCATAGGGCCTGGAGCTTGCTTCCAGTTCTGTGTCTGTCTCTCTTTGCCCCTCCACTGCTCATTCTCTCTCTTTCTCTCTCTCAAAATAAATAAACATTTAAAAAGTTATAAAAAAGAAAACTTTCTTAGCCAGATAAAAACATCTCTGAAAAAGAAAACACCTGTAGCTTAATGACATTAAGTATGATATTGTACTCCTTTTTAATATCAGAAATGAAGCAAAGGTATCCATATTCATCAGTACTTTTCAATATTGCACTAGAGTTACAGTCAATGCAATAAGACATGAAAAAGAAATAAAAGACATCCAGATCAAAATGAAAGAAACCGTAGTTATCCTCAGTCATCCATGTAAAAAAATCCTATGGAAGCCATGAAATAGCTACTAGAACTAAGTTTAGAATACTAGAATAAGTTGTAGTGTATGAAGTTAATATACAAAAACACTTAAGGTGAATATCACAAAAGATGTATAAGATTTGTTACACTGTAAACTATAAAACATTGCCGAAGTAAATTAAATATTGAAATAAACTGATATATAATGTTCATGGATAAGAAGATTCAATATTTTTAAGATGCCAACTGTCTCAAATTAATCTGTAAATTCAGTGAAATTCCAATCAGCATCAGGCTGCTGCTGCTGCTGCTTCTTCTTCTCCTTCTCCGTCTCCTTCTCCTCCTCCTCCTCCTCCTTTTTTCTTTTTTACTAGCAATGAAAAAAAAAAGGTAGATTATGAAAGTTATATGGAAATGTAATAGACCTAGAGTAGCAGAACAACTTTATAAAAGAATGAAAATCGCTTTAAAAATAATAAGAAAAACCTGATTCAATACTTATTGTAAAGCTAAAGTAATTAATTCTGCATGGCTTGACAAAAGCATGGACATATTCACCCCTAAATCTGAATAGAAAATTGAGTCATAGATCTACATATACGTAGTCAATTGATTTTCAACAAAGCTGCCAAGGCAATTCAGTGGGGAAAAAATCTTTTCAAACTACGTGGTTGTAATAATTGGAATGCCTACTTACAAATGAGCCTCACTCTTTTTCTCCCACAGTGTATAATAAGGATATCAAGAAGAAAATGTTGAGGGGTGCCTGGGTGGCTCAGTCAGTTAAGGCTCCCAACTCTTGATTTCAGCTCAGGTCATGAACCCATGGTTCATGAGTTTGAGCCCTGTGTCAGCCCCCATGCTGACAGTCTAGAGCCTGTTTGGGATTTTCTCTCTTCTTTCCTCTCTCTGTCCCTCCCCTACTTGTTCTCTCACTCAATAAATAAATAAACTCTAAAAAAAGAGAGAAAGATGATAAACCAAATGCAAGAATTTAAAATATAAATCTTCCGGAAGAAAATCAGTAGAAAGACTTAGTAACCTTGGGTTGGGCAAATATTTCTTAAGATTCAAAAGGCATGAACCATGCAGAAAAACTTCAATAACTTGTAATACATCTAAAAGTTGCTCTTCAAAACACTATTACTAAAATCAAAACAAGCCCCAGTCTTGACAGAAAATATTTTTAAAATACATCTGAAAAAGGATTTATGTCTGGAACATAGTAAGAATGGTTACAACACAATAATTAGAAGACAAGAAGGTCAAATAAAAAATGGGCAAAAGATTTGAATAGACATTTCACCAAACATATAAAAACAGTAAATAAGTACAAATGGGGAAAAAAGTCAACATCGTTAATCATTAGGGAACATAAAATTTTAAATGAGCTGTCATCTATATTCCCCCTAAAATGCTTAAATTTAAGAGATTGACCATATCAAGTTTTAGTATGATATGGAACATACAGAACTCTCAATTTCCAATGAGATGTCAAATAGTAGAATAATTTTGAAAAAAAAAGTGGTTTGTAGCTTTATAAAAAGTTAGACATATGCCTCACTTATAGCATAGTTATTTTATTCCTAAGTTTTTACCTAAGAAATGAAAACAAATGTTCATACAAAGACGTGTACATACGTGTTCATAGCGTATTTATTTGCAATGTCATAAAGCTGGAATCTGCCCAAATGTCAAGCAACATGTGAATGGATACACAAATTGTGGTATAAAAATATGGTAGAGGGGCGCCTGGGTGGCTCAGTAGGTTAAGCGTCGGACTTCAGCTCATGTCATGATCTTGCAGCTTGTGAGTTGGAGTTCCGCATCGGCTTCTGTGCTGACAGCTCAGAGTCCGGAGCCTGTTTCGGATTCTGTCTCCCTCCCTTTCTGCCCATCCCCACTTGTCCTCTGTCTCTCTCTCTCTCTCAAAAATAAATAAACATTAAAAAAAATTTTTTTTAAATACAGTAGAATACTGCTTGGCAATATGAACAAATAACAACAGCAACAAAGAAGAAAGAAAAAAATGTATTTACTGATATAAACAACAGCCTGAATGAAAAGCACAATAATTGGGGTTGACTAAAAGGGGCCAGACAAAAAAGAGCCCATGCCACAATGATCCATTATATAAAATTTAAGGAAAATGAAAAATAACTTATGGTGACCAAAAGCAATTCAGTTGTCACTTGGGACAGGAATGGAGTGAGAGATTATCAAGGGCATGAAAGACTTGTGAATTATGGAAATGTTCATTATTTTGATCATGGTGATATTTTCATAAAATATACTTTTGTCAAAGCAGACCAAACTGTACAATTTGACTATGTGAAGTTAATTGTACTTCAATTGTACATAAATGAGTTTATTACTTTAGAAAAGCTTCAGTAAAGTAGGAAAGCAAGATAATTTCCCAACGTGGATAAGAAGCTTCTACCAAAAAAGCCTAGTGATAAGATCATATTTACTGATAAAAGATTGAATGTTTCCCCAAGTTTAGAAAACACAGATATATATTCCCACCACTTGTATTCTTAGTGAAGCTCCCAGTTAGTGTAGTAAGATAAGAAAAATAAATTAAAAATCAACACTTAAGAAAGAAAAGGGTAAAACTGTATTTATTTACAGTTGACACGATCAGGTACATTAGAAAGTCCTAAAGAGTCTACTAAGAACTACCAGAACACATGAGTTTAGAGATACGGTGGCATAATAGCATAATATTTCTGTAGGTTAGCAATGGAAAATTGGAAATGAAAGTAGTAAATATAGTACCATTTCTATAACATCCAAATACAAAATATGTGTGGATAGATTTAACAAAATATATGTAAAACCTGTGCACTAAAGACTACAAGACATTGCTGATAGAAATTTTAAAAGGTGGAATACAGATTACAAAACAAAATAGAGAGTCTAGAATAAAACCACAAATAATTGATTTTTGACAAAAAGGACAGGTAATCTAGCTGTGAAATAGAATCTTTTCCGCAAATAATACTGGAACAACGGCTCATTCCTAAGGAGGCACGTGAACCTCAACCTTAACCTTTTATTGTAATCAAAAACTAATACAAAATGAATCATAAATCTAAAAGTAAAAGCAAACTCTGCAATATTTTATTAGGTTCAGATGTACAACATAGTGATTTAACAATTCCATACATTCATTTCTCACCAGTGTAAGTGTAGTCAACATCTGTCACCATACAACATTATTACAATATCATTGATTTTATTCTCTATGCTGTACCCTTTATCTCAGTGACTTATGTATTTTATAACTGGAAGTTTATAACACATAATCCCCTTTCCCTATTTCACCCACCCCCATCCACTTCCCTCTCCAGTCACTAGTTTCTTCTCTGTATTTGAATCTGTTTTGGGTTTTGCTTTTCAGATTCCACATAAGAATGACATCACATGGTATTTGTCTTTGATTTATTTCACATAGCATGAATTTTAAAAATAATTTTAAATTTATATCAATTGAGCATATCCAAAAGCAATATAGAGATGCTGTTGAAGCCCACCTGCTTTTCTGAAAAAGTTTAGTCATTTATATCGATTACTACCATCATGTGTTAGTATAGTAATTGTTATACTATAACCTATTATTAAAATACCACTGGGTCTTTTCTAAGGTCAAACTCTGAAACTTCTAAAAGAAAACATTAGAGAAAAAAATTTGTGACATGGGAATAAGTAAAGTCTTCCAAGATGGGGCACAAAAAGCATGAAACATATAAGTTTGATAAATTGTACTTCATCAATATCATGACCTTCTGCTCTTCTAAAGATGTCATTAAGAAATTAAGAAGCAAGAGAGAATACTGGCTGGAGACTACTCTTATCTGACACAGGACGTATAGTCAGAAAATATATAGAACTCTTACCACTTAACCGTAAGAAAACAAGCAATTAAGACAATGGCAAAAGATTCAAAAAGAAGGTTAACAAAAGAAGATAGATGAACAGTCCATAAGCATTATGGAAGCGTGCTCAACAATTTTTGTCACTTGAAAAATGTAAGTTAAAATCACAATGACATAAGACTTCATGCATATTAGAATATCTAAAATTAGAAAAAAAAATACCTGGCAAATGCAAGTTTTGATAAGGCTGTGGAACAATTGGAACTCTCAAGCATTACTGGTGGGAATGGATAAGGACATAACCACTTAAAAAAAATTCTGTCACTTTCTTAAAAAGTCATACACACACATACCATGAAACTCAGCAACTCAATTTTTAAATATTTGCCCAGGAGAACTAAAATCATGTACATACACAAAAGCTTGCATGCAAATATTTCCAGCGCCTTTATTCACAATGGACCCAAACTGGAAACAACCCAAATGTCCTTCAACTGTGGCATATGACTACAATAGCTATTACTGAGCATTAAAAAGGAACAAACCGTTTATAGGTACCTGCAACAGCACAGATTAATTTAAAAATCAGTATGCTCTTGGGAAGAGACATAAAAGGGTACATATTATGTGAATCCTTTCAGATGAAACTATAAAAGATAGAGAAAATCAGGAAATTCAAGTTTATCCTTTTGAAATATTCATAAGTTGATAAACTCCTTCAAGATAAACAAAATCACAACAGAATTGCAAACTACCAATAGCAAGAGAACAGCCCTACAAAACTTATGAAAATTAATAAAGCAATGAGATATTAGGTACAATTTTATGCCAACAAATTAAAAATGTAGATGAAAGGCATAAATTCCTTGAAAAACATAAAAGGGATATGAAATGGAGAGTTTAAATAGCCATATGTCTATTAAAATGGTTGAATTTATAATAAAAACATCACCAGAAAGGAAATTTCAGTCCTAGTTGGCTTTACTGGTAAATTATATTAAACATTTAAAGAAAAAATAACACCAATCTTACACAAACTCTTTTTGAAAACAAAGAAGGAAGGAATGTTTCCTACTTCTTTTACGTGACTAGTGTAAACCTGGTATCAAAACCTTACAAAGATATTTACAAAGAAGGAAATTTTCAGACAAATACTCCTCATGCACTTAGACATTAATGAAACATTAATAAATATGATCCAGAAGTAACTAAGAAAGATGATAAATCCTGGCCAGGTAGCATTTATACTAGGAAGTCAAAGTCAAAACATTAGAAAAATCAATCAACGTAATTCACAATATTAACAGAATACAGAAGAAAAATCATATGATATCTCAGTCGATGGAGGAATAAAATGACAAAATTCAATATCCATTTATAATAATAACTCAAAGCAAACTAGGAATACAAAGAAAACTTCTTGATCTGTTAAAGCATATCTGTGAAATACCTATATTTAGTATCATTTATTAGTGGTAAAATATTTCATTTATTTTTTAGCAATCAGAAAAAACAGAAGAACATACTATTTACATTAACTTCAAAAACACATCACAGACTTAGTAATAAATCTAACAAAAGGTATGTACAACCTCTACAGTGAAAACTAAAATTGTGGCTAAGACAATGTTAAATACATAAATAAATGGAGATATGTACCATATTTGAGAGATTTGATATTGTTATCCATTCTCTCTATATTTATCTATGGATTCAATATAATCTGAATTTTTAAAAAAGTCTTTTTCTTTTTTAAAAGAGATCTACAAACTATTTCTACAACTTACTTGAGAATTTAAAATGGTCTAGAAGAGCCAAAACAATCATGAACAATAAGAAGTGAGGCCTCTTATGGCCTCACTGAGCGAGGCTCAGTGTGTTAAGGGTCTTACTCTTGATTTCAGCTCAGGTCATGATCTCACAGTCATTAGATCAAGCCTCACATCAGTCTCTAGCGTGAAGATTGTCTCTCTTCCCTCTACCTCCGCCCCTCCCCCACTTGCTCATTCTCTCCTCTCTCTCAAAAAAAAAATATATATATATATATATAATAAATATAAAGATAGGCAGTAGGACTGATACCCCTTGATTGGAATAAGTAAGACACGGTGATGGCACCACAGAGATAGATAAATTGATCAACAGAGCAGATTAAATAGTCCAAGATATATCCACATATATAAAGTCAATTAATTTCAATCAAATCACTATGCCAATTCAACTGGAGAAGAGAAAGGTTGTATACTAGGAAGACAAAGTTAATTTTAAATAGTGCTGGGATACCTGATGTAAGTATAAATCAAAAGTAATCCTCAACCCCTATCTTACTTACCAGCATGTATTAACATTGATCTAAGATGTCTAATAAATCCTAACATTAGATAGAACCCTAAACTGCTAGAAGAAAACATCTTTGCAGCTTAGGGGAAGTTGAAGAACTTAGTGTTTATACAGAACATGAAAAGCATTAGCCAAAAAGAATAGACGAGCCACAAACTGGAAAAAATACTGATAGGTAAATAGATGATTGATAAATAAATATATAGATGATAGATAGATAGATAGATAGATACATACATACATACATACATACATACATATACATAGACAGATAGACAGGCTAGAACAAAAGAATTGCCCAAAGAATATATGAAGAGCCTCTACAAATGAATTATAAAAAAACAAACAATCTAATAAAAAAAGACATGCTTGGACAGTTTAAAAAGGAAGGTACAAATGGCCATTGATCACAAGATTTACTACATGAGAAGAGGCTCAACATCATTAGTTGTCAGAGATACACATATTTGGAACCAAAATGAAATACCATTATGTGTACGTTAAGTCAAAAGTCAAAATTGCAGTTACACCAAATCTTAGCAAGCATGTGGGGCAACTGAAATGCATGGACATTGTCTGTGGCTGAGGAAAATGTTACGACCACTTTAGTTAACTGTTTCTCTTGTTCTTTTTTTTAATAGTTTACATATTACAAGTTGGTTTACATATAACACCCAGTGCTCATCCCAAGTGCCCTCCTCCATGCCCATCACCCCCCTTCCCCCCNGCCCCTGTTCTCAGTTCTAATAATGCTAAACATACATCTAAGTTGTGATCTAGAAATACATGCCTAGATATGTACTCAAGAGAAATGAAAATATATGTTCACAAGAATACTGGTATAATAATACCAGGCCTCATTCATAATAGCTCAATATTGGGGCCATAGCCCAAATGTTCACCAACGAAAGATAATGAAATCATTGTTTGTTCATACAACAAACACAACTCAGCAATTAAAAAGGAGTGAATTACTGATAGGTGCAGCAACATGGATACATTTCTAAACAGTATTATAAGTGAAAGAAGGCCGACATAGAAAAATACACACTGTATGAGCCTGTGATAAAATATCTAGAAATAGGCAAAACTAGCTATAATGAGAGAAATTTAAAAAGTATTTGCCTCGGGAACATGGAAGAATTGACTGGAAGAAGCCATGAACAGTAGCTTCTGTTAAATGTTTAACAACTAGTGTGGGTGGGGTGAAAGTCCTGATTTATAGCATTTGTTGATTTTCATGCTGTAAATACTCTCAATTTCAAGATTTCCAGCTGCCAAATGACGTGACTGAATGAGGAGTTGGGAATGGATACACACAATTGACTCTCAGAAAGCATTCCAAGCTGGTTCCAGGACACTACAGCGTGGGTACGAGGAAAATTTCTGACGATAAAAACATTTTATTTCTTGTTCTTGGATGTGGTTACAAGGGTGCATATATATAAAATTGTCAAAGCTCATCATATTCCTCGAAAATGTGAGATCTGCGCATTTTTGTATGCAAGTTATACTTTAATTTTTTTAAGTGATAATTGCCATATGCTAGGTACAGAGAAATGCGTGCCACTGGGATAGTTCCCATTGTAAAAGCATAGCATCTCAGTATATCCCACTAGATGAAACAGCTCCAAAATGTAATGGCTTAGGTCAATGGCATTTTGTTCAGGTTTGGGCAGGGCTTAGCAGCCATAGTTCATCTCTGCTCCACTCAGCATCAGCCAAAGCAGCTTGAAGGCTAGGCACGGAATCATCTCTCACGAATTTAAAGTTCTGGTAGTGAATAAGGGGCTTTTGGGGGAATACTTACACATAACCTCTCCATGTGACTTGGACTTTCTTATAGCATAATGCCTGAGTTTCAAGGGTGAATATCCAAGAGAAGGAAATCCAAGCAGAAGCTGTATCATCTTTCCTAACTAAGCCTGGGAAGTCATAGTGCATCACTTTCATCACATTCTAATCGTGGTAGTGGCCACAAGCTTGCCCAGGATCAAGAGATGGAGAAACAGATGTCAACTGCTGATGGGAAATGGCAAAGTTCTAGAACAGTCCATAGGACTGCAAATATTGCAGTGGCTATTTTTGAAAAATACATCCTGCCACAGACTATCAGCTGGCCTAATGGACCTCCTCCTCACATGCAAAATACTTGTCTCTCCTCCAAGACCCTTCAAAGTCTTATCCATGTCAGCATCATATTCAGATTGAGGGCCCAGGGTCCTATTGTCTGAGTCAGATGCAGAGGTAGAGAAGGCTCCTTGGGTGTGTTCCCTGAGTACAGTGACTTGAATGGAGTTTTTCTCCATATGATGGCCTGGAAACTAAAAGAAGAGGTGTCTGAATCCCACACATCTAACCTAAATTGTATGACAATCATTAAGATATCATAATGCACTCACCATTGATAAAATGGGAAAACTGGAAGCATCCAATATTCATCGGTTCAAGGTAAATGTGAAATCTTTCCCAATTCCTGATTAGAGCTCGGTCTTACTTTCTGGGAATGATTCGCTAGTACTTTTATTGGTTTTGCCATCTGGGATTTGCTTCTGTCCTTTGTATAACACTTTCCGCTCTATAAGATGTGGCTAGTTCTTGCCGGTAGTCATTCAAGAGTATGATGCCTTTTTCCTTTTCTTTTCTTTCACGTAAACTATAGACTTTATTAAGATTTCTCTATTTTTCCCATTAACACTTAAAATTCCAATATTCAACCCAGGAAACTGCATTGCATTTAGTTATAATATCTCTTTAGTCTTTTCCAAACTGTGACAGTTTTGCAGTCTGTCTTACCTTTTTATTTAAAAAAAAGTTTTATTGAAATATAATTCACATATCATACAATTCACCCATTAAGGTATAAAATTCAGTGATTTTTAATATATCCAAAGAATTGCATGATCATCACTATAGTCCAATTTTATTTATTTTATAAGGAAAGAAAGTGCAAGTGGGAGAGAGGGGCAAAGAGTGAAAAAGAGAAAAAGAGAGAGAGAGAGAGAGAGAGAGAGAGAATTTTAAGCAGGCTCCACACTGTCAATGTGAAGCCTAATGTGGGGCTTGATCCCACAAACCATGAGATCATGACCTGAGCCAAAATCATGAGTCTAACGCTTACCTAACTTAGCCACCCAGGCACTCCTTTCATTACAATTTTGATTTGAATCTCCCTAATGACTAACAGTGTTGAGCACATTTTCATGTGCTTATTGATCATTTGTATATCTTTTTGGTAGAACTGTCTATTCAAATCCTTTGCCCATTTTAAAATTGGGTTACTTATCTTTTTTTTTTTTTTAATTTTATTTTGAGACAGAGAGAGACAGAGCATGAATGGGGGAAGGCCAGAGAGAGAGGGAGACAGAGAATCTGAAACAGGCTCCAGGCTCTGAGCTGTCAGCACAGAACCCAATGCGGGACTCAAACTCACAAACCTTGAGATCATTACCTGAGCCGAAGTCAGACGCTTAACTGACTGAGCCACCCGGGTGCCCCATTACTTATCTTTTTTATTATTGAGTCATATAAGTTCTTTATATAGTCTGGATACAGATATATAAGATATATCTTATCAGATATATGACTAAAAATATTTCCTCTTATTCTACGGGTTGCCTTTTCACTTTATTGGTGTATTAAACCATTTGTATCAATGGTTTTTAATTTGGTAAAAACCAATTTACCTATTTGTTATTTTGTTGCTGTTCTTCTTGGTGTCATATCTAGAACCCATTAACAAAGCCAAGGTCACAAAGATTTACTTCCATGTTTTTTTTTTTAAGAGTTTTGTATTTTTAACTTTGACATTGGGGTCTATGATCCATTTTGAGAGAATTTGTATCTGGCATATTTTTGCATGTGATTATCCAGTTGTCCCAACACCATTTGTTAAAAAGACTAGGCACTTCCCATTGAATTGTTTTGAAAGTCTTGTCTCAAATCAATTGACCATGAATATAAGGGTTTGTTTCTGGACTCTCCATTCTATTTCATTGATTTATACATCTATCTTTGTGCCACTATGATATTGTCTTAATTACTGTATCTTTGTAGTAAGTTTGATATTGCAGCAATCCCTATTAAAATAACACCAGCAGAGCTACAACAAACAATCCTGAAACAATCAGAGCTAGAAGAAACAATCCTAAAATTTGTATGGAACCAGAAAAGACCCTGAATAGTCAAAGCAATCCTGAAAAAAGAAAATCAAACCTGGAGGCATCACAATCCCAGGCTTCAGGCTGTATTACAAAGCTGTAATCATCAAGAAGATATGGTACTGGCACAAAAACAGAAATATAGATCAATGGAACAGCATAGAAACCCAGAAATGGACCCACAAACATATGGATAATTAATCTTTGACAAAGCAGGAAAGAATATCAAATGGAAAAAGACAGTCTCTTCAGCAAATGTTGTTGGGAAAACTGGACAGTGACATGCAGAAGAATGGACCTGGACCATTTCTTACACCATATACAAAATTAAATTCAAAATGGATAAGACCTAAACCTAAGACAGGAAGCCATCAAAATCCTAGGGAGAAAACAGGGAACAACATCTTTGATCTCGACTGCAGCAACTTCTTACTTGATATGTCTTCAGAGGCAGGGGAAACAAAAGCCAAAATGACCTCATCAAGATAAAAATCTCCTGTAAGCGAAGGAAACAATCAGCAAAACTAACAGGCATCCTAGGATAAGGGAGAGGATATTTGCAAATGACATATCAGATAAAGGATTAGTATCCAAAATCTATAAAGAACTTAAACTCAACACCCAAAAATCAAATATCCAATGAAGAAATGGGGAAAAGACATGAATAAACACTTTTCTAAAGTGTTAAGACATCCAGATAGCTAACAGACACATGAAGAAAATGCTAAATATCACTCATAATCAGTGAAGTGTAAATCAAAACCACATTGAGATATCACCTCACACCTGTCAGAATGGCTAAAATTAACAACTCAGGCAATAACAGATGTTGATGAGGATGCAGAGAAAGGAGAACCCTTTTGCACTGCTGGTGGAAATGCAAATTAGTGCAGCCACTCTGGAAAACAGTATGGAGGTTCTTCAAAAAATTGAAAAATAGAACTACCCATGGGGTGCCTGAGTGGCTCAGTCGGTTAAGCATCTGATGGCAGGTCAGCATCTAATGTGAGGTCATTACCTCACAGTTGATGGGTTTGAGGCCTGCATAAGGCGCTGTGCTGACAGCCCAGATCCTGGAGCCTGCCTCAGATTCTGTGTGTGCGTCTCTCTCTCTCTGCCCCTGCCCTGCTCACACTGTCTCTCAAAAATCAGTAAACATTAAAAAAAAATTTTTTTTAATAGAACTACCTTATAACCTAGCAACTGCACTGCCAAGTATTTACCCAAAGGATACAGGTGTGCTGTTTCAAAGGGACACATGCCTCCCAATGTTTATGGCAGCACTATTGACAATAGCCAAAGTATGGAAAGAGCCCAAATATCCATTGACTGATGAATGGATAAAGAGGATATGGTGTATATATTAAAGAAGATATGGTATATATATATGCATATACATATATATATATACATACACTGGAATATTACTCAGCAATAAAAAAAGAATAAAATCTTGCCATTTGCAACAACATAGATGAAGCCAGAGTGTATTATGCTAGATGAAATAACTCAGTCAGAAAAAGACAAATATGAAATTATTTCACTCATATGTGGGATTTAAGATACAAAACAGATGAACATAAGGGAAGGGAAGCAAAAATAGTATAAAAACATTGAGGGAAACAAACCTTAAGAGAATCTTAAATACAGAGAACAAACTGAGGATTGCTAGTAGGATATTGGGTAGAGGGGAAGGGCTAAAGGGATGATGGATCTTAAGGAGGACACTGCTTGGAATGAGCACTGCATCCTAGAATCACTAAATTCCATCCCTGGAAAAAAAATAAATATATTTTCATTAAAAATAAAAAGAAATTACAAATTGTGAGTCATCCAAATTTGTTTTTCTTTTACAAGACTATTTAGGCTATTTTTGGTCCCTTGGATTTTCATTTGAATTCCAAGATAACAGTGAGGTTTTTGCAAAATATGAGATCCGGGATTTTGATAGGGATTGCATTGAATCTGTAGATCAATTAAGACATCTCTATCTTAACAATAGAAAGACTTCAAATCCATGAACATGGGATGCATTTCTATTTATTTGGATTTCCTTTCATTTCTTTCAGTGATGTTTTGTGGTTTTCAGAGCAAACGTTTTGAACTTTTTTTTGTTCAATTTATTCCTAAGTATCTTATTCACCCTGATACTATTGCAGTGGAATTTTATTCTCGTTTCATCTTTAGATTATTCATTGCTAGTATATAGAAATACAATGGATTTTTGTAGATTAATCTTGTATCATGCCCTGTTTATTAGTTCTAAGAGCTTTTGGTGGATTCCTTAGGATTGTACATGAAATATCACATCATCTGAAAATAAAGATAAATAGATTTATTTCAACCTTTTCAATCTGGATGTCTTTTATTTCTTATTCATTCATTTATTTACTTACATATTTATTTATTTCGTCCAATTATCTTCACTAAATACCAGTCTAATAGAAATGGTGAGAGTGGTCATTTTTGACTTGTTCCTGATATTAGGGGGAAAAGCATTCAATCTTTTCTCTTAAGTATGAGGTTTTAGCTATGGAGTTTTGCGGATATGCTTTATCCTACCCTTAATCTGCCGAGCTCCTTTTTACTTTATGTTTCATTATAAATGTTTCATTGAGGTTTCCTCCATGAGACAAAAGTATCCCCATAACCACAAAATTTCTTTGAGAAATTCTACCTTGGGTGTTCCATAAGGCTACTATAAGAAAATACCCTGAAAATTCTCCCCCCCCAAAAATTTTTAAACAGACATGACCTGTGAGGCATGACCATATTTACTATCATTGGACTAACATAGCTGGTAGAGCTTCAGATGCCACCTTAAATCTTTCTGAGGTCTTGGTGTATGGTTGTTCAGTTATGACATTGTATTTCTCTTTAGATGAAGCCCTAGTTTTGTCTTTCAGATGCAGCCCTGTATTTGACCTTTGCTTGGAAACCATTTGTTAATTTTAGCATCATATGCCATTTGGAGAGCAAGACTTTATACATTTTTTTATATTTTTATATGTTTATATTTTTTTGTATTTTTTATATTTTATATTTTATTTATATTTAACAGATGTTTC